>NC_069676.1:96590378-96895687 GCF_023699985.2 Odocoileus virginianus
TTAAAATAGTGAAAGGACCATATCAGAGGTAATTTTGACAACCCCAGAGGTGGTCCCTATTCTGCATATAGTACCTTTTGCAGAAAGATACCAATGGCAAATTGCCTGTTAGGGTAAGTTATACATTTTTGTTATTTCTTGGGGCCCCTTTCTAATCAATACTATCTTTTCTTTAATCATAATAGGGAAGAGATACAATGGATTAAAATATCAATAAAGTTGAAATAGTATTACATTTTGAAAATGTGAACTAACTAATCCAGTATTTCTTGAAGGACACATTACTAAATTGGTTCATCATCTTAATTGCTTTTTAAATTTAAGGTCTTTAAATATATAGTGACTCTGGACCAAGATGTAAATGGCAGGGTTTCATATTGAACTAAGAATAGTGACATTCATTTTGACGTCTGTCCATCAGCTTATTTATTCTGCCTGATGTAGTATTAAGATATGTGTGTTTCAGAATTTTAGGTAAGAAACCCAGGTATTCTAGAAAAACATACATTTTAAATTAAATTAATTAAATTTATTGTTGAGTTAAAGGTAAAAAGCTTATAACACTCATAAACAAACATTTTTATACTTTATTATGTCCTTTTGAAAAATATATCATTAATTTAGGGAAATACTTTCTCATAAAGTCTAAATATTGATACTGAACTCTGGAAAAAATAAAAAACAGCAACATGAAGAATAGAATAAATATTTCCTTATTATTTTCCTATAAATTTATGTTTAGAAATAGTAACTTTGAAACAAGTCGGGCCAAAATCTAAAACTGTCAAATAAAAGCATTATATTAACTCAAAGGGCTTCCCTTGTGGCTCAGCTGATAAAGAATCTGCCTGCAATGTGGGAGACCTGGGTTTGATCCCTGGGTTGGGAAGATCCCCTGGAGAAGGGAAAGGCTACCCACTCCAATATTCTGGCCTGGAATATTCCAAACTGTTTAAGTTAGAATAATACTCAGCATTTTGGAGTTTTCAATCTCAGGAGATAGATGTGTTCAGTCTGGCAATATTTTCATTGTATGCTTTTTCCAGACACCACTAGAGGCCACACAACTCCAAAAATAAATGAGTGATAACATGGATTGCTAATGAAAGCATAAAGGAAAATAGAAAGTTAAGTGGAAGGATTACCACTGTCTGCATAGTAAGATTTTAAATTCAGATTTTCCCTGGAAGACTTTAGATGGCCCTTGTGAAGTCATTAACACTTCTGCACCTTTTATTTCCTTCTCTATTGCAACATATTCTAACGTTGCACATCTCTTACACACATTCACTTACACAGAACGTGTGTGTGTGTGTGTGTGTGTGTGTGTGTTAGTCATTCAGTCATGTCCAACCCTTTGGCAACTCCATGGACTGTAGTCCGCCAGGCTCCTCTGTCCATGGGATTTCCCAGGCAAGAGTACTGGAGTGGGTTGCTATTTCCTTCTCTAGGGAATCTTCTTGACTGAGGGATCAAACTGAGGTCTCCTCCATTGCAGGCAGATTCTTTACCATCTGAACCACCAAGGAAGCCTATAAATATATATATATGTAACTGCCCACAGCAAACAGAGTCGTGAATTAAATATACTTCTGAATCTTCTGAACCATCCATTAGATAACTGAATTTTAAAATGTGCTGTATTATAGATTGCTAAAAAGTTGCTTGCTTTCTTTTTATGTTTATTTTTATATTAGGAAAAAAAAAGACTTTAAATAGCAGTCTATATTTGTAACAAAAATATGGCCATTCTCGGTGTCAAACTTTACATTATGCCACAGACATATTTTTATAATAATTATGTGAAGACCTGTGGAGACAAGCTGCCTTCTTTCTCCCAGAGCACACCTCCTGCCACATGGTCTGAGAATAGTGTGGGGATAATGTTTCACTGCCAGTAAACAGACCTGTCTTCTGGATCTTTTCTTACATCCTAAGTAAAATTGAATGTAGCATTTTCAGCCTGGTTTCTAAATGTTGTGTCTGCCAGTCGGCAGCTTGTCACCTTGAGCAGACTTAACCAATTAGTTCAGTTCTCTGGTTCCTGGCTAGACTTGAACCGTAGGAAGCTTTCACGGCATCTCCACGGAAGTTTAAAAAGTGGACTTTATGGTGAAGAAGTAGCGTCTAGGCTCTGGGAATTAGTTCTGTGGAAAACCAGTAGCACCTGGGCTGATTTTTATAGAAGGCGTAATAATATTTCCAGACTTTTCCCTGAGCACCTTTCATTGTGGTCACCTCTGTTTTCCTGATGAGTAAACATAGTTTTCCCCTTCTTTTTCAGCTAGAGAAAGAGCATAAATGACATCATGATGGGAAAGTAATATCTAAGGCTGAGTTCCCCAGATTTTTAAACTGCAACTGCTCACATTGACAATTTCTAAGCGATGCTATTTCAAAATTAGCAGATCTGAATCCTACAGGACTTTTCTTCTGTCCAGAAGGATGTAAAGACCCTTCGGGGGATATAGAGGCACATGAAGCACAGTGTTTCCTCCCAGGAAAATGGCAATATAGATATAAACTTTAGAGTTTATCTTTAATAACAGTCTAACTGCATGCTATTTTCTGAGATACATCTGAAGTAGTTAGAATAAAAAACTAGGAAGAGATAGAGAATTATCACAAGCAAGATAGGAAAGCAGAATGGCAATACTATTCTTGAAGAATTCAAAGCAGAAAGTGTTAAACAAAAAAAATGTGTGTCTACTTTATATCATTAAAAATGACTACAGCATTTGGCAAAGCTCAAAAAATTAATATTTGCCCTCTAAACAAGATAGCTTTGTGACACAAAAATATGTTATAAACACAATGAAATATAGACAAAGACTACTGATAAGATTCTTTGAAACAACTTTATCAATGTTTGAAAATTAAATAAGCTAAAATTGAAGAGGTGTAATGACTTGAGTAATATAAGTAATTTTGAGATATGTAAATATCCTTGAGATATATATATATATATGTTATATATAATTTGTCTTTGGATATGTGGCTGCTTCTCATACATAATATATTTAAGTATATTTTGTGTTATATTTATACATCATATAAAATTATATATTACAGGATCTACATAGATATGCTGTTTAAAGAAAAAAGGCTACATGAGATAAAAGGTCAGTCAATTCCAAAATTCAGATTATATGTTTTTGCTTTAAACACCTTAAAAATGACTGTAAACTATTAAAAACTTTAAATATTGATAGCTTTTGGCACTCATAAAAATTATCATGTCAAGTAACTCTTACATGATGGAGAAAGAAATGGCCACCCACTCCAGTATTCTTGCCTAGAAAATTCCACGAACAGAGGAGTCTGGCGAACTACAGTCCGTGGGGTCACAGAGAGTCAGACATGATTGAGTGAGAGCCCAACTCTAACATGAAGATGTAATTGAAGAGATATTTAGTGTTCATGCTCAGGAGTGCAGGGGCATTTTATGTTTTAAATGTGTCAATACTACCGAAATCAAGACTTAGTGTTGCTCAGACAAGCTTCTTCTTAAATGAATATAAACTGTTTCTAAAATCTGTATGGAAGTAAAAGGGCCAAGAATAGTCAAACCTTACCAGTAAAAGAAAATAAAATAGGGAAGCAGATTGACAAGCTTAGTATCAAATGAAAATATTACTGTGTGGGGGTCATTCTGGGATAAGTAATTGCCAGTAGAAGAGAGTGGAGGATTATTAAAAAAGGCCCCTTCTTCTGAGAAATTTGCTCTATGACATGTGTGAGATGGCAGAATTTTGGGCAAAGGAATGACTATTATGTGAGTGGACTTGGAAAATGCAGGTTTCCTGAGCAAACAGCAATAAAACAATGGTATGTCAAAGACTGTCAGATTTTATTGTATACAAATTAAGAACTTTAGCTTGTGAAAATATGTTCAGGGAAAAGACAGAACACAAACTGGCATTAGATATTTGCAATATATGTAAACAACAAAATATTAATTTTCAAATATATAACTCTTACAGGACAATCAATAGACAAGTGAACAAAATTGAAAAAGTATTTGGGCATGAACAGTTATTTTGCAGGAAAAGTAATACAAATGACTAAAAGAGGTGTGAAGATGTGTAATAATCACAAAATTACAAATCAAGATAGCTATATGATGCTATTTTAGACTCATTCATTAGGTAGAAGTTAAGTCTGACTCTACTGAGTTTCACATGTGATGTGCATCACTGGGGTCAATTTTGCAGATAGGAGAATAAATTGTATAATAATATGGAAAACAATTTGACTTTGTCTTGTAAAGTGAACTTTTGTTTCCCCTATAATCCAATAATTTAACTCCTAAGTATTTACATTGTACAGAAGACAGGGATCAAGACAGTCCCTAAGAAAAAGAAATGCACAAAAGCAAACTGGCTGTCTGAGGAGGGCTTACAAATAGCTGTGAAAAGAAGAGAAGCAAAAAAGCAAAGGAGAAAAGGAAAGATATTCCCATTTGAATTCAGAGTTCCAAAGAATAGCAAGGAGAGATAAGAAAGCCTCATCAGCGTTCAATGCAAAGGAATAGAGGAAAACAATAGGATGGGAAAGACTAGAGATCCCTTCAAGAAAATTAGAGATACCAAGGGAACATTTCAGGCAAAGATGAGTTCAATAAAGGACAGAAATGGTATGGACCTAACAGAAGCAGAAGATATTAAGAAAAGGTGGCAATAATACACAGAAGAACTCTACAAAAAAGATCTTCACGACCCAGATAATCATAATGGTGTGAAAACTCACCTAGAGCCAGACATCCTGGAATGTGAAGTCAAGTGGGCCTTAGAAAGCATCACTATGAACAAAGTTAGAAGAGGTGGTGGAATTCCAGTTGAACTATTTCAAATCCTAAAAGTGTGCTGTGAAAGTGCTGCATTCAATATGCCAGCAAATTTGGAAAACTCAGCAGTGGCCACAGGACTGGAAAAGGTCCGTTTTCATTCCAATCCCAAAGAAAGGCAATGCGAAAGAATTCTCAAACTACCTCACAATTGCACTCACCTCACATGCTAGTAAAGTAATGCTCAAAATTCTCTAAGCCAGGCTTCAGCAATATGTGAACCATGAACTTCCAGATGTTCAAGCTGGTTTTAGAAAAGGCAGAGGAACCAGAGATCAAATTGCCAACATCTGCTGGATCATCGAAAAAACAAGAGAGTTCCAGAAAAACATCTATTTCTGTGTTATTGACTATGCCAAAGCCTTCGACTGTATGGATCACAATAAACTGTGGAAAATTCTGAAAGAGATGGGAATACCAGACCACCTGACCCCCTCTTGAGAAACCTGTATGCAGGTCAGGAAGCAGCAGTTAGAACTGACATGGACCAACAGACTGGTTCCAAATAGGAAAAGGAGTACGTCAAGGCTGTATATTGTCACCCTGCTTATTTAACTTATATGCAGAGTACATCATGAGAAACGCTGGGCTGGAGGAAGCACAAGCTGGAATCAAGATTGCCAGGAGAAATATCAATAACCTCAGATATATAGATGCCTCTGCTGCTGCTGCTAAGTCATGTCAGTCGTGTCCGACTCTGTGCGACCCCATAGACGGCAGCCCACCAGGCTGCCTGGGATTCTCCAGGCAAGAACGCTGGAGTGGGTTGCCATTTCCTTACCAGTGCGTGAAAGTGAAAGGTGAGCGTGAAGTCGCTCAGTCGTGTCTGCTCTTTGCGACCCTGTGGACTCTAGCCCGCCAGGCTCCTCCGTCCATGGGACTCTCTGGGCAAGAGCACTGGAGTGGGATGCCAGTTACTGCTCCAGGGGTTACAACCCCGGGAGTTGGTGATGGACAGGGAAGCATGGCGTGCTGCAGTCCACGGGGTCACAAAGAGTCAGACACGACTGAGCGACTGAACTAGCTCCAGGGGATAATCCTGGCCCAGGATTGAACCTACCTCTCTTGCATTGACAGGCAGATTCTTTACCACTGTACCACCTGGGAACCACCCCCCGCAAAAAAACCTCTGATGCATCATAAATGCTTTAAATAGATAAATAATTAAAAAATAATAGCAAATAGTTAAATACATTTTACTGCAATCACAAAATGAATATTATGCATCAGGAAAATTAAATGAATTACAGCTGTATGCCATAACACAGATAACTTTGTTATGATAGTAATGAGTTGGAAAAATGACATGCAGTATGATGACCTTTATATAAAATTCAAAAAAAGGAAATGTAAACTGATATTTTTCATATGCAAAAAGACCCTCTAGTAACAGTGGATGTGAAAAGGTTGTTAATATCAGAAATATGACTAGAAAAATAAAAATGAAAGGTAATGAACTGCTTAGTCGAGCAAAAGGTGTGTGGTCAGATTAACAGTGTATTCACTTTTGATTAAGGAATAAATGAACACATTCTCCCTGAAAAACAATTTATTAATATCTAAAGAAATTTTAAAACTTTTTTTGGAATAGTGATTCTTAGGATAATTCTTAGAAATAATCAGTGTACAAAGTTTTATAGGTAAAGATATCCATCACATTATGATGGACAGTAAAAATTAGATGTAAATGAAATGTAAACTATTATGATTCAATAAATTATAGTGTATACATAAAATGGATGTTAAGCAATCATTAAAATTATATTATCAACTTTTTAGAATAATTATGTAATTATTTTATACAAACTAATATACATTTAATAAAATTATTTTAAGAATAAGCAGAAGAATCAAGAAAGAGAACAATAATATATCTTCATCCACAAATTACATCTTGGACAAATATCATTCCTAGTTTGTGTTTCTCTGTCTCTTCACATACATATGCACATATATGTGTATATATCTTATATTTATTTACATAAAATAAATGAGTGTTTATATTTTATATGTGTGTATTATACACAGGGAGATTCCCTGAGTTTATTAATTTTCAGGAATATCTTTTATATTGTCATTGCATATGTGTGTGCCAATGTGCTCAGTTGGGTCCGACTCTTTGTGATCCCATGGACCATAGCCCACCAGGCGCCTTTGTCATGGGGATTCTCCAGGCAAAAATACTGGAGTGGTTGCCATGCCCTCCAGGGGATCTTCCCTACTCAGAGGTCAGACCAACCCATGTCTCCTGCATTGCAGGCAGACTCCTTGCCCGCTTAGCCTTCAGGGAAGCCACTGCATAGAAACAACAAAAACAATGACTCTTTAGATATTTCCCTCAAATATAGATAATTTGTACATTGGTGTCTAAAATTTGTTCTGGAAAAGTTCAGTGCAGAGATAATGGTTAGGTCTGCCTTTAACCCCTATTGGTGACTTATTTTCTGCAAGAATCCTGAAGAACTGTTTGTCAAGTTCAATGATACAACCACAATATGTTGCAATGTTTTTTATTCTATGCCAGATTTTTTAAAATGTGATGTACCATTTTGATCTTCGTATACACTACTTTTATTACAGTGTTTCATATGTTGGATTATCTACTTCTTTCCCAGAGGAAGCCTCTTTTATGTTAATATTGTGATTTCTATGCACGGCTAGTCTATTCCAGAATGTTTCTAAACTATTTTCGTCCTCTTAATTATAATATTCCTGGATTTTCTTGATTGTGAGCAGTCTCAAAGACTTTTTTTTTTCCTGTAGCTTCTTTTTTTGCAGAAAAAAAAGGTTTCCTTTTAGATTGGACACTTTGACATTTTAAAAAATGTGATGTACGTTTCTTTTGTCAGTTTCTGTGGTATGCTTGCTTACTTGCCATGTATTTTCTCTTCATCTTGCCCTGTTGTTATATCACGTGGGATAATTCTCCTTGACTCCATGACTACTATATCTGAAACCTATCTTCCTTCTCCTTTCCAAGTATAGTATGTGACTTGAGATGTGACACTTTGGTCCAGTTTGGAGAAAGCTCTTTGCTGGAATTATTTGTAGGCTTTGTTGGATATCCTGGGCATGTCTTCCATGTAGTTTATATAAAATGGTATAAAGCAAGGTTCCCACTTGTTAGCTGGAAGGAAGACTTGGGTACCTCAAATCATTCCCTCCTGTTCATCATGCAGCACTTGAAAGTGGTGAGGGGCCATTATTCTGTTTGTTTCTAGACAAACCTGCTTGTCATGTTTATCATTTGTTTTCAAATTGGTGAGTATTGGTGAGTTCTGGAGATTTTCTTGATTTACATTCTTTCCCAAAATGACTTCTAGGTGTTATTAACCCAAATATTGCCATAGCAGAATTCTTTCCTTGGTCAAGATTTTTTAAAGGTTATGGTATATGAAATTTTATTTGTAGCATGGTTTGCTTGTAGTAGTTGAGATTTCTGTGTGGTTATCTCTGTTTTTCCTTTTATCTAGATCTAGATTATATAATTCTGCTTTGTTACCTAGAATTATTTTGAAATGCCACATTTCTGGAAAAAAAGGTAGACAGTCATTTGAACAGCAAAATTCCTATTTTCTAAAACAAGAAAATGGTTAGAAAATAATTTTAAAATAATGAGTATTTTTTTGTTAGGGCTTTAATAGTTATTGTATTCTTAATTTTAGAGTTTCCACCTTTTTTCAGATCTATTCTTCTGAATATTGGAAAAGCTGCATTGTTTTGTGTGCCGTGCTAAGTCACTCAGTCATGTCCGACTCTTTGCGAATCTATGGAGGGTAGTCTGCCAGGCTCCTCTGTCAATGGAATTCTCCAGGTAAGAAAATTGAGGTGGGTTGCCGTGCCTTTCTCCAGGGGATCTTCCCAACTCAGGGATCGAACCGCATCTCTTACGTCTATGCATTGGCAAGTGAGTTCTTTACCACTAGCACCACCTACATTGTTTTGGAAATAAAAAACAAACTCCTCAATCATATAAGTATAGAAATAATTATTTGCATTTTGAAATATAGTTTTTTTTTTTTAGGTTCACATGTAATATATGACCAACTGGTAGAACCTTGTTTATGAAGTCTATTAAATATATGGTATAAAGAAAGGTTAAATACAGTAATGTGCAAATGTGAAAAATTTTGAGAGACAGAGGATGGTTTAACCTTAAATGAGTTTCATAAAATCAAAGTTTATTCAGTTTTATATCTAGCACTCATTACATAGGAAATAAATTCTTTTTAATCCCCTTTATTTTCTGAGTCTCCATGCTTGAAGATAGTGATGTGTTATTATCTTGCAACACTAGTTTTATTTACCCACTATGACTTCTGGTTCCCAATGACCAGGCCCGTTTCAAAATCAAGGCTGGATTTGGCAGAATATTGCCACCGTTTTGTTTTTTCAAGCTCCAAAAATGAAACAAAGATATAAGTAACATCTCTTTTCACCTTCTCAAAGAAAAGATTGTATTAATATGTACCTGAACCATCCCAAATAACTATAGGGCTCTGAAACATAAGAACCATTTATCACATTTGGTTTCCTTCACTTCAACAAATGCAAAACAGGACACTTTAAGGATCTCCCCAGAAATTTAGAGGGTTAAAATTTCAGTCTTCAAAAGTGAAGTTACTCATTTAAGATTAAAAATTTACTGACAGTAAGTTTGGGAGTCATGATGGCTTCAAATACTTATAGTTTGGTCACAAACTATTGGCTTGTAGAATAACTACAGTAAGAAAGATTGGGCTTTTGAGTCTGTTGTTCCAATGTGAGATATATTACATGTAACACACTACTCGTCACATTAGGAAGTGAGAAGTGTATATCTTCACTTAATTGGAAATATCCTTTTCCCCTAGAAAAGATGATTTACAAAGCCCAGCTCGGGCAAGGACGTTCACAATTCAAAACACAAAATAGACTAGTGCAGTCACGGAAACAATGAGGAACTGAACGGACTGCAAGCACATCTCTTCAGTTCATTACAACATGAGAGTTAGGCCTGGACTATTTCATTTTGGATTGTTTTTTGCAACCTCATAATCTCTTTAGTGGCAGTAATTTGTTAATAAAACAGTGGTAATGAAACAGAAGTATCTGTTTACAGCAGTGACCATGTATTTCTTGTGCTTAAGCCTGCTTTCATTATTTCCAGGGAAAGGTACACATTTGCTCTGGCATGCATCAGTAATAGAAAACCACTTTACAGGAGGATAGGAAAGGACATCACCAGTAGCGTATAATGTGTGTATCTGGAATCATTATTGCCCCTTTCAGAGTGATTTTTCAGTCTTAAAGCAATAGATCTTGAAGCAAGCTAAGAGCTGCAATACAAACATAGTTTATCTTTAGTCCTTTAAACAACAGTTCTTTGATCTGAATGGGCTCTCTGCATCACCAGTTACCTCTTAAGTTTTTCTCATTTCTTGATTTGGGAACCTACATTCTAGTCTGAACCAATAGTAATTCTAGAAACAAAATTATATTTCAAATATATATGAATTTATTTTTCCTTACGTCTACAAAAGTTTATTTTTTTCTTCTGTTTCATGTTTATTGATAGCACAGTAGATTTCTGCCTATAATTTGTATAAAATATTGAGGATTCTTGATGAAAACATCAAGAAAACAATCAAAATTCCCCAAATCTAAAATAACAACAGTGAAAAATTCAATTCATTGAAAGTAAGTAATATAATTTTTAATACTCTGAATAGAAAGACCAGTTTTTTCAGTTTTGAAAAATTTATTTTAGTTAAACTTAATAAATAAATTCAAAGATGATATTTTTAAAGGCATTCATTATTTAAAATATATTTTGCATTTGATAAATTTTTCTCAGTATGACAGCACAGAAAGCTGTATGAGAAGAAAGGCTATCTAAAATGCGATTCTTTAAGTCTACTGTAAGCAAAAATCCCTTTGTAATGCAGTTTATGTTGCAGTACTCTGTTATGTCTTTCATAAAAATCTGAATTCTTTGAAAGTTAGTAGACAGTTACAACAGAAGGGTTGTAAAAGCTTTATCTATTATGTCAAAACATGTTCTATTAGTTAATAATGGATTGGCAAGAGAAGTCTTCTCATTTTAATGATTCCCAGATCATGCATTTTTCTGTGTCATAGGACTTGCCAATCTGTATATGTCATTTTGCCGTATATCAACCATGATGCAATTCCCAACTAAATCTCACTGCATGGCCGTTGGCATAGCATAACCCTTTTTAGTCAGCTTCCTCATATGTAAGAAATGAACAATGACAATTCCTGCCATAGATGGAATTTATTCCTAAAGAAGATCTTGCATCAGAACACAAAATGGAAATAGAGGAAACATTTGTTTAACATTAGCTTATCAATAGTATATTTCAAGGAAGTAGTGAAGTCATCATTTACAGTGGTGTTTATTGGGCTGTATATTCGTTGCTTGAAACTGAGATTAAGGGATGGGAGACTTTATGTGCCTATTAAAATTATTTTCCTGCAACTAATTCTATAAGATTGTAAAACAAACTGTGAAATAATTCATGAAAACTATGAAGTCAGAGTACTTCGGAAAAGTCACTCTGTTCATAAATGTGGCACCTTTCCTGTCACCAGCCCTTAAGATGCCACAGGCAGGCACAGACACAGAAGTATATCCACAGGAAGGGAGGAGGCATGTGTCTAGGACGGAGACTGGAATGTTCTTATGAACCTTCTGCAGAATCTGCCAAATGCACATGAGTGGTTTCACCTCTGAAGATCATCTCCTGTGGCTAAGAGCTGAGAGAAAGATCAGCTACCTGAGTTTCCAGGCTTGGTGCAAAATGAAAATGTAGGACGCCTTTCTTAAATAGCAGGAAACAAATGCCAGCCAAGGTATGTCAAATAAAATTCCTTTCTTCTGTGCTTCTTCTATGTCTTTCACAACCTGAACTATATGCTTTTAAAAATTTACTTTGTAATGGCCTGCCCCTTGGGCACGGGGATTTCTGGCGGGCTAGTGCAGACATTCACAGGCCCCTCGGGGCCTCGGCTCTGGGCTGGGTGTGCAAGTGTGCAAGGAGCGCCTGCTGCCCACCTCCTGCCAGACACCAGACCAACACTCTGACTCACAGTGAGCCGGGGAGTCAGGCGGCTCAAACCACGGAGCACAGACAGCCTTGGGGGTCACTGTGACCTCTGCCCTGGGAGGTACCAGCTGCCTGGGCGGGGAGTGGGCGGATAGTGAGAGGCTGGGGGGGCAGTGAGAGACTGGCCCCTGTGTGTCTCTTGCGGGTTGTGCAGACGAGAGGGACAATCACCCCTTGGTCTCACCAGGACCAACCTTCACCTTCTGGGCACTGGTGACCAGCCTCAGGCTGACAGTGCAGGGCGGAGACTGCAGCTCTGAGATGGAGCAGGTGCTGAGGTTCTAAGTCTCCGGGGGGGGCTCCCTTGCACACCCCACGTTCAAAGCTAAAATTCTTCAGAATTGCAAGGCAGCGACCCAAGAGGCCTTAAACCCCAGGTGCGGGCGCCGGGTGTAGACAGGGTTTCTGCCGCTGCTCTGGTTGCAGGCATGCGAGGACAGCCCAGGCCCAGAGGAGGCGCAACCTGTCCTCCTGGGCTTCCGAGCAGATCGCTCCTGATGTGAAGGACGTGCCTTCCGGAAGCATCAAGGAATGTTGGAATAGTGGTATTTCAATGTAAGAAAAATTATTTATGAATCAAGATCCAAGCAGTATCCTCTGAGTGACGATCCTGTGGAGTAGACCGTCTCTGGAGCTGGCGGCTGGCCTGCCCACGACCTGGCTTCCCAGCCAGTCTAACTGCTTTGGGGACCTCCCCACAGGGGTTTTATGTTTATTATCCAGCTGATCCTCCGGCCTGCCTTTCCCACTGCCTTCCTTGACGAGGGTCACTAAATGTTTTTCCTCCCATTTCAATAGATAGCCCCTATTAGGATTCTCTGTGTGATTTAATTAAACAGGGTTCTCCCTGGAATTCAGAGGCAAAGTCAGCAAATGCTTTCTGAAATGGAAACAGTTAGGAATACCCATGAAATATGTGAAATTAGGTGGAAAGATCTCAAGGGTGCTATTTCTAATACTTTTCTCTTTAGAGAAATCTGCTTATTCTCTCACCCCTCCCTGCCCCCAGCTTCATCCTGAGAGAGAGGATAGGAATGCGTCTTCCACTCTCGGCCAAAAGGCCTCCTCCTTGCCTGCTCTTGCCTGCTCAGGACATTGTTTTGTCCCACCCACGCGAGACCACACTTGTCATATATTCTTCTGAGAATCTGGCAACCAATTCAGGGTCTTGTCATTACTTGTGGTCTCTCAGGTTACCCTGAGAAACTCAGGGGCTGTTTGCGTGATGAATCCAGCTCCGGAGACATTTGGTTTTCATGGTGAAAGCACCGTATCTTCAGAGGCAACCCACTCTGGAGGTTATCAGCGCTGCTAGTCTTCGTGAGAGTTCTTCCAGATTTGGAGATCCACTGCTCCCCTCTTACACAGCTCCCAGTTTCTGTAGGTATCTCACCAGCTTACTCCCCCTGCATTTGCCCTCCCACACCCATCACTACTTGCAGAGCCTTGCCTTCCCGCCCACCCCTGAAGCTTCTAAGCCCTGCTGTGGTGCCTTTTTTTTTTTTTCATTTTGCACTCTCAAATCCTTGGGCTGTTACCTAATTCTCACTGTGTTTTGTTTTGGTTTTTCAACACAGCCACTTGGCAAAATTTCAACTTTGATTCCACTCACATCCTCCTCCTCTGGTTCTATGCCTTATAAGTGACATAAAGAAGGGGAAAAAATTCTAACACTATGAATGAGCTTTACTTTAAATTTATGGTTTCAAGCCTTCAACGGAGCCAGACCTTCGTTGCCCTGCAGAGTTTGGTGTTTGTAGCCATAGCCAGCTTTTGCACCCGTTCCCTGGGTGTACACTCACTTTTTTGTCCCCTTCCTCCTGTACTGGAGTCGGTCTAAGTAGACCCAGCAAACGACTTTCCTACTTCACGGAAAAACTGGAAGCTGAACATTTCCACATATTTATTTCCTCTTCCTCTGAAAACGATAAAGATATATGTATCTCTGCTAACTCCACTCGTCTACATTCTGACTCTATTAATCATCTCTTCTTTCTTCTTTATCTTTAGACGCATCTTAACTGTCTCTTTTCGTCCAACATGTAAACAGTTGCTAGTTTTCCCCACTGTGTGTGTATATCTATATATATATAATGATATATAAAACAAAAATTATTTTTCCAATATCATCTTACTTTATCTCTATTTCACAGTTTTTGAAAGACTATTCTATATTGGCTGTCACGGGTACTCACATCTCATTTATAAGCAAACATTTACCTCCAATTCATTTCTAAACATCCTGGGGACACCAAAGATATTCTAAAGACACTTTGTTCTCTTATCCAGCGTAACTTACTTGAGGTGATCGGTATCATTGATTATCCTTGCCTTTTTTATTCTACCTTGCATACGTGCTAATTCACATAAACATTTGCTATTTACCCTTCTCTTTTAAACAGTTTTATTCTTCCTTCTGTAACCACTACTGTCTTGTCCCTTTCATAGGCTTATCATTTTTTTTTTTTTTCTGTTTCAATTTGGGAGAAATCAGGACAGCATCTTTATTTTCTTCCTTCAATTTCTAGGTGAAATTATCCAAACATATGAATTTTGGGCTCCTGCTTCTGACCAAAATGGAATAAGAAAGATGGGATTTGTCCTCCTGCCTAAACAACTGAAAATATGAATAAGTCTATGAAACTTTTATTTTCTTAACACTGCACATCAAGCTATCAAAGCCAGTGAACCATGAGAGATAGGAAATAAGTGAAATGAGCACTGATTGTCCCAGTTCAGTGCTTCAAGGACTTTCTAGGTCATAGTTCAATAAAGTGGGCAACCAGGAAGAATTCAGCAGGCTCACTGGGTTGAAAGAACAATGCTGAGAAGAGAGGACAGAGGAACCAAGGAGATTTGCAGAGGTCCTCTAGTCTTCAGCAGGGTAATGATTGGCAGAATTTTTGAGGGAACTATTTGAGGCAGGAAAAAGATCACCCTAAAAGGTTAGAAGAAACAATATCTAGAGCTCACATAGGGCTGGGAAGAGTACCTGTTCCCCACTTTGATTGGACAGCTATATACATACACACACAGAAAAAAAATATTTAACAATATGTTAACTTAACAATATGTTAAGTTTTATTACAGTGATGACTAAAAGATGAAAATACCATGGATGGAGAAACCAAATCTGACTTGGAGGGTCAGCTTAAAGTGTACCGTTATTTCAGTTAAATGCTGAAAGTTGCACCTTGCCACTTTTAATTGAGGTCTTTTGTGACAGTGCAGCTGCACTGCCCGGCAGGTAGGCGGCCTCACGGCTCCAGTGCAACCCGGCTGCCTCTGCGACAGGCGACGCTCCTCTCTGCCCAGAAATCTACCTGCTCAGACATGCAGATGACACCACACTTATGGCAGAAAGCGAAGAAGAACCAAAGAGCCTCTTGATGAAAGGGAAAGAGGAGAGTGAAAAAGCTGGCTTAAAGCTCAACATTCAGAGAACTAAGATCGTGGCATCCAGTCCCATCGCTTCACAGCAAATAGATGGGGAAACAGTGGAAGCAGTGTCAGACTTTATTTTGGGGGGCTCCAAAATCACTGCAGATGGTGACTGCAGCCATGAAATTAAAAGACGCTTACTCCTTGGAAGGAAAGTTATGACCAACCTAGATAGCATATTAAAAAGCAGAGACATTACCTTGCCAACAAAGGTCTGTCTAGTCAAGGCTATGGTTTTTCCAGTGGTCATGTATGGATGTGAGAGTTGAACTATAAAGAAAGCTGAGCACTGAAGAATTGATGCTTTTGAACTGTGGTGTTGGAGAAGACTCTTGAGAGTCTCCTGGACTGCAAGGAGATCCAACCAGTCCATCCTAAAGGAGATCAGTCCTGGGTGTTCATTGGAAGGACTGATGCTGAAGCTGATACTACAATACTTTGGCCATGTGATGCGAAGAACTGACTCATTTGAAAAGACCCTTGTGCTGGGAAAGATTGAAGGAGGGAGGACAGAGGATGAGATGGCTGGATGGCATCACTGACTCAATGGACATGAGTTTGGGTAAACTCCTGGAGTTGGTGATGGACAGGGAGGCCTGGCGTGCTGCAGTCCATGGCATTGCAAAGAGTCGGACATGACTGAGCTACTGAACTGAACTGAACTGAAGACTGTGGCTATTTGCTTTGCAATGTTCCGGTTGCAGCCGTTTTTCAAAACCAGAGCTTCTAAATTCTTTGAAGGATTTGAAGAATTCCATGATAGGTTTTGTTGCAACGTGTATGCTTGTATTTGCCTGTAGTTACTGTGGACAGTTCCAGCAGTCCCCAGAGATAACGTTCGTGCAGATGCCCGTAGGATGGCTGTAAAGACAGGAGAGCCACTCACACTGCCCCGGCCTGGAGCCCTCCTCCTGGCAGGCCACGCCACCGCTGCCCTGGCTCTGCCTGTGAGTCTCTGGGTCCAGGTCCTGACTGGTTTTACTCACAGGGCCCCAGGAATCCGACTGCTGCACACGAGCTAGTTGCTGCCATGCACATCTTTGCTCATAGACCTGCTCCATTGTTCCATAGGACTTCATTGAGAAATGCAGGTCCTAAGATAAAATTATTAAGAGTGTCAAGAAGGCGACATGAGGGCATTAAACCAAATTGGGGGGGGGGGGGCGTTCCCCTTTTGAGATAGGACTCCGTGGGCGGGCACAGTCGTGTGACTGTGAGGCAGTTGAAATCCCAGAAGTGGTTCAGGCTTAGGTGCCCTTTGATCCAGAGGTTCGTAGTGTCAGGGTCTCGTTTCCCTTTCCTGGGGTTTCATCTGTCTTTTCATTCTGTATGTCTTGGTCCTTATGTATTGGTTCCATCCTTTGACTGGTTTCCTACATGAAACCAAAATGGCTGCAGGCATTCCAGGTCTTTTATCCATATAATACACACCCAGAGTGAAAGAGATTCTCACTATTAGTCAAGCGTGGGTTACGTGTTCACGCGCCTATGTGTTTGGCTACCAGATGGGCTTAGTCTAGCTCATGCGCTCCACCACTAGTAAGGTTTTCTGAGGCCATGTGGCTCCTAGCATGGAAACTGACGACTATTAAAAAGGCAGAAATTGCTACTGTGAATGGAATCACAAATGTCCACTACAGAATATTTCTTGACTTAATGACCAACTGAAAGATTGAAGTAATTCATCCTGGGAAAGAATTTGTAAATATGCCTCATTTCCAAAATCTTAACTGAAGTTGCAACTAATACTATATAAACTGATATCTAG
This sequence comes from Odocoileus virginianus, assembly GCF_023699985.2. Taxonomy (NCBI): domain Eukaryota; kingdom Metazoa; phylum Chordata; class Mammalia; order Artiodactyla; family Cervidae; genus Odocoileus; species Odocoileus virginianus. The sequence continues at coordinate 96,607,543 of NC_069676.1, forward strand.
ATAATTATAATATGGTAATTGTTAAAAGAATATTGTAATGAGAAAAAGTTCTGTTAAGAGATACTGCCTATTTAAGAGATATTGAAAAAGAAGAAGATATCTCAAGGCTTCCAGTGATCAAGACTGATTATATTTTAGGTAAATGGGTCTCTGAAGATATAAAAGATAAAACACTAACCTGATGGAACTATCTTTAAAGCAATAGCAATATTCCTTATTATTACTCTGTGATTAATGGGCAGCTTCTTTAATATAATTTGGCTTTTGTATTGAACCTGTACACCAGGAGGAAGTATACAAATGTACGGTAGCTACTAATAAATTATCAATTTAACTTAAATAAATCTTTAAAAAAATTCTTATGTGTTTGTTACATTTCCCAAGAAATTTAATATCATTCAGGAGTTGAACAACCTAAAAAAAAAGGAATAAAATTAAAACAAAGAAACTGCAACTATGTTGATGATGTTGTCAACATATATCTGAGGATTTCACCCCTGGTAACTCCATACATTTGTTTGTCCATTAATTAATTATAATTAATTTATATCACAATTACTGGGCACTCTAATATTCTCAGCTTTGTGCTGAGATGCAAAGATAAACCTAATATGGTGGAGTGGACCTTCAATGATCAACCTTGAATATTTTCTATTTTTTAACAATCTTAATGAAACCTAGTCATTTCCCCAGATTCCTATGCTTCACTACCAAATAGCAAATATTCCATTGTGTAAGTTTGGCTATGGTTGTATATACTCACTGATTTCATCTGGGAAATGGTACTGAAAGTGTTCCCTAGTTCAAACTCAGATGGCTCACCATTTGGCTGGTCAGTCAATCAAAAGACAAGGTGCTGGGCAGGGAATAGCAACTTTATTCAAAAAGCCAGCAAGTCCAGAAGATGATGAACTTGTGTCCCAAAGAATCATCTTGCTCGAGTTTGGATGCCAGTTTCTTTTATAGAGCTAAGAGAGGGAGGTAAAAAGCTAAAGTTAAAAAGGAGATAAGTTGTTGCAAATATTTCCTGGGTCCAGCCAGACTCTGAAGGGAGTGTTTCCTGTGAGCTTAAATTTAGATATTGTAGCTTAAAGCTCAGCATGACAGTCAGGGTTCCCAGAGATGGGCCATTATATACGTTATAAGCTGAGGTACATCCTTTAATGACTTATTAACATAGCAAAAGCAATAGAATACAAAGGTCACAGTAAAAGAAACAGATCCAATATGGAGTCAGATTTGTTCTTCTCTATTACAAAAGTACACAATTTAAAAAGTATGTAATGTACTATAGTACATATTTTTATATTTATCTAGAACTTTTAAGTTAAATAGGAAAACAGACATGGGATGAAGAAAAATTTACATACTTGATTTGATTATTAAATAATGCAACATATAATTTGGTGAATTTAAAAGGCATTTATTGCTATGATAGCCACTGAATTTCAGTTTGGTGGGGGCTTAGTTACTCTTATAAAATAATGATTAAAGGAGGCTGTTTCTCCTCTTCAAATCATTCTTATTATGTGTATTCAATTTGCAAGACAAGCAATTACTGCTGTTTGAATCTGGCAAGTAGCCACTATTTTTAATTGAAATGGTATTTTGCAAAATAAAGACCATGAAGTTATATAAGGAAGTGGTGTTGATGTGTTAACAGGAGTGAGCTATAAGGAATGACAGTTACATATTTTAGCATGTAAAAATATTTTCCAAATTAGCAGTTAGTGAAATTTCTGTGACTGTCACACCACGTTCATCTATTTCTTGGGTAAACAGGGCATTTATAAAGATGGTTTTTAAAAAAGAGCAGTGCATCATAAGGGTACTGTCACAGGAGCTTGGTTTAAGTAGAACACAGAACTCTTGCTTAACCAAGGTGAGCTGGCCTTCTGAGTTAGACTGACCTGAGTGATCCTATCTTGGACCTTATATAGCTGAGAGACCTTGGTTAAGTCCCATAAACACTATGAAGCTCCCATTCTCTCATTTCTAAAAAACTCAAAAGTAGTTTTACATTATAGGTTTTTTGAGTGTATGTGTAGATTAAATGAGAGATAATGTCTAAAACACTTTTACCCATGCCTGGCATGTAGGTGTTCAGTAAATGGTACCTGTTATTTTTCTATTTGCTTTTTGGGAGCATGTAGATAGAAATGTGTAGAAAACTGATAATTTTTTATAATTTTTATGAAGATGTTTTATATTCAACTGAAGTAGTATTTATTAATATATATTAGTATTCAAATCTAGTAATATACTATACTCAGTTTGCTTCACGTAGATTCTCCTTTGTTCAATTTTGTTCTGAATTTATTTAGAATGAATCCGAATTCAGTATTAAATCTTGCCAAGCCTGTGAAGGTTACCCTCACTTCTGAAATTTAAGTAAAGGTCTTAGTTATTTCTGCCAAAACAATGACTATACAAGAAAAAAAAAAAAGATTGCTTATTTGGATTACATAAGCAAAGTAACCAGAGTCAATTAATTACTGACTTTTAATTAATCCATTTATTTTTTTCAACAGTTTTATCCTATGAGTACTCCAAGGCAAGAATAATTTTAGGGACTAGAGGGTATAATCTGTCTAGTGAAATAATTTTCAACCATTTTCACCTGGTCTTCCTTAGACTCATATAGGAATATTTAAAAATACTTATGCCTGGGCTCTATACCCAGAGATTCTGATTTACTTTATTTGTGTGATGCTTAAATGTTTTTAAAACCTTTTCATGGCAATTCCAATACATAGCTATGCTTGAGAACCATGGATTTAAAGCAGTGGTTCTCAATTTTGTGAAAAACTATAACATTCACCTGGGAGTTTTTATTATTAATTAATGGAGTTTAAATTTTTATTGAGATAAAATATATAAACATAAAAATGTACTAATCTTAAATGCACAGTTCAATGAATTTTATGTTTGTGTATCTCTGCATAGTAACTTCAATCATTATATTTTCTCTAGTCCAAAATGTTCCCTGTGATACTTGCCTTTTTTTTTTCTTTAATTGAAATATATTTGACTTACAATATTCTGCTAGTTTCCAATGTACAACATAATGTTCAATACTTTGATAGATTATGGTCGATTTAAAGTTATTGCAAAATAATGACTATATCTCCCCATGCTGTACAGTATATTTCTGTTGCTTATTTATTTATACATCGTTGTTTGTACCTCTTAGTCTCCCACTCCATTTGCTCCTCCTTCCTTCCCCTTCTCCCATTGGTAACCAGTATTTTGTTCTCTGTATCTTTGAGTCTGTTTCTGTTTTGTTACATGCATTTATTTTTTAGATTCCACAAGTAAGTGATAACAAAGTGTTTGTCTTTCTCTATCTGACTTATTTCACTAAGCATAATATCCATTAGGTGCATCCACGTTGTTGCAAATGGCAGAATTTCTTTTATTTAATGGCTGAGTAATATTCCAGTGTGTGTGTGTGTGTGTGTGTGTGTGTGTGTGTGTAGCACATCTTTATCCATGCACCTGTTAATAGACACCTAGGTGACTTTCATATCTTTGCTATTATAAATAATGTGGCCGTGAAAATTAGAGTGTATGTATCTTTTTAAACAAGTGTTTATATTTTTTCCCAGATAGTCAGGAGTGGAATTGCTGGATTATACAGTAGTTCTAATTTTAGGTTTTTAAGGAATCTTCATCCTGTTTTCTGGACTAATTTACAGTTCCACAAACTGTGCACTGGGGTTCCCGTTTCTCCACATCCTCATCAGATTTGTTATTTGTAAACCTTTCGATGATCGCCATTTTGATAGATACGAGTTGAAATCTCATTGTGGTTTTGATTTGCATTTCTCAGTGACATTGGACATCTTCATGTGCCTGTTGGCCATCTGTGTATCTTCTTTGGAAAAACACCTATTCAGGTCTTCTGCCCATTCTTAATTGAGTTGCTTGTTTTTTATTGATATTGAGTTGTATGAGCCATTTATATATTTTGGATGTTAATCTCTTAGAGTGTGTGCGTGCGTGTGTGTGTGTGTGTGTGTGTTAGTTGCTCAGTCGTCTCCAGCTCTCTGCCACCCCATGAACTGTAACTCACCAGGCTCCTCTGTCCAAGGAGTTCTCCAGGCAAGAATACTGGAGTGGTTGCCATTCCCTTCTTAGGGGATCTTCCCGACTGAGGGATTGACCCCGGGTCTTCTGCACTGCAGGCAGATTCTTTACCATCTGAGCAACCTGGGAAGCCCCTTATTAGCCATATCTTTTGCACATATTTTCCTCCATTCAGTAGGTTGTCTCTTGTCTTTTTGCTTTGTCAGTGGTTTTCTTTGCTGTGCCAAAGCTTTTTTAAGTTTAACTAGTTTCTATTAATTTATTTTTACTTTTGATTCTTTTGCCCTGGAAGACATATCTCAAAAAATATTGCTACAGTATATGTCAAATAGTGTTCTGCTTATGTGTTCTCCTAGGAGTTTTATGGTGTCAGGTTTCCACTTTGGTCTTTAATCCATTTTGAGTTTATTTTTGTATATAGAATGAAGGAAATGCTCTAATTTCATTATTTTACATGTAGCTGTCCAATTTTCCTAGTGCCATTTATAGAAGACACTGTCTTTTCTCCACAGTATATCCTTGCCTCCTTTGTTATAGATTGAGCATATTATCGTGAAGTCGCTCAGTCATGTACGACTCTTTGTGACCTCATGGACTGTAGCTCACCCAGCTCCTCCATCCATGGAATTTTCCAGGCAAGAATACTGGAGTGGGTTGCCATTTCCTTCTCCAGGGGATTTTCCCAACCCAGGGATTGAACCTGGGTCTCCCGCATTGCAGGCAGACACTTTACCGTCTGCACCATGTGTGTGTGTTTACTTCTGGACTCTATTCTATTCCATTGATCTGTGTCTGTTTTTGTCTTAATACCATACTATCGTGATTACTGTGACTTTGTAGTATAGTCTGAATTCAGAGAGCATGATTCCTGCTGCTTTTTTCCCTCAATATTGCTTGGGCAATTTGGGATCTTCTGTGGTTTCATATGCGTTTTAGAATTATTTGTTCTAGTTCTGTGAAAAGTATTATGGTATTTAAATAGAAATTACATTAAATCTGTAGATTGAAACTGTGAGATAATAAATATGTGTTGTTTTAAGCTTGTGAGTTTGGGGGGTAATTTTGTTATGCAACAATAGATAACTAGTTGAGTTTAGCATATTGTTTTATAAGTGTTAAACTGGTTAATGATGCTTTCATGTCCTCCCTGAATAAGTAATCAATTGGACCCCACATAGACAAAGATATGTTTTTTCCCAGCCTTTGGCCATCGGACAGTATATTTGAGAGGTAGAAACTAATGAAGTCAAGTTGTGCTTGCCCAGTTTGCTGCCTTAAAAGAATTTTCAGGCTACAGTGCTAGGAGGGGAGACTTATATGGCATTCAGCAGACTCCTGTATTTGAGGAGAAAGCGCCAACGTTCTGGGAAGAACGAGAAAGCTAAGGTCCTCAGAGCAGAGAGTGCAAAAGGAACAAGAACAGAAGAAGACAGCTCTGGAATTTTTCAGTGGTTGCGTATGTGGTGGATGTATCAGCAAATGTTTATGATAAAACTGTGCGAAGTCAGGAGGCTTTGCCCACATCAGAGGAGGAGGACACGGCCAGGCGTTTTCCATCGCTGGGCCTCTCAGGGGTTCCAGTGCTCCGGCAGGTCCTCCCGGAGGGGAGGGCTGGGCCCCCTTCCCTGGAGACAAGGACACTGGGCCGGGCCCTCCTGTGGGCAGTGGCCGGGATGGGGATTGGAGCAGGGTGGGGGAATACCCTTCACTCTTCGCTTTGTTTAATAGGCTGTATGTTCATCCACCTCAATGGAGCTGACTCAGGTACATTCCTTTTTAAGACTACTATTCCATTCTAGGTATGTACCGCAGCTTTATCCTTCTTTATGCATCTTCGATGGACATCTAAGTTGCTTCCATGTTCTAGCTTTTGTAAAAGCCAGGGTGTATGCCCAGTAGTGGGATTATTGGGTCATGTGGTAGGTTTATCCCTAGTTTTCAAGGAATCTCCATAGTGGCTGTATCAATTTACATTCCTGCCGACAGTGCAAGAGGGTTCCCTTTCCTCCATAGCCTATGCAGCAATTATTGTTGTAGTTTTTTTTTTGTGTGTGTGTGTGATGATGGCCATTCTGACCAATGTGAGGGGATAACTCATTGTAATTTTGATTTGCGTTTCTCTAATAATGAGAGATGTTGAGTATCTTTTCATTTATTTAGTAGCCATCTGTATGTCTTCTTTGGAAAAATGTCTGCTTAGATGTTCTGCCCACTTTTTGATTTGGTTGTATGTTTTTTTTTCTGGTATTGAGCTGCATGTGCTGCTTCTATATTTTGGAGATTAATCCTTTATCAGTTGTTTCATTTGCTATCCCATCCTGAGGGTTGTCTTTTCACTGTGTTTATAGTTTCCTTCATTGTGCAAAAGCTTTTAAATTTAATTAGGTCCCATTTTTTAATTTTTGTTTTTATTTCCATTACTTTAAGAGGTGGATCACAGAAGATCTTGCTGTGATTTATGTCAAACAGTGTTCTGCCTATGTTTTTCTCTTAAGAATTTTATAGATTCTGGTCTTACATTTAGGTCTTTAATCCATTTTGAGTTTATTTTTGTTTATGGTATTAAGTAGTGTTCTAATTTCACTCTTTTATGCATATCTGTCCAGTTTTCCCAGCACCACTTATTGAAAAGACTGTCTTTTCTACATTGTATATTCTTGGCTTGTTTGTCAAAGATAAGGTGCCCATAGGTGTGTGGGTTTAACTCTGGGCTTTTTATCTTGTTCCATTGTTCATATTTCTGTTTTCGTGTCAGTGCCATACTATCTTGATGATTGTAGCTTTGTAGTATAGTCTGAAGTCAAAAAGGGTGATTCCTCCAGCTGTAGTCTTTCTCAAGATTGCTTTGGCTATTCAGGGTCTTTTGTGTTTCCATACAAATTGTGAAATTATTTGTTCTAGTTTTGTGAAAAATATCATTGGTAATTTGATAGGGATTGCATTGAATTTATAGATTGTTTTGGGTATTATAGTCATTTTCACAATATTGATTCTTTAAATCCCAGAACATGGTATTTTGTCTCTCCATCTGTTTGTGTCATCTTTGTATTTGAGATTCCCTAAATTTCCATTTGACATTCTGAGCTTTTCTTATATTGTTTACCTAAAATTTGATTTGTGAACACAATCATTTCCTACAGTCTGAGTACTTCCCAATAATTAAGGACTCTAGGACTACAGAGCAGGTTGGGTATAAATTTTGTACTATCTTGACATCTTGACCTTTTTATCCATTACTGATTACTTTGGGGACAGTAATTACACATTAATATTTTTTTTCATGTTTCATGAAAATTAATAATTTTCATCTAGTGACTGCACTGGATATTCAAAAGTAAATAGGTAAATATATGCCCTTACTTGAAAAATCTCACCATCTAAAGAGAGAAACTGACACATGAGCATTTAAATATAATGCAGTGTGACACGTGCATGAAAGGACAAGGGACGGGAGTGGCCAAGCTTTCCCGGCTTCAAAACACGTCTTAGAAAAGCCCTGATGACCCTTGTCCATTAAGGTGCAAAGTCACTGTTACGCAAAGCCCTGCTGCTTTCCAAAGCTGCTGCTGTTTCATCATCCATCCTTTCTTATGCCATCATCATTTATTTTTACTTAAGTCATAGAATATTTATATTGAGACACTGAAAGAGAAATTCAGGTTTATCTGTTACATCTTTCTAACTCACTCATGAGTCTCCTAGAGAGTAATCTGACAAAGGACATCCACTGTGTGTTTAAGCACTTTTAGGGATGGAAAGCTCAGTAAGTTTCAGGGTAGCCTAGTCCATTGTATTAATGATACAAAATTTACTTTAACAGTAACTCTGAATTCTGCTTCTAGTCATTTTTCATTCATTACATACCTGCCTTTGTTTTCCCAACCTTCAAACAGAGGACATTAATAAAAGCACATATGTAATTTAAAAGTTTAATTACTTTGCAGGTACACATGGCAGAATCAATTTATAAACATCAATGGAAACATATTTTATGCAGTTTTAATGTACCACAAATTTAATAACTATCATTTTAGTGGCATATCATTAAATGTCATTTCCCAACTTATGAAAAGTGTGTTTCAGTTAATGGTACTAGTTCATAAAAAATTTTAAGACTATCTCCAACTCATTTTAAAAATGCAATTTTGATCAATAAAAAAGGTGCTTTTAAATGGCACCATAAAAAATAATTTAATAGAACTAGGTTAAAGCAAATGAAGTAGTTAAGAAATTTGTCTTTATCTTATCTGGAAAACTCATTGAAGAATATTTGTAGTATTTAAGCACTTCATTAGGAAGCATTATCATTACAGATGTGGTATAGAGAATATATTTAGAGTGTAGATTTTATCTCAGTTCAATGATGGCAGATTAAATAACACTTAGGTGACTTCAGGAATATTTGCCTTGATTGTTGCATTTATTTAAGAAAGCAAAGAATGAAACCAATCATGTATACCATTATGTTTTCATAAGTGTTAAGTAGGACAATGAAAACATTAATTAAAAAAGAAAGTGTGAAGACTATGCATTTTTTCATGTAACGTTTGCAGTTAGTGTTCATAACAAAGTTCAAATAACTTTGTTCATAACAAGGTTACTCACTTTTAGTACTCCACAGTGGGTGTGAAATTCTTGGCATTTAAAAGAATAATTGCACACTTTCTGCAAGATTAAAAAATAAATTATACTTGTTCTTAAATTGATGTAATAGTCGTTCCCACTTTGAGTGGCCAGCTCTCTGTATTCCCTCAGGTTTTCTTCTCCCTTGATTAATTTAGAATTAAAAAATGTCAGCTGTAGGCAATAAATACTAATTCTACTCATGTATTCGTAATCCACCTTGGCTTCCCAGATGGTGCTACTGGTAAAGAATCCGCCTGCCAGTGCAGGAGATACAAGAAATGTGGGTTCAACCCGTAGGTCAGGAAGATTCCCTCCAGGAGGAAAGGGCAACCTACTCAAGTATTCTTGCCTGGGAAATCCAACAGATAGAGGAGCCTGGTGGGCTACAGTCCGTGGGGTCACAACGGGTTGGACACAACTAAGTACTTGTAATCCAATTTAAAGTTACTTTTCTTCTTATTGCTGTTCTTGCCAAACTTCTGTATGTTTTGAGCTTCACAAATCTTTTTTTGACATAATATGTGCTTATGTGCTTGGTTTATCTGGTATACTCTAAGCTATGCTCGATTTAGTTGAAATTTTAAAAAAAATGAACATAGACCTTTACTTTCATCCAAATTTATTCTTGTTGGCCTTAGAATATTCACTGTAGGATATATATCTATTATATAGATAGATATCTATACACCTTCTACATGTATAGATATAGCCCGTATATCTTTAGAGATATATCTCTCCTTTAGTGAATAACATTGTGATGGTTTTTTTGCATGTCAACTTGACTGAGTCATGGAATGCCCAGATATTTGACTAAACATTATTTCTGGGAGTGTCAATGAGGGTGTTGGCTGATGAGACTAACATTTGAATCAGTGAAGCAGATTGCTATCCCCAATGTAGGTAGAGCTCATCCAGTCCTTTGAGGGCCTGAATAGAACAGTTCAGGGTCTGGGGAAGGAGGTGGTGGTGGGGGCTGCATTTGTTCCTTTCTGCCTGATTGTGTGAGCTGGGATATGAGTCTTTGGCTTTGGGGCTGAGATTTACACCATTAGTTTCCTTGGTTCTCAAACCTTTGGACTCAGACTGAATTATACATGAGCTTGAATTACAGCACCTGTTTTCTTGAGTCTCTGGATTGTAGACGACTGATAGTGGAATTTCTCAGCCTCTGTAGTCCTGCGAGTCAATTCCTTGTAATGAATATACAGGATATTTTGAATATTTAAAATATTGCATTCCTTATAATACATACATATGCTGTATATATATCATTAATTGATATATGTTCTATTTCTCTGGAGAATCCTGATTAATAAAAATACAATATATATATATATGTGTGTGTGTGTGTGTGTGTGTGTGTGTGTGTTGACTCATTGGAAAAGACCCTGATGCTAGGAGGGATTGGGGGCAGGAGGAGAAGGGGACGACGGAGGATGAGATGGTTGGATGGCATCACTGACTCTATGGACATGAGTTTGAGTAAACTCCGGGAGTTGGTGATGGACAGGGAGGCCTAGCGTGCTGCGATTCATGGGGTCGCAAAGAGTCGGACACGACTGAGCGACTGAACTGAACTGAACTGAACTGATATGTATACACACACACACACATATACACATATACACACATACATAATGGAAGTCTATCTATCTAGTGTTGTCTATTTATCTATCTACCTACCTATGTGTCTGTCTTATATCCTGGAGGCTTTCAGGCAAGTTTCAATAGTGAATTTGATCAGTGATTTTGGTCAGAGTTTTATACCTATATATGTTTAGGTAGGGTTTGGTGCAAAAGGCATTGTATATTGAAATTGTTAAGTTTGAAATAGACAACAAATAAGAACCCTGAATGGGGAAAAAATGAAAAGGGAAAATTAATGAAATCATTTGCATAAGAATGTCATAAGTATTTAAATGGACAGGAAATTACAGTAGTTTTGGTGAAAATAAGTATATGTAAATTATTTTAAGCGATTAATTTTCTCTACAAGGGGGACTTAATTTTCTAATAAGATAAGAAATGGAATGAGTTTTTCTTTAAGATTGCTACCTTTTTTCCCTGTTTTAAAATTGAAGTATAGTTGATTTACAAAATTGGGTTCAGATTGTTTTGTGAACAGAGTCTAATGTACTCTTTTAGTCAAAAAAGTCAATCATATTCCATTTATTGTTAGGAACACTGTGGGGAACCCAGAAAATATTGTCATCACGTTATTTTAATTTTGACTAGCTTTAGCAAAAGTCAAGAACATTATGAAAGTGCTCAAGTTCTATGGGAAATCTACAGGAACCTTGGCATCAAGGGTAATGCTGGAGCCTCAAGCTCACCCAGACTCCCTTCCCCATCCATCTCCTACTTCTACGTGTCTATTCTCAACTTTTATTTTGTAGGCATAGTTGGGAAGATAACCATTGTTAGCCATTCCCAATGTAGTGATTTTCTCAGAGAAGATGCTGTCTCTTCCCCAATCTGTTCAAATCAGTCTTGGATTCTGACTAGTGCCCCCTGCCCCCACACCAGTCTCTGTGTTCAAGAAAATGTGCCAAGTCATGTTGATCAACCATGCTTCAATACATGTGCCCTGAAACTAGGGCATGGGAGAATAGGTTTATGATCAGGAATAGAAGGGTAAAGAAAAATATGTCAGGTGGCCAAAAAAATAGACACTGCATTCATCCCAAAATATGTAGTAGTAGAGAAGATGTGGTGTTTATAAATTTAGACTACTAAATATGATTCTATATAAACATTTTAATACATGCAAAATAGAGCTTAGATTAAAAAGCAGTATTTTATGGGGCATTTGTTGCACCAGAAATCAGAGGTCCTGAATCATGGGTTAGTCTCTTTATACTCATAGGCCTTGGATAAGTCACCAAAATCCTGAGCCATATATATATATTTTTACATCTAAAATGAGAATTTTACAAATATAGACTCTGTATTTTCTTCTCCAAAGTGTCTTTGAAGATGATATGCATGGTTCAGAAAAGACTAAATAAAATGGCGAAGGGGAGAAAGGTTTATAACCGTAAAGATTTTGAATAAAATCTTGATTCCTTTCAGACAGGAATTACTCTGAATCATACAAAATACTCCTAATAAATAAAATAGCATTAAGCTGACTTGCCCTGAAATATGCATCTTTCCATTTCCACATTTGCTAAACAGGCAGAAGATATCCATGTTAGGAAGTCTGAGTTGTCTTTACTGTTTCTTGTTCCTGGTATTGATTTGTATGTGGGTTGGTGGTGGTTGTGGTTTAGTCACCAAGTTCTGTCTGACTCTTGCGACCCCATGGACTGTAGCCCACCAGGCTTCTCTGTCCATGGGATTCTCCAGGCAAGAATACTGGACTGCGTTGCCATGTCCTCCTCCAGGGTATCTTTCTGACCCAGGAATCGAAATCGGGTCTCCTGCATTGCATGCAGATGCTTTACCGACTGAGCCATATAAGGTACGAAGGAGAAAAAGGTATTTTTACTATACTCTTCAGCTCCTTTCCCAGATACTTTATCAAATAGCCACATGCCAGCTTTTCCTTTGTGCCTGAATATCAGCTGTGACTAGACAATTTACCTGAATGTTCACAGCTTATACAAATATCTAGAGATGCAGGGATGGAGCAGGAAATGGCAACCCACTCCAGTGTTCTTGCCTGGAGAATCTCAGGGACAGAGGAGCCTGGTGGGCTGCTGTCCATGGGGTCACACAGAGTTGGACATGACTGAAGCGATTCAGCAGCAGCAGCACCAGAAGTGCAGGGAAACATCATAGGATTAGAATGTTAATCTTGCAGGATATGATGGACCAAGAGAGGGAGACTAATCTCCTGCCTTCTAGAACTTCCAGGTATGCCCTCAATATCCAGTAAGGAGAAGAGATGTAAAGGGTAGACATGTCACCAATAATCATCACGGAATGAATCTTTCAGGCATTCATTATAAAACTACAAGTACAATCATGTTAGTGTCCTTTGTTATATTTGAAGAACTCAGGACCATTTTTCTTTCTTTTAGCCTATGAGACAATATAGTGATGTTTTCTTCCAAAACAATATCTACAGCTAGATTCACTTGTATTTAAAATAGTGCATATGAACATAATGATTTATCAGCTTCTATTTATTTCACACTCACAAATAATTTAGTGAGAAGAAAAGCTATACAGGTATTAGTTGTTGAACAATTAGATCCATTAAACAATAGAATCACCCCACTCCAGTACTCTTGCCTGGAAAATTTCATGGACCAAGGAGCCTGGTGGGCTGCAGTCCATGGGGTCACTAAGAGTTGGACACGACTGAGCGTCTTCACTTTCACTTTTCACTTTCATGCATTGGAGAAGGAAATGGAAACCCACTCCAGTGTTCTTGCCTGGAGAATCCCAGAGACAGGGAGCCTGGTGGGCTGCCGTCTATGGGGTCGCACAGTCGGACATGACTGAAGCGACTTAGCAGCAGCAGCAGACAATAGATATATGAGATCTTTATGCTCACTGGCATTTTCCCAAGAGTATCTAGTACAATGAAGATACAAGAGAAGCCCAACATTAGGTTCACAGGAACCTGGTTTTAAATTATGGCAGTGTTACTTTTTAGCTCTTTGATGCATGAAATGTATCTACTTTTATGAATGTACACTTTTTAATCTGTGTAAAAAGATAGCATAATATAGTGTCATGTTAAGAATATAATATACTACCTAGACTACTATCTTTTTCCCTTTCTAGTCCTCTTATAGTGGACCCTATCATCTTTTACTGATTTGTTCCCAAATAATTTATTATTATTTTAAATCTAAAGAAAAAGTTTCTTATATTTAGATGCCATCTTTATATTAAGGAGTTTTATTTTATCACGTAGCATGCATCAATAAAATTATTGCCTTAAAAGGGTGCTATGAATTCTGATAAATTTAGGCATATTTTCTTATAATTGAGAACTCATGAGATGAAAAGGTCCTTGTTGAATTACCTAAGACTTTACATCTGAAAACCAAACCAAGTTTTTCAATAGACTTGCATGTCTGGTTGAGAATAGGAGGTACTTGGTGAGTGCCATTTCACTTCTTTCTATATTTTGCTATTATCATAACAAAACATTTCTTAGTTCTTTATACTTCATTTTGTCAAAAATTAGCATGCTCACTCATGCCTCAGAAATTCTCTGTATTGTCTCTTGGGATGAAAGAGATAGAATTATGTGATATGTGTAAACAGGGATTAATTTAATCTTAGGCAAATCCACACTTTGCAGTGTGAGTGAGGTTTGCAAAGGATTATAAATACAATAAAGTTAGATACAGTTTGACATCTTGTTTTTTGAGCCTCACACTTTGAAAAAGCTTTTAAAAAATCACTTATTAATTTTTGGTATGCAAAATCACATGGGAAGAAATCAAAATCAATTGAGCAACAAGTCAAGTTTACTTTGGATTGAATGTTAAAAATGTTTCTTACTTATTGAAATAGAAATTAGGTTTTATTTGATTCTAAAAGGCATGTCTGTCTTGCTTAGAGATGCATGTTGAAACGATGTTCATAACCTGGGACATCTTATTCAATTTGATTCCCAGCATTGTTCCTCACTGGACTGGGCAGCATTTATTTGGTGACAGCTTATGAACTCTAAAGTACATAAGTTTAATGGCAGGAGTCTGTGTGGAGAGATGGGCAGAGAGAAGCCCAAACAGACCTCCTGTGGCTAGAAGTGATACAGTAGAAAGTCACAGCCGTCATACTCATCCAAGGTTTAAGCTTTAGCTATTTTCTTGGTTAAAAAATATATTTTGGGGAGATTGGACTTCATCCAAAATCAATTTACAACTCTTAGATTTTTTTAAAGCTTTCATAGAAGGAGACATGAGTTTGACACCTCTATTAGAGCTAAACTTCCAGGAATATCAGGAATCGACATTATCGGTTTAATAAAGGGTAAAAAATCCAATCAGTGCAGCATCAAGGTTCGGGATGGAATGGAGCAAGTTGGGGATTTTCTTTCAGAGGCCAATAGCAAGGTGGTGTTAACTCTTAACAATTAGCAATTGGATTGTATGGAAGAAAGGAACATATAATTTAAACAATAGAGATCATATCTGTTTTCAGTATCTCTAAGGTGAAAGAGTAGAAACATTTGAAATTGTTAACAGTCTTGACTAGTCAAGGCATAGAGGAAGGGCTTGTGGGCCGTGAAGGGTCATAGCTTCCATAGATCTAGGATATCAGAAAGAAGAGCAGTCCTCCATGAACAGAGTAAATGGATTTGGCTGTCTGTGGATATGAGCACAAGCTGTCTGCGATTAGAATCAAAATTATCCTATCACAGCTGGAACCATTAGAATGGTCTTGGGTGGGATTTAGAATGGGGGAAAATCTAAATTTGAATCTCAAGGCTGTCTTTCAAATTACAGAAAGCGCTTAGAGACTTGCCTCCAATGGAAAATTGTACAAGCTAGAAAAGAAAACATGAGTTTGGCTACAAGTGTGCTAAAAAAGATAACACTGTCAGTATTTAGGTTTAATTTTAAAAGATCAAATTGAATGATACTGGAATGATCCTATGAGATTCTCAACCTTTAAATAGGAAAATGTGGTTTGTGAAAAATTTTCAGAAAAGTACATTTTCGTGTATGTACATTTAATAAAAGAAGTATAGAAAAGATATTTAGGGCATAAATTAAATAGTTAAAATCTTTTTCATGATCCTGAAAACTCATTCTGGTTTCAGTAAAAGGATTTTCCATATGGTTTATTAAAATTTTTTCCTTAGTTAGTCACTATTTAATCTTCACTATATTCTGCATATCCCATTCTTTAGACTTTTAAAAACAAACATCATACCTATCTGGCTCTTTGACTTTATTCTAAAAGAATTAGTTTCTTCTTTATTTTATTCCTGTTCTAAATTTGGGACTTTTATTCTCTTGATGTTGTTATTTTAGCAGGTGCCATGCCCAGGTTTTAGCTTCCAGCTTTGTTCGGAGGCAAGGAAAAAAATGTGTAATGGCTAAATTACCGACCAGGCACCTGCTGTCAAATAAAGTCAACATAGAGTAAATCACTCCCGCCCGCAAATCAGAATTTTACCTTCCCCTCGGCGGTCTGCAGAGCATAGAACAGCACCTGAGACGTCATCGGGGGGATGCTTCTGTCAGAGTGCACCACCATTGCCCTCTGATATCAGTGTTAAAGCATTTGCGCCCTTCCGGGGATCTGCAAGATTTTCCTTGGATATCAGTTGATATAATCATGATAGAGCTTATTTTATTATTTGCCTCTTACCCGTTGTTTCGTATTTTCTAAGTTTAATGAGAGACTTTTTTAGCTACACAGATATATCAAATGAGATTTTAAAAATAATATGTTTTGCTAAATAGATTTTTTGAAAGTCACCCAGTTCACAAAATAAAAAAATTATGAAAAAAAAATACTTATTTCAAACTTTATGGCAAATAGCTCTTTTATGCCAAAGCAGAATTATATCCCTTGAATTGAGCCACGTGAAATAGTAATAATCATTGAATTCTGATTAATACCATTTGGGCAGCTACTACATGTAAATCCCTTTTCTAGACACAATGAGGTTTAAATGATGGATAAGAACCAATGCTGCCCTCCAGAAATGTATAATCCAGCATGGTCAAGGAAAACTGTTTTTGTTGTTCAGTCGCCAAGTTGTGTCCAACTCTCTGCAACTCCATGGACCACAGCACATCAGGCCTCCCTGTCCCTCACCGTCTCCCAGAGTCAAAGAAAATAATATACATGGACTGATATGCTTAGGTCTTCCCTGGTGGCTCAGTGGTAAAGAATCCCCCTGCGAAGCAGGAGACCTGGGTTTGATCCCTGGGTCAGGAAGATCCCCTGGAGAAGGAAATGGCAATCCACTCGAGTATTCTTGGCTGAAGAATCCCATGGACAGAGAAGCCTGATGGGCTACAGTTCATGGATTGCAAAGAATCAGACATGACTGAGCAACTAAACCACCATTACCGCTGATACATATGTTTAAAGGCAAATAATTTTCAGTGGTATAGTACAAGGTTCTCAAAATTTATTCCTTGGATCAGAAGCACCAACATCACTTTGAGCTTGTTAGAAATGCATTCTTGGGTTGCATCTCAAATCTTCAAGCAATGTGGGAGAAGAGGGTCAACAAGCCCCACTCCATCTAAAGGCACATGTACTTTGGCCCTAAACTTTACTGATAGCTTACTGTTGATCAGAAGCCTTACCTGTAATATGAACAGTTGATTAGCACATTATTATATGGCATATGCATTTTATTATTCTTACCATAAAGCAAGCTAGAGAATAGAAAATGGTATTAAGAAAATCATAAGGAAGAGAAAATACATTTATAGTAATGTATTATTTTATTAATACCAGATGTTTACATCATCTATTCACAAGATGAATTGTCTGTCAGAAACTTTATCAACACTGACTTTTATGATATAAAACACTGTAGATGTTATACACATGTCTAATAAATGACATAAAAAATGAAGAGATAATGTGAAAATAAATTCATATTTATTTATAGGCATCATGCATTGATACCAAAGAAACAGCAGTGTGACTGCTTTACGGTAGCCTGGTATAATCAATATGATTAGTTCACAGTAGCCTGGCCTAGACACACCTGAATTAATCATGAAATTTTGTGGCATACAGTATTATAGTCATAATCATAATACAGTCTTGGAAACTTCATTATCATTTTAAAAGAGCACTTACCTGTGATGATAGGCTGATACGCCACTTTTCCAGTTACAAAAGAGAGGCATACTATACAGCAGTGTAATTCTTGGGAAAGCCAAGATATAGGTCAGGAAAAGAATTAATACATTATTAAGTTTACGTTAAATATCACTCACCTTATGCCTATGTAAAGATCGACTATTCACTTCAAGTCTTGCACATGAAGTTCTGAGCAGGAAATGTTTAGGTGATGATAATGGCACAAAACATCTCATGGCGTTCTTGCCGTAGTTATTAGATTTTCACATGAAGATCCACACACTCACACAGAGACAGGCATGCTCCCTGTGGCATGGTTATTTACTATTCAGTAAGTAGAAATGGACCATCGTGAAGGCATTCAATCTCGTCTTCACGTTGAGTGGGCTGAGGAAGCACAGGGGGAGGAGATGATCTTGTTGTCTCAGAGGTTGGCAGAGAATTAAAAGGGGAGGCAGGAGAGGCAGAATCGGTCAGTGTAACTTGGAAATAAATCATAATTTCTGTCTAACTTTTGTGCTCTTTTATTTCTCTAAAAATATTTGCATGGTACCAGTTCTTCAACACCTTATTTAGTTTCAGTGCCCGTATCACAGAAGGTCTGTGTCATAAAAGAAATGAGTGTCAGTCTTGAAAAATCAGAACCGTTTTGCCCGATTCGATTGTGAATTTGTTTCCCGGTACTTCTTCTATGTCTTTTTTTTTTTTTCTTATATGTAGCAATTTTATTTTATTTATTTATTTATTTTTTCTTTTTTTTTTCCATTTATTTTTATTAGTTGGAGGCTAATTACTTTACAACATTGCAGTGGTTTTTGTCATACATTGAAATGAATTAGCCATGAATTTACATGTATTTCCCATCCCAGTCCCCCCTCCCACCTCCCTCTCCACCCGATCCCTCTGGGTCTTCCCAGTGCACCAGGCCCGAGCACTTGTCTCATGCACCCAACCTGGGCTGGTGATCTGTTTCACCCTAGATAATATACATGTTTCGATGCTGTTCTCTTGAAACATCCCACCCTCGCCTTCTCCCACAGACTCCACAAGTCTGTTCTACACATCTGAGTCTCTTTTTCTGTTTTGCATATAGGGTTACCGTTATCATCTTTCTAAATTCCATATATATGTGTTAGTATACTGTAATGGTCTTTATCTTTCTGGCTTACTTCGCTCTGTATAATGGGCTCCAGTTTCATCCATCTCATTAGAACTGATTCAAGTGTATTCTTTTTAATGGCTGAGTAATATTCCATGGTGTATATGTACCACAGCTTCCTCATCCATTCATCTGCTGATGGGCATCTAGGTTGCTTCCATGTCCTGGCAATTATAAACAGTGCTGCGATGAACATTGGGGTGCACGTGTCTCTTTCGGATTTGGTTTCCTCAGTGTGTATGCCCAGAAGTGGGATTGCTGGGTCATATGGCAGTTCTATTTCCAGCTTTTTAAGAAATCTCCACACTGTTTTCCATAGTGGCTGTACTAATTTGCATTCCCACCAACAGTGTAAGATTGTCTTTTTGATTGTTGTCTTTTTGATTGTCTTTTTGATTATTGCCTGACACTGGTTTGGAAGCGTTCATCTCTAGCAAGTGATTTGTTTTTTTTAATTGATTCCTCTATGTGATATCTATCAGCTCTTGAATTTCTCCGAGGTTCTTATCTTGAAACACTTCACCACTCACCATTTTTTTCCATAAGCACAGTCTCTTTCATGATTTCGTTGTTTGGCTCTGTACTAAAGCTTTGAAGTTATGCACAATATCTGGACACAGTTTGCTCCAGTAGGAATTTATTATTTGGGGCGTAGTGGCCTCCACAGCTTTAACAACAATGGCATCTTAAATGGTGCAATTGTTCCAAGCGCTCATGATGTTGCATCTGTTATGGTTCTCTCCCAGACCATTGACAGTTCTTTTCATAGAATACTGTGTTCAGTGAACATTAAAGGTCATTATGACTCCCTGATCCAGAGGCTGAATTAGTGACATTGTGTTTGTGGGCAAGTAGATCAGTCCAACACCTTTGATGCTGAACTCATGGGGTTCTGGGTGTCCAGGGGCATTGTCCAATATCACAAGAACTTTGAAAGGCCATCCTTTACTGGCAAGGTACTTTCTGACTTCAGGGAAGAAGCATCAGTGTAACAAATCTAGGTCTTGTCCAGACCTTCTCATTTTACAACCGAAAGGCAGGAAGCTGGTGCTGATCTTTTCACTTCAAGGCTTCACGTTAGCATTTTTACAGATAAGGACAATCCTGATCATAAACACAATGGCATTTTCACAAAAAAGTAAGTCTAGCCTGTATATCCTTTCTTGCTTAATTCTGAACAACCCTAGTGCTTGATTCTCTTTCTTACGAGTAAATTTCCTTTGTGGCATTGCTTCCAGATTAGGGCATTTTTATCTCTATTAAATACCCATTCTGGGAGCTCTCCTGTCTCCTCGATAGTTTTCTTTCCGTTTTCATATTTAATTATTTGGCTATGCTGGGTCTTCGTTGCAGTTTGTGGGATCTTTGACTTTTGTTGTGGCATGCGAGAGCCTTAGTTTGCAGCATGCGAACTCTTATTTGTGGCAGGTGGATCCAGTTCCTCAACCAGAGATCAAAGCAGACCACCCCAACCCCCCATTCCTACCCCCCACCCATACACTATTTGGGGGCACAGAGTCCAGAGACTGGACCACCGGGGAAGTCCCATCTGTGATTTTCTCAGTGGTATCTGGGAACTCGTCTGCTGCTTCTGGGTCAGCAGAAACTGATTCTCCAGATAGCTTCGCATCTCTTTAAGCCAAATCTCTTTCCAAAATTATCACACCATCCTTTGCTGCCGATAAGATTTCTCCAGCTTTAGATCCTGCTCTAAGTTGTGATATAACGGCTTTTTGTTTTTTCTAATAATGTAAGAGTCTATAGGTTTGCCTTTCTTATAGCAATCCTGCATTCACATAAAATTTGCATTTTCAGTACAGGGGGTTTCCTAAAGGTGTAGAGTTTTTGTGCCTGCTGGACCAGCTGCAGCAACCACTTCATGAATTTAATTTCCTTTCTTTACATTAGTCTGTGTGTGCGTGCTAACTTGCTTCAATCTTGTCCGACTCTTCAGACAGCCTGCTAGGCTTCTCATTCCAAGGGCTACTCTGGGCAAGAATACTGGAGTGGGTTGCCATGCCCTCCTTCAGCAGATCTTCCCGACCCAGGGATCGAACCTGTGTCTCTTACATCTCCTACATTGGCAGGCGGGTTCTTTATCACTCGCGCCACCTGGGAAGCCCCACTCTGATCTGCGCGCTGGATTTATTTATTTCAAAATGGTAAGCAACCACTGCTGCCAACCTCAATCTACAGTACACGTCCAGTCATGCACCTTTTTCCTGTCATGTCCCGCCTTTGTTTATTGACGGCACCTCAGCATCACTAGTGGTACTTTGTCTGGGTGTCCTGGCATTATTGAGCTTATTGTACTAAATGTGATGAAAAATAGAAGAGGACCACAAAAGATCACTTCTTCCTGAGTTTCTTGGAGGGAACTGTTCATGTGGAAATGATTCATGTCACATGGGGCTTAAGCTGATACTCATAACATTTGCGCTCACTGCGAGAGTAACAGGAGGTGGCTATGAAATTATTATAGTGTGTACTGAAGTTAATTTTATTCAGTTGTGATTTAATGCTGCATCTTTACATTTCTCTCAGCTGCAAATGACACCATGTACAGTCTGTAACTGCATACATTTTGATACTTTTAACTTACATAGACATGTATATATTTTATGGTACTAAATGATAAAAGACTCATATCTATATATAATATATGCATTCATGACATAGCCAGCTTTTTCTTCTTTTTTCAGTATTTCCAGGTTACTCAGTTTGTTTGCAAGTTTTGTCTTTTTCAAATTGTTACAAATCTCCAAAACACTTTCCAATATATTTATTTAAAAATATTCCCTTATAAGTGGGTCCGCACAGTTCAAACTTGTATTGTTCAGGGGTCACCTATAATTCACAAAGTGGAGGGTGGGACCTAGAAATCTCTTTTTATAGGTCCTCAAGATATGTGTGAAGATTTAATGAATATCCCCCTATGTGCCAGAATACTTATTTAAATAGTAATCTGTGAGATTACTTTCACTTTATAGAAGGGGAAATGATCACAGATGTTAATGATATTGTCCCAGGTCACACACCTAAGTAGTGACCAAGACAGGAATTAAAACTTGTCATATTCAGAAATCAGTGAGAAGAATATAAGTTGACCCTTGAACAACACAAATTTGAATTGCTTATTGTTGTTCCATGTCCAGTTCTAACTGTTGCTTCCTGACCTGCATACAGGTTTCTCAAGAGGCACGTCAGGTGGTCTGGTATTCACATCTCTTTCAGAATTTTCCACAGTTTATTGTGATCCACAGAGTCAAAGGCTTTGACATAGTCAATAAAGCAGAAATAGATGTTTTTCTGGAACACTCTTGCTTTCTTGATGATCCTGCAGATGTTGGCAGTTTGATCTCTGGTTCCTCTGCCTTTTCTAAAACCAGCTTGAACATCTGGAAGTTCACAGTTCACATATTGCTGAACCCTGGCTTGGAGAATTTTGAGCATTACTTTACTAGCGTGTGAGATGAGTGCAATTGTGTGGTAGTTTGAGCATTCTTTGGCATTGCCTTTCTTAAGGATTGGAAGATAAACTGACCTTTTCCAGTCCTGTGGTCACTGCTGAGTTTTCCAAATTTGCTGGCATATTGAGTGCAGCACTTTCACAGCATCATCTTTCAGGATTTGCAATAGCTCAGCTGGAATTCCGTCACCTCCTCTAGCTTTGTTCGTAGTGATGCTTTCTAAGGCCCACTTGACTTCACATTCCAGGATATCTGGCTCTAGGTGAGTGATCACACCATGGTGATCATCTGTTTTTTTTCAAGTAATTAAGGTCCCAAATCAGTTTTCTTCTAAACTACTTGTAAAAAAAGATGTTTTGTAAAAGTAGATTATTTGCTAATTATAGTTGTTTTGAATAATGAAGCCAAATAATTTATAGAAACTGACAAATATTCTACTAAATTAAATACTATTTACTTTCTTTCATGTCATTCCAAATTGCCAACATAAATTATCTCACTTCAAGAGAATCCCTTGGTTTGTCACATGAAAATATAATCATTGTGTCTGATTATTATTTTGTCTGAATAATTTGCTTTATCTTCCATTCACTTATAGGTCATCATCGTTAATCCAAAATGAGTTGTGTTTCATTTTCTTTTCTGTTCCTTTCCGTTTGAAGTCATCATCCTTGGAATTCACTTTGAGACCAAAGTTATTTTAACTTAAGAATATCTTGTTTTTGACAACATTTTATGCTTTCTCAGATTCTATCTTAAACAATTTTATAATATATATGTTTTTTTAATTAGATAAACAGTGTCGATGTTTTAGGCTATCTTTTTTGCTTCAGAAATATGGAGCATTCATTAAAACAGAGATACCATGTTTCTCTTGTATTTTCAGTAGTTAGTCTAATAAAAGGGCTCTCATGCAAAAAAAATTTGACCTTTCTAGGTATAACAGAGATACAGTCCATACCATCTCAGACATAAATCTAGTGCCAGCTAAAAGTAAATGCTTGTTGTCCTGAATTCAGCCGTTAAGTCTGTAACCATGTGAATTGGTGACTGCATTTTTTTTTTCCGCTGACAGATCTATCAATTTAAATTTGACTGAATTTAAACCAGATGACTTTTATAAAAGCCTTCTGGACACTGTTGGGGAAGGAAACAAGAGGGAGCATAGAACTTCAACTGCCACATTATATACAAGAGCCAATTTTAACCACTTCAGGTACCACATTTCAGATTGATTTAGGCTTTCTAGACTGTATGCCTGGGAACTTCACTTTAGCAAAGATGTGGTTCTCAAAATTACATGGTGACATTTATTTTCCAAATGAAACCCACCTGCAGAGGGTTATCATTTCAAGCTAAACTTCACATCTTTGGTCTGAATTCTCTCTGTGAAGATAAAGTTGTTTGAACTATGATATTCAACAACACTGTGATATTGTTGGTTATGCTAGATTTGATTCTGTTAAGCGGTGTGATCCCTATTGTGGAATAGAGATGATTTTCTCTGCAGCATGAATGAGGCATTGGTGGCTTCTGATGTAAGAACAAGTCCGATGTTGAGAAAAGCAGGTTTAAAGGGAGGGGAAATGAGAGAGAGAGAATTCTAAGATAATTTGATTACTAAATATTTCTTCTTAACCAAGTTTATCAGCTAAAATGGAACCAATAGCTATGGATATTCTAAGCCTATTCAAACTTTTCCTAAATGGGCATTTTCTAAATGTTATGGTTTTTTTTTTTTAAATCTCCATAATTAATATTCTCTGCTTTGGACAAAGTGTGACCTTATTTTTGTCCTTTTGGAGGAATTACATACACACACACACACACACACACACATATATATACACACACATGTATTCTATATATCATGTGGGCTCTGAAACAATTCTAGAAATGTCAGCCGAGCTCCTAGCAGCAGGAAGTAAGGCTCATTTCTGTTTCAAACTATATTAATTCTGAGTGAAATCAAGCCTATTCTCACATTTATTACTGCAACTAGGTCCAAGTAAAAAATTGTAGACTTTTTAATAAGGAAATTTCCATTGGTTTCCTTCCATTCTCACAAACTCATAAATCAGTTCCTGTCTGTCAGCCATTACAGATTTTTCAGTCCTTATGAGTAAATGTGACAGCTGAATACTATTTAAATCTATAAAGTTGTATTTCCATTAGTGAGCTAAACACAACGTTGGCTTCATTGACACCCTCTTTGTTTTTTGGAGTTTATTTTTTTCCAGCTCATTTAATAACTATCTGAAGAAACTGGGACGCCTTTTTCAAATCAAATATGTATTTAGATAACCAGCAGAGTATATATTTCTTTGAACAGTCTAGCAAATAGTAAGATTAAGTAAAAAATCTTGATGAAGAAAGTAGGGGAAAGCAGGATTTTTTAAATAATAAAAAATATATATCTGAACTATTTTGCAGAAACAAATAACTTTTAATATCTTTAAATTTACACTTCAGATCCTCAGCACCTTTGCATACACATGGTAAAAATTAATTTCTGGGTAATAAAAATGTGCTTTAATGCCATATCTACAGCTTTATGCATATATGCCAAAAGTCTCAGCAGACTAATTAGAGGTATCACATTTTATGGAATGAGCATTACATATTTTCTTGGCCTCTAAATACTGTGTAAAATTTAAGTAAAGAATGTATTTCTCCAGCAGAGAGAAAGGTGGAGAAAATGCTAAATAGAACTGAAATCAGGCTAATAAGGTGAATGTTTTGGGTCTATAATTTTTGTGCCAATGAAAGTTCTTTTAAAGGGTCACAGTGAGAAAGCAATGATAATTAGACAAGTAAGATATTTGAACATTACAAAATTTATGACAGTATCCAA
The DNA here is from genome assembly GCF_023699985.2 of Odocoileus virginianus. Classification (NCBI taxonomy): domain Eukaryota; kingdom Metazoa; phylum Chordata; class Mammalia; order Artiodactyla; family Cervidae; genus Odocoileus; species Odocoileus virginianus. The sequence continues at coordinate 96,632,489 of NC_069676.1, forward strand.
GGCAGTCATACCTGAGGCCAACTGAATAGATGTTAAGAAACAGTCAATAGTACTAATTTGTGCCTATTATTTCTTACTGACAGTCATGTAGCTCTGTAATTGAAATGCTCAGTAACAGTTTTCTACCTAAATTTTAATGATGCCCTTTATAATTCTCTTTTTAATGCAGTTCCTGAACTTTAGAAAGGTTCTTCACTGCCAAATGTCAGTTCAGTGTGAAGTGCTGCCTTGGAAAAACTCTCACTTAAAAAAAAAGTTGCATTGTTCATTATGTCTGTTGAAAATTGCATTGTCTAGTCATGTGCTAAAATTTTTGATTAGTCCTCTCATACTGGAAAAAAAAAAAGGTAAAGAAAAGATCACTTAAAACTAAGAGTTTATTTCCAACTTTCAAAAAGTGCTATTTATAGAATATATGAAAAGAATATTTTTAAAAGAACACTTCCAGTTAGTTCATCAAATGTCACAAGACGGTCATAAACAATAATTTCATAGTTGCTTAGAGAACTCTAATAAAGAATTATTATCCTAACATTTATTGTTAAAAATTATTTATTAAGACTCATTGATCATCACTTTCCAAATTCATACTTTCTGGAAAACAGTTTGCTCTTTTTCTTGTATATTGTGGAATTATAAGATCCTTCTACCCATCCTGTTTTTTTTTTATTTATAATGCAAAATCATGTGAAACTAGAATTCCTGGAATATGTAAGTTAATTCTTTAATTTTAATTTGATAAAAGGGATGCTCAAAGACCCGAAAGAGACTGCCAGGAGTTTTCAAAGTAAATAAATTATTTTTATTAACTTTGTTATTATTTTTCAGTTTGAGGGCATGTGGACTGTTTTGTAACCTGGGTTATGCACTGAGAAAATATAGTTTAAATTTAGCTGGAGAGACTGAATAATAATTCATCTTGTGGACATGCGGATGTTGAATAAAATTAGGGTCCCTAATAGTAGGAGATCAAAATAAAAAGCCAATGGGAGTTTTATCATTTTAAGAAGAAATTTTAGTATACTGTATCATCTTTAAATCTCTTTAACAGTTGTGTCTATTTACAAACTTACTGAGAAAAGCAAAAAAATGTGTCTCTTCTGGAGAGTCACAGCTTTGGAGAGATTAGGACTTTCAGGTTTGCTTTTTTTTCTGTGGAACTCTGTCAGAAGTCATTTACAGGCAAATTATTCTGATTAGGAATAGACCGGTTCTCAGGACTGCCATAAAATAAATCTAAATGTCGCCACTGTGTTTCTGGTCCAGCGGCACCCTCATTAAAGAAACACCACACGGCTGCTATGTTGGCAGCCTTGATTTTGAACACCAGTCTAGGCCACATGTAAAACAGTATAAATTGCCTTCTCATTCCTCCAAAGGTCCATAGTGCTTATAATTTAGGACTGAGAGGCCCTCTGCGAACAATGTCCAGAAACATAAACTCATTCTCCCAGAAGCGTATGATACCTGTGAAACAGATGTCATTAACTACAGTTCTCAATTTTTCATGTTTGACAGGCAAAGCCAAATACTTGAAGAATTATGTAACCATTCTTGATAGGTAATAAGTGAAAATACTCCCAAGTTAAAATTTCATTTCCCAGTTTCAGAGGACTTCATTACCCTTAGTAAAGCTAATAATCGTAATGTGAGAGGAAAGAAAAAAAAAAAAAAAAAAAAGACCTGAATTTCAAAGCTCCAGACACTAAAAAATTAAGATTTCCTTGGGGTTTTAATAATGTCATAGATCAACTACTGTGCTTTTCTATGGTGCTGATTCCAGAATATAGGCTCTATAGCTTATGTTTTCAACCTGGAGAATCCCTCGGGGTTTGAAAATATGAGAAACTTGCCCTGTCAGAATGCAGACTGCTCAGAGGTAAATGTTTCAGCATCACATTTATCCTTATTTTTAAAATGTGGCTTTCGGGGTAGTTGTTTACCACTACTGTGATATCTCAAGCTGTCATTTGTCTGCTGATTCACTTTGAAAATGTGGAAAATTATGCATGTCTCAGCGCTAAGGGAAAATACCCGAAGTGAATGAAACAATGTATTTTTGCCATGAAATTCCACAATGAAAAATGAACAAACATTGATCCATTTTTGATTACCTACATGCATACCATGGATTTACAAGATAAAGGGCCCACACCAAGCAAAGTACCTGTGCACAATGATAATTATACAAATTTGTGTAGAGTTTATATGAGGTTTCATGTTAACAAATTGACCCCACCGACTATCCTCTTCCTTACAGCCACAGAATTGCTGGACTGAGTCAGACCTCCGAGAAAGCTTTTAGCGTTTTGATTCTTTGTTCAGAAGAGGAAGAAAACGTTCCTTTCAGGTCAACAGACGTGTAATGAGGACTTCCTCTGTTGCGGTCACCAGGTGGCACTCGGAGGTACAGGGCAAAGAAAAGCAGTTTCTAATGCAGACTTGCTTATAGTCAAGAGGGACTTGCATATTTATCTAAACGTGGTTGCATACTCTTGTGGACTTTCCAGTGAAGAACAGTGACAGTGAAAAGCAATGCAAAGCAAACAAAACAAAATCTAAAAAGGCTGTGCCGAACCTAAAACCATTAGCAGTTTCAACACAAGCATTTCCTTTTCTTCCTTCCATCCTCTCTTCACTGTAGCTTTCTCACTACATAAATAATATGACTTAAAATTTTTCCAGTTGAGATGCGGAAGCCATGGAAATTAGGTAATTGGTCTGGCTTTTCCAGAAGCCTTTAACAGGTGTGGGAGAAGGAACCCAGCCCCCTGGCATTTTATTTAGTGGAAGAATTGAGATTAGAAGACTGTGCCTGAGTCTGGTCCCGACACCTCCTGCTTCTGTGCCCTGTTCATGTAAGCTGCATGACTTTGGAAAAGACACTCAGATTTGTAGCACCTTCCTTCGTTTATCTGTGAGACGGACTGTAAGAGCTTTCCTCCCACTTTACCAGGATGAAATGATGAATAAATGAAATAATATACATGAGCAAACATATTTCAATATCTTCTGTATCCTCAGTTTTGTCACTAACAGATCTGAATGCAAACTATCTCCCAGATAGTAAATAATTCTCATGTTAAGAAATGCCCAAATCCCAAATAGTCAAAAGATGGGTATATTTAGTCATTACTTTTAATAAAGTGATATTTTCACCTATGCATAGTCTCAGAAAGCAATATTGTTTTTGTTTTTTTTTTTTTTAAACAACATAATTCCAGTCAATCCTCAAAACATCCTGATTCCTACTTTGAAGATATCGGTTTTCTTTTTTAAAATTATTTTTGATTATCACAGGATATTAAATATATTACCCTGTGCTGTACATTAGGACCTTGCTGTTTATCCATTCTAAATGTAACGGTTGGCATATAACAACCCCAAACTTCCAGTCCTTCCCTCTCGCGCACGTCCTTGGCAGCCTTAAGATTGTTTTCTATGTCTGTGATTCTGTTTCTAGTTTATAGATAGGGTCGTTTTAGATTCCACATATAAGTGATATGTCTTTCTTTTTCTGACTTACTTTTGTTGTTGTTCTTCAGATCAGTTGCTCAGTCGTGTCCGACTCTTTGCGACTCCATGAACCCCAGCACGCCAGGCCTCCCTGTCCATCACCAACTCCCGGAGTTTACTCAAACCCATGTCCATTGAGTCGGTGATGCTGTCCAAGCATCTCATCCTCTGTCGTCCCCTTCTCCTCCTGCCCTCAATCTTTCCCAGTATCAGGGTCTTTTCCAAAGAGTCAGGTCTTCGCATGAGGTGGCCAAAGTATTGGAGTTTCAGCTTCAACATCAGTCCTTCCAATCAACACTCAGGATTGATCTCCTTTAGGATGGACTGGTTGGATCTCCTTTCAGTCCAAGGGACTCTCAAGAGACTTCTGTAACACCACAGTTCAAAAGCATCAATTCTTTGGTGCTCAGCTTTCTTTATAGTCCAACTCTCACATCCACACATGATCACTGGGAAAACCACAGCCTTGACTAGACGGACCTTTGTTGACAAAGTAATGTCTCTGCTTTTTAATACGCTGTCAAGGTTTGTCATAGCTTTACTTCCAAGGAGCAAGCATCTTTTATTTAATGGCTGGAATTTAATTTCATGACTTACTTTTAGGATTTTTTTTAAAAAATTTCCAATAAAATGTTGATACTATAAAGATTTCTACCAACATGATTAATCATTCTACAAGCTGATTTGCAAAATATGGGCTCCAGCAATGGAAGTGAAGTCCTGCAAATGGAATGGTCCTTCAAAAAAGCTTCAGTGCCAATGCCTTGTTGATGTGGTCAGAGAACACGAACACTGAAGGAAAGCCAGAGCTTTTAATTCTAAACCTAAATAATGTATTCTAATCACTGGATTTATCTCAGTTGTCATTCTAGTTATTATTTGAAAAATATTTATTTATTACCAGCAAGGTAATAAATAGATAAAGTTCCTTGGCAGATCAACAGAAAAATAGTATTTATTAAAACCTGAATTACTGTAATTTTAGAGGTAACAAACTTTGTAAGGTCTGAGCCAATGTATATTTGTTGTATTATCTCAAATGATTAGCTCTGTAGACGCTGGTTTGCTGTTACAATGGAATGTGATTAAGTTAGAATTACAGTTATATTTCTCTTTAGATAGAGATACGTGTCCATCTATTCTAAAAGTCAAGTTGCAGCTTCTAGACAGATTTGATAGTTTTGAATGAAGCAGTGAGATTTGTTGCGTTTGCCTATCCATATGTGTCCCCAAAAGTTTTCAGAAAATAGCAGATGACAAACTGCCTTAAGTGAATGAAAGAAATTTCACAGATATAAAGAAGTCCATGAAGGTGTGGGTCAAAGGGTCGTGTGATATTTGACTTATGAATGTTGTTTGGGAAATACCAAAGGAGTGAATTCATGTGAAAACTCCCACCTTGAGCTTTTCTTTCAAGATATGTCAGTGGGTTTTTTTGTACACCATGAATAAAAAGAAAAGGAGAGATCAGAAAAGGTCATGTTTGCTTTGGATCTGGGAAATTGTGCTTTTATCAGAAGAAAGGAATTTCTGACAAAATTTGAAAAACAACAACAGAAAGAAGACTTCTGGTTTGACAGCACTGTTCCCGCACACCAGGCTGCAATGTCTGAGTGAGTGCAATTGGCCGCGGTGAAGGAATACTGGAGGGGACAGTTGGTTAGAATGGCAGGTCTGGTAAAGGTGCTGGCTGAGTAGTAATTGCCCACTGGATTGCATCCACGTGTCCTCTTTCAGATATATCAGCTTTAAGCCACAAAATGATTGTCAAGGACTTTATCTCTCGCTCTCTACTTTTCAATCACTCAGTTCTCTTAAAAATTCCTCAGGGTGGTAATGTTGCTTCCTCTTGTCAGATGCCCAGAACTTCTAGCTAGGTTTATTTATCTATTTTTTTTTTCAAATTAAATTTTTAGTGCTGATAAACAGCAACAGTCATAATGAATCAAGCACTTGTAATTTTTTTGGATCTTTATCTATTTGCTTTATTTTATGCTTTGTCAACAGTGTAATAAGATAGGAAAGATATATTTTGTTCTCTTCTTAAAAATAGTTATTTATTCATTTATTTGACTTGGTCAGGCCTTAGTTTCAGCATGCAGGATCTTTCGTTGCAGTGTCCAGACTGAGTGGTTGCGGCCTGCAGGCTTAGTTGCTCTGTGGCATGTGGAATCTTAGTTCCCAGACCAGGGATTGAACTGGTGTCCCCTTGCACTGCAAGACATGTTCTTAACCACTTAACAACCAGGGAAGTCCTGCAAAAATCGATTTTGAAGTCATATAACCAGACTTGGAATCTTTTCTGTAGCCCAGAAAAGCCCTTGGATTTCCTGAGAAGCATAAAGTATAAGTTCTAGTTTCCTTACCTATAACATAAGAATAGTGATGTTAGGTGTCTTTCAGGAGATTACATATTAAATAAAACAGAATTTATGAATTTTCTGGACCGTTGCCGGGCAAATAAACATTGGCCAGTGAGTGTTCAATTCTCTTCTTACAGCAGGAATTAGAGACACTTAAGGCCTTACCTACCTAATTATTTATTTGTTTGTTGTTTACATTTTTAAACCGTTTTTACAGTTTGTTTACTGTTGCATTTTGTTCAGCCACCTGAAAGTGAAGTGCTCTATGAAAACCTGATGTGATGTACATTACCATATGTGAAATAGATCTCTAGTCCAGGTTGGATGCATGAGACGGGGTGCTCGGGGCTGGTGCACTGGGAAGACCCAGAGGGATGGGATGGGGAGAGAGGTGGGAGGGGGGATCGGGATGGGGAACACCTGTATATCCATGGCTGACTCATGTCAATGTATGGCAAAAACCACCACAATATTGTAAAGTAATTAGCCTCCAATTAAAATAAATAATTTTTTTTAAAAAAGAAAATCTAACCTGAGATTTTTTTAAGGATGGTGATGTTTTGCTCTACTTGCGCTCTCCTTCGTTATATACTTAATTTTAATGAAAACAAGACAGATCATTTGTTGTTATTTATTCTACTATATATATAGAATTAATTTGGCAAAATTTCCTAATGCTGTTTAAAAAGTTAACAGCTGTAGGCAACAGAATTCCATCCGCATTTTCATTTTCCAGTATCACACTAGAGCATATGTGCCCCCTACTGTGTGGCAACCTTGTCAACAGTTTGTCAAAGAGCAGATACGTTCCTCATGGTAGAAGAGAAACAATTAATCCTGGGGATGAAACAACTATAATTTCACTCTTTTTTCAGTGAGCTTTAAGTGGTGTAGTATTTTTTGATTAACCCGGTAGTGCAGTTCAGAATTTAGTCTTCATTTCTCAAGTGAATGAGAGAATATTAGGGCCCAGGTTTATAAATTCATTAAAATCCAAATTTTATGTTATCTCTATAAGCATTAAACAAACATCAGATTTTTGATGACGAAGCAATGCCATCAATGATAAAAGCTATGGGGTATAGTGTAAAACAACTTTATGTTGTTAAGTATAGTATCCCTAGATGATTCATCTTGAGAAAATACATTCATTAAAATGGATGATGACAGTAGTCCTCATAAGGTTGGTTTAAGAATTAAATAAAATACATTTTGGAAGCACTTATCACAGCCTCTGGCGTGTATAAGCACTCAATAGTTATGACTTTTGCTCTGATAATATGATAACCATATCATATTTATTCACACATAAACACATTTGAAAGGGGACAGGTATTATTGATTCAGTCAAGCTTTGACACTAAAGACTCTAATTGTGCTGTCTGCAAGCTGGAATCAAAATTGCTGGGAGAAATATCAGTAACCTCAGATATGCAGATGACACCACCCTTATGGCAGAGAGTGAAGGAGAGCTAAAGAGCCTCTTGATGAAAGTGAAAGAGGAGAGTGAAAAAACTAGCTTAAAGCTCAACATTCAGAAGACTAGGATTATGGCATCCAGTCCCACCACGCCATGGCAAATAGATGGGGAGACCATGGAAACAGTGACAGGCTTCATTTCCTTGGGCTCCAGAGCTTACTCATCCTTTAACTCAGTATTTGTCCCCCTTTACTGTTTATCTCCCCACTTCCCTGGCTACTAGGAAGCAACATTTTATCTTGTCACTATGAGTTTGACTTGTGTCGATTGCATATATGTGAGATTATGCTCTAGGAGATGTTGAAGGACAGGGAAGCCTGGGGTGCTGCAGTCAAGGCGTCGCAAAGAGTCGGACTTGAATGAGTGACTGAACGACAACGTTTTTGGTAGTGAGATATTGACTTACTCTTCATCTGTAGTACCACACAGAATATTGACACTCTGGGTTTTGGTTCAAGGGCAGAACAATGAATTATCTGCTATCTAGCTTCTTTCATAATTCAAGGTGATACAAAGTACCACCTATAGCATTCTTGTCAAACAAACAAATAGAACCTAAATCTGATCAAGCCTCCAGATACACTCTATATTGTAGATTTTAAAATATGCACACATTATTTTAAAATATACAGCAACATATTAAGCTTGTTTATCTATAGGTAATGAAATTTGAGGTGATTTGTATTTTCTAAAGTCTATGGAAGATGTAATAATAATATCTATTATAATATATGGCAATAGAAGGGTGCAAAGAATAAAAAAAAGAGATATTCAAGAGGCAAGTTGCAAAAAAAAAAAAAAAAAAAAGGCAAGTTGCTAGGGCACAGAGACGAGTTTCAGACCAAGACAGGAGCTGCTCAGACTCACCCAGGTCCATAGAGAGGATTACCACAAGTTTGATAGCTCTATACAAGGATGTATAAACATAGATTTATCATAAGGACAGTTTGTGACATGTTAAAATGCAAGTGCCTGTAGTATATCTGTGGGGGAACTTGAAAGGGCTAAAATTTAGGGAAGTATGTAAGCTTAACATATAGTTAGTACAAATCGGTCAAAATAAATTCACTGATCAATAATACATGTTCTAAATAAAATATTTTCGTAATTTGGGGGTCCCACATAAAGGAAGTCAATGGTTCTTTTGCAAACAACTGAAGTATTTTTAGCAGATAGTTTTTATTGTAAATATTATATCCTCTTGAAAAACTTCATTTTCTTAATCATTTATTTTCTTCCCCTATGTTAGAAATGTCTGTTTACTCTTTAGGGGAAAAAAAATGTAGTGCTTCAACAAATCAAATTTGGTGAGCACACTTTGAAAAATAATTTCCGATACCAAAAGGGGAAAAAGATGCTGTACTGAATTGAAAATATTTTGCTACTTCTTTTTTCTTGTAAAACCAGCCCTTGTTTCTTTTGCTCTTTTCCTATAGAGAAACAGCAGGAAATAAATTTTTTTTTTAATACAAGAATTAATTATCACTCTCATATTACCTCCCTGTGGTTTCTGGAAAAATGCAAAGCTGACTACAATCCCTGGCTGCAGTATTTGTCTATGCATGTTTTGAAAATGATTGTAGCTATTTTATATCATCAGGCCTCTAAATTATACTCTTCAACACTTGCTCAACTTATTTCCTCATCCTTTCTCCTGGTCTTGGGTGTAGGCATTATGAGACCTTGGTTTTTGTGACCATTATATGCCTTTTGAGTGTTCACTTCATTTCATTTTCCAACAATAAAATTATTTCCATTTTATGGAGAAATGACTTTCTCAGCATGCCACTTGTCCTCCTCCTCCCAAATTTAACCAAAACCAAACCCCTATTATGGTCTTGTGCTAAATCACTTCAGTCATGTCCAACTCTTCATGACCCTATGGACTGCAGCCTTCCAGGCTCCCTTGTCCATGGAGATCCTCCAGGCAAGAATACTGGCGTGGATTGCCATGCCTTGCTCCAGGGGATCTTCACAAACCAAGGATCGAACCCCTGTCTTTAACATCTCCTAGCACTGGCAAGTAGGTTCTTTACCACTAGCACCACCTGGGCAGTTTACTGATGAGATGAATTTAGAAATGGAATTTGCTGTTGATGTTCAGTTGCTACATCCTGTCTGAATCTTTGCAACTCCAAGGACTGCAGCATGCCATATCCCCCTGTCCTTCACCCTCTCCCAGAGTGTGCTCAGATTCATGTCCATTGAGTCGGTGATGCCATCCAACTATCTCATTCTCAGTCACCCTTTTCTCCTCCTGCCTTCAATCTTTCCCAGCATCGGGGTCTTTTCTAATGAGTTGGCTCTTTGCATGAGGTGGCCAAAGTATTAGAACTTCAGCATCAGTCCTTCCAGTGAATATTCAGGGTTAATTTCCTTTAAGATTGACTGGTTAGATCTCTTTGAAGTTCAAGGGACACTCAAGAGTCTTCTCCAGCACCACAGTTTTAAAGTATCAATTCTTTGGTTCTCAGCTTTCTTTATGGTCCAACTCTCACATCTATCTGTACATGACTATTAGAAAAACTATAGCTTTGACTATATGGACCTTTGTCAGCAAAGTGATACCTTTGCTTTTTAATATGCTGTCTAGGTTTGTCATAGCTTTCCTTCCAAGGAGCAAGCATCTTTTAAAATGTAAATCCATGGCTAAATCATTTCAATGTATGACAAAAATCACTGCAATGATGTAAAGTAATTAGCCTCTAACTAATAAAAATAAACGGAAGAAATAAAAAAAATAAAAAAATAAATAAAAAGCAGTCACCATCCACAGTGACTTTGGAATCCAAACAAGGAAAATCTGTCACTTCTTCCACTTTTTCTCCTTCTATTTGCTTCTATGAAGTGATGAGACCAGATGCTATGATCTTAGTGTTTTTGAATGTTGAGTTTTAAGCTGGCTTTTTCACTCCTCTTTCACGTTTCTCAAGAGACTCTTTAGTTCCTCTTTGCTTTCGGCATTTAGGATGGTGTCATCTGCACATCTGAGGTTATTGATATTTCTCCTGGCAATCTTGATTCCAGTTTTGTGATTCATCAAGACTGGCATTTCGCATGATGTACTCTGCATGTAACTTCAATAAGCAGGGTGACATTATACAGCCTTTATGTACTCCTTTCCCAGTTTTGAACGAGTTCATTGTTCCATGTCCAGTTCTAACGATTGCTTCTTGACCTGCATAAAGGTTTCTCAAGAGGCAGGTCAGGTGGTCTGGTATTCCCATCTCTTGAAGAATTTTCCACAGTTTGTTGTGATCCACACAGTCAATGACTGTAGCATAATCAATAAAGCAAAAGTAGATATTTTTCTACAATTCTCTTGCTTTTTCTATGATCTAATGGATGTTGGCAATTTGAACTCTGGTTCTTCTGCCTTTCTAAATTCAGCCTATAAATAATAGGTCTCTCTGACCTACTCAGACCAAAAATACTGTAATCAGTTATCCCTCTAATTTTCAATCAATTCCACTTTCAGAATAAATGGCAGAATATATCTAATAAGTAAAGCTATCAAGATTGTCACAGTAAATGAGCCTACAGTTTTGATGCAACTCAAATATGATCATTAAAATATGAGCTTGTGTATTATAGACCCAGAAAATAGTAATTCTTTAATCAGACTACTACAGAGAAATTCCAACTGGTACCTAGTCTCCAAAAATTGTTTGACATGAACAATACCTCCCACTATGCTTTACTGTATTACCCCCTCTTTCTGAATCTGGGGTATTCTATCATTTACATTAGCTGATAGAATATGGAAGGAATTATGGCTTGCCAGCTCTGGGTCATACCTTTAAAAGGATGGACAGCATCCCTTTTCTTTGCTCTTGGAAAGCTCACACTCATAAGCTAGTATGTAAAAAGGCTGATTGCCCTCCTGGAGAGACTGCGTGGGGCAACAGTGTCAACAGGAGAAGCCCTGAGACTTCATGGACAGGAGAAGGGGCCAGCTGTATTTCAGTGGAACATGCAGATGATTCCAGTCTCAGCTGCCATCGAACTAAAACTGTGTGGCCATCCTGAGGTGAGAGCACCACAATTATTTAGATGTGCCCACTCAACCCACCAAATTGTAAGAGGTGGTCTGACAGTTGCTTTAAACTATTGTGTTTAGAGATAGCTTTTGCAGAGATAATCAGAACAAATTGGCACTAGATATTGTTCCATGGAAACAGAGCTTCAAAAATGGAAATTTGTGAAGAAGCTCTCTTATTTTATTAAAGGATTCCAGGAGCCAGAGTGGCACTTCTGGCTCTTGGCATGCCCTGACAGAGTGGTCATTTAAATGATCACATGTAGTCACCTGTTGTGATTAAATGCCTATAGAAGGGTTTTAGGTAACCAAGGAGTAACTGCTCTAGAAATGTTAAATAAGAGATGTAGTGGATGTGGTTGGTCACTTCTAAATGCACTGGAAAACGGGAAAAAGAAAATCATAAGCTCAGGATTTTATATTCTCAACTCAAACTCTTAGTCAAGAGACTAGAAAACACACACAACTGCTCTAAACAATACTTCTATTATGTATATTGTATGGCCAAGTTTTCTGAAAGCCAGGCTATGACTAATAGCCTGCTTTTCGCTTCAGGACCAGATTCAGTATCATGTACAATAGTCACCAGATGCTGAATGCATGAATGAGTGCTTCAAAAGAAGGCCTGGTTCAAAATAAATATGACAAAAACTTAAGAGAAGCTGTGCTTATAGGTAAATGCACTCTAAATTCATCTTAAGGAAGATAAGAAGAAAATACTTGCATATAATACTAAAAATTATAATTCTGACTCCATTGATTTGAAGAGTTCTATGGAAAATACTCAGTTGTGTCCGACTCTTTGCAACCAGGCCAGAATGCTGGAATGGGTAGCCCTATGCCTTCTACAGGGGATCTTCCCAACCTAGGGATTGAACCCAGATCTCCCGCATTGCAGGTAAATGCTTTACCAGTTGAGTCACAAGGGAAACTTTAAAGTGTCTGCCTGGAATCCAGGAGACCTGGGTTTGATCCCTGGGTCAGGAAGGTCCCCCGGAGAAGGAAATGGCAACCCCCTCCAGTACTCTTGCCTGGAGAATCCCATGGACAGAGGAGCCTGGTAGGCTATAGTCCATGGGGTCACGAAGAGTCGGACACGACTAAGCGACTTCACTTCACTTTTCACTATGGGAAACGTATCTTTTACATGGAATAGTTTTGGTTATATATGGTTCCTTTTTGGTTTCTTACCTTTTTTTAAATATTAAGTTTAATTAAATATATTTTGTGGGAAAACATTCTAAATTGAAATGGGTAGGTTAAATTCTACCTCCAGTCATGGTAATTCAGTTATGTTTTTTAAAAAGCAGGAGAACTTCGTTTCAGAATCCCTTTCAGATTTCTTATTTCAAAGTGATCCCACAATTCAGATTTCTTTTTTTAAACAACAACAGTCATTTCTCAATTCAGATTTTTGGTGATCATTCTAAAATAATAAACAGCTTGCATTTGTGACCTGCCTTGACTAGCATGACAGGTTAGTTATGCTTATACAGAACCCCAGCTCACCATAATCCTGGTGGAAGGATTGGTTTTCTGTTTTTATTCATTTTCTCTCAAGAGACAGGCACTTGGCTATTTACTTCCATTTCCACTTTTGGGAGTGTCATTATTGCTGCCTCTGGGTGACATAAACGGCCTGTTCAGGTTAGATTCACCAAACTTTTAGAACGCAATTTAGTATCTGCTGAAGCCTTAAGGTAAGCACACATGCCAGGCAATATTTCATAGGAGAATATTCCCTATCCACCTATGTTATGAAGAGTGATCTTCATAGAGGTAGTTGCACTCCATTCTCTAAATTGTTTTTAAATTTCCTTGTGGCTGTCTTAAGTCAATAGAGCAATGTAGTGTACCTTTAGAAAAATCTCCTGTCTCACTTCTCAATACTTTCCTTTTTTTTTTTTTTTTCATTTTAAGCATGAGAACTCACCACATATACTGTATAGTTATCTGTGATCTATTGGTCCAACTCTGCTGGATTGATGCCAGATTTCAACACTTAGCTCCCCACTGGCAAGCTACTTTCCCACCAGTGGTTAAAAAATGATCACTTTTACGCTTAAGCACACACATTGACATCTCCCGTCTTGAATTCCTCTGAAAAAGAAGAAAAATAGCTAGAGAAGTCTACCATAGCAGCCCCCTCTGGCAGGGATTCGAAAGTAAAAGAGCATTTCCAATTTCAGTCAAACCCAACTGGTTCAGAAAAGTTCAGGTCCTTCAGAAGTTAACACAGGGCTCCCTTTGGTCGCATCAGGATGGATATTCCTATCTGCCCACTTTGCTTTTACTCAGTTCAGCTGTTTTGTTATTACTTATAGAAAATGTTGCCTCAGCTGGAAAGCTGAATCAAATCAGAAACCATTTTTAGAGGAGTTTAATGATGACATTTCCGTGGGACAAAAGGAAAAGAGAGCCCCTCAGGATTTCTTTAAAATCCATAAAGCCAGGGTTTGAAAAGAACATGATTGGAATGTAGCAAGAAACCTATCCTTAACAATTCCTCTTCATTGAATCGCTTCCTGGTTGTTCTTTAAATGGCAAAGCTTCATAGTAGAGGGCATCTCTGCTCACTGGAAAAATGGTAGCCTTCTCATGGCACAAAAACGAGTCAGTATTTCTTCCACACAAAGAATTGAAACAAACTGTTTTCTCTCTTTCCTGTTTTAGGACGAAATTCAGTTTTGGCCAAAGATTTTTGTTTTTCTTCTGAAGGAAAAATGGGATAAGAATCCTAATTTTTTTAATTTTTTTAATGTGCCAATTGGAGTTGAAAGTAAATTCATAATTTTCTTGAATTTGAAATTTTTGATTTCTTAAGCAAATGGAATTGTTAGATTACTATAGCCTAGACAACAAAAAAAGGCTCTTCATGAGTTATTAACATAAATGGACTAAAAATACCATACAAAATACTAAAAATACTATCTGATGCAGCTTTAAGTGAAATAAAAAAATTTCCCTAGGTATATTTAGAAAGGATATCTAAGTAGTTAAATGAGTACTTACAAAAACAAACAAAAAATCACCATGAAACAGACAAGGTACACTAAAACAGAGAGCAGGCAAGAATAAAGGATGGTGTTGAATCAGGTGTCTCCCGATATGATGCAGATGCAGCTACAAAAGATGTCGAGAAGGACCTTTGGGCTGAGGAAGCTAGAGGGGCTTTCAGAAACAAATGCTCCTGCAGTAGTCACGAGGAGAAATAAAAAGGTAGAGCTAATGTTAGAGGCTATATCTTGACCTTTTAAGTCTCTAGAATAAAGAAATGGGCATTTCTATAAAGTCAGTGTGACAAGCAACCCCAAAAGTCCTTGACCCAAGTTAAAGGAGATGAACACATTTAAAGGACATATGGTAAAAGAAGCTAGAAGCATCTAGAAAAAAATGTGAAAAGAGAAGAGAAATATCTGAATCCTGTGTCTTTACAAAGAAGACAACACGGAGGAACAAGAATCCTAAAACAATTACAACTGTGTTGCAAAGGTGAAAGAGGGTGATGATTGTTGGAAGGCTAAAAGAGAGAAGGACTAAGACAGGTCAGCGAGCTTTGTGACAAGATGGTTTCTGTTGACATTACAGCAGTTTCAGTGGAGCGGCTGATGGAATTTTGAAGAGATAAATGAAAAATCAGGGGCAATAATTAGAAGCAGTTACCCAAGAATTTTAACTGGGAAAGAAGGGACAAATAATAATGAAGTAATAACAACAGAGAATTGTGTTTATGTATGTGTTTTGATATAACCAGCTTAATATAACTGGTGTTTGACAATATTTTTAAAAAGCTTTTCCTTATCTGAAATAGAAGGGAATGAGAAAGAATTGGAAGAAAACGAGACAGAATTTCATTCTCTTTCTGTTGCAGAAGAGATATGTAGAAATAATATTCCTCAAAATTGAAGAGAATGTAATAGAGCATTACTCTGCCAGAGTAGAGGAGTGAGTTTAGAGAGAAGGAGTTTATATCTCTGAGATCACAGGGATATATGAGAACAGAAAAGGGAGAGCGAAAAAGAAAGAGACGGAAAAAGGTTCAAATCAGGGTGAGGTTATATGTGTATACATACATGGAATGATCTTGATCACTTTAAAGCAGAGTGCGTGTAAAATCAGAGAAGGCAATGGCACCCCACTCCAGTACTCTTGCCTGGAAAATCCCATGGACGGAGGAGCCTGGTGGGCTGCAGTCCATGGGGTCGCTAAGAGTCAGACATGACTGAGCGACTTCACTTTCACTTTTCACTTTCATGCATTGGAGAAGGAAATGGCAACCCACTCCAGTGTTCTTGCCTGGAGAATCCCAGGGACGGGGGAGCCTGGCGGGCTGCCATCTATGGGGTCACACAGAGTCAGACACGACTGACACAACTTAGCATCAGCAGCAGCAGCAAGTAAAATAGCGACAAAAGGTTAGAAGTTGACAAGATATTAGAAATCTGGAATATTACCTACAGACTATAAGCTGGAATACCTGAAGACAACTTGAAGATTAAAACAAATTGTAATTTTGTTGCTTAACCATTCAGAAGGTTATGCCTGCTTTGTAACTAAAGGAAATAGACACAGAACATAAATTGAGTGAGTTTTGAATACTGAAAATCCCATACTCCTAGCCCAGACCTGCCATAGTTCTTGGTATTACTTTAGGTTAGATGAGTTGAAGGTTTCTGTTAGCATGAAAGCAGTACCAAAATTTTTACTACGCTGATGGTTCTGTTGGTCAGTAAATGCTACATATGTAGTAATTAACCATGCTTAGCCTAAAGAAATGGCTCTTTAACATCGAATCTCTGATGGCTCAGTGGGTAAAGAATCTGCCTGCAATGCAGGAGACTTGGGTTTGATCTCTGCGTCAGGAAGATCCCCTGGAGGAGGGCATGGCAGCCCACTCCAGTATTCTTGCCTGGAGAATCCCATGGACAGAGGAGCCTGGCGGGCTGCGGTCCACGGGGTCACACAGAGTTGGACATGACTGGGTGACTAAGCAAATCCTCCTCCATGGTATTCTACTCATAGCTAATTTTATAAATGAGATCTTCAGTGGTGTCTTAAGACCACACTATATTTTAAATACTTTCATCTTTCATGTGGCCCCTCATTCAATTGACTCTTCACTTACTAAAATAGCAAATGTACTTTCACTAGCTTGTTGTATAAATGTAGCTTCATCTCTCTTGCTTCTTAGTAATCATTTATTAAGTGTTACTGCTTTTATTGGAAGAATCCTGACATCTGTCTTTGGAGATTTCCTTGCTATGAACTGGTCAATAACCTACAGTGTGTGTGCTCAGCCATGTCCAACTCTTTGCAACCGCATTAACTGTAGCCTGCCAGGCTTCTTTGTCATGGGATTCTCCAGGCAAGAATACTGTAGTGGGTTCCCATTTCCTACTCCAGAGGATCTTCCCTACCCAGGGATCGAAGCCACCTCTTCCACGTCTTCTGCATTGGCAGGCAGATTCGTCATCACTGTGCAACCGGGAAGCCCCATCTAGGGAATACTCAGAGGATTTCCTCCTTCCTGTGAACACTGCTTCTTCTCCCAATGGGAAAGAGAGAAGGAGAGAGAGTGACAGTGAAAGAGCTTAGCTGCCTGATAATTCCACAGTTTCTACACCTCATGTGCAAAAACCAAGGTCACTGGGGTAGAGGTCTTGGAAATAATTCAAGGAAAAATTATTTTATTGCACAAAAGAGAATTGTGCAGCTGTTAAAAGGGAAAAATAATATTTCAGTAATATTTCACTTGGGCTTCCCAAGTGCCTCAGTGGTAAAGAATCTGCTTGCCAAGCAGGAGACCAGGGCTTTATCCCTGGGTCAGGAAGATTCCCTGAAGAAGGCAATGGCACCCACTCCAGTATTCTTGCCTGGAGAGTCCCATGGACAGAGGAGCCTGGCAGACTACAGCCCATGGGGTCACAAAGGAGTCAGACTCGACTTATCAGCTAAACAACAACTTTTCACTCATATTGTCATGGTGAAGTTGAAATGAGTTAATACATGTAAACCAGCTAGAACAATTCTAGCACATGGTAAGCATATGATATAAATGTTAAGTGGTGTAGTTGCTTTTAGTATTTAATGTTATGTACATACTATACATCTAGTACGTATTGTGGGGTTTTTTTGAGGCAACAAATGAAACTACACACATCAAAAAAAGATCAGTTTTACAGTATTCCTTCAGATTTCTCAGCACTCTTAGATTTTTTCCCTGTCCATCATGAAGATAAGAAGGAACTGAGTAAGATATGGAATGGTCTCAAAAGAAACACAAGTCCAGATGTAAGCATTTTTTTTTTCCTCTAGTGCGTATTACATGGGGGAAAAAATCGTAAGTATTTGCATGCTGACTTTTAAAAACTCAATTTACCATTTTTATTAGAAAATGCAATAACTGTTATAACATTTAAGCAATTTTTATTATTTCCTGTCATTGAAACTTTTCTTTAAGAGAAATAGAAATTTCAGGTAACATCCATAGACTCTGATTGTAATGGTAGGTTATATTTTTATTTACAACCCATTTGAAGAAAATAAAGTAAATACAGTATTTTTACAAAGACTGTAGAATATATCAGAATACACATATACCTATATATTTGTCAGAAAATCATAAAAAAGTTACATTCTATCATAGCAATTTTCTTCTATATTCTTAAATATTGGTCATTCATACTTATATATACCAAATAAAAAGCATATTCACTTAACTGATAGTGGTTGGGCCTCTGCTATTCTAAAGTTTAAATATAAACAAACATATTTTATATAAAACACCTTGTAAGCATAAGAGACTTAAAAAAGCTCAATGTAGCATCATGCATTTCCTCTAATATTTACAAAGTGAAACACAAATTTCGAGTGTTAGACTATAAAGATGAAAAATAAAAGTAGGTGGCAAAGATTACACATGAAGGAATTTCATTCTCTGTGGAAGCTGCAAATTTACCTCCAATATGAAAAAAGTGCTTATTAAAATAGCTCTCTTGCTTTCTAAAAGATATCAGTTCTATTAGAAGTCTGGTAAAATGTCTTCACATGGCAATCAGTTTATTAGGCTTTCAAAGCTGAAACGTGGAATTCAATCTTTCATAACTAGGAATTCCTGAACACAGGCATCTCCCTTAGGACAGCCCCTTAAGCCTGGGTTGTAACTTGGCTCCTGATATCTGGCAGATTTTAGGGACCAGATACTCAGCATTTCAGCTCAGATGGTAAAAAATTCGCCTGCAGTGCAGGAGACCCTGTTTCCATCTCTGGGTCAGGAAGATCCCCTGGAGAAGGGAATGGCAACCCACTCCAGTGTTCTTGGCTGGAGAGTGCCATGAAGAGAGGAGGCTGGTGGGCTATACAGTCCATAGGTCGCAAAGAGTCGGACACGACTGAGTGACTTAAGCACGCATGCACTCAGCACTTCATGAATTTAGCTAAACATTTAAATGTCTTTTTTACATTTTCTAAGTTGTTTTTGTTTTACTTATTTGTTTTTTTGACAAAACACGTACATGCTCCCAAACAAAATCTGATTAGTCTTCATTAAACTAAACCTGCAATCTGTTACAAACTTAAGGATGCTGCATTTCATTTCCCAATCTGTAATAAATCTAATTACCAATATAAACTTATTTTAAGCATACAGAAAGTGAAATTAGACAAACAGAAACCCCAGTTATCTTACTGCTGAACGTTATGTGTGGTTTGCCAATTGGCTGATTATTTATAACATTATCATCAAAAAATGCATGCATGCATGCATTGGAGAAGGAAATGGCAGCCCACTCCAGCGTTCTTGCCTGGAGAATCCCAGGGACGGGGGAGCCTGGTGGGCTGCCGTCTATGGGGTCGCAGAGTCGGACACGACTGAAGTGACTTAGCAGCAGCAGCATCAAAAAATACATAAATGTGTTGTCACTTCTTATTATACTTTCTCACACTTAGAATTATAGTATACTTTACCTTCATTCTATGATTAGTAAATATTTTGTCTTATTAATCAACTATCTTTCTTACTCTTTAATTACAAAATGCAGTTAGAATCACAGAACTATACAGTATAGATAAATTCTATCCACTCATTTGTGAGAATAATAAGATCTGGGCATATGGAGAGATCTCAGATTTTCACAGGTAAGGAACTTGAACTCCAATTCAAGAAGGCAATGCTATAGCTGTGTTTTATATTCCAAAATTTCTTAATGCTTCAGTTCAGTTCATTCACTCAGTTCTGTCCAACTCTTTGCGACTCCATGAATCGCAGCACACCAGGCCTCCCTGTCCATCACCAACTCCCGGAGTTTACTAAAACTCATGTCCATCCAGTCGGTAATGCCATCCAACCATCTCATCCTCTGTCATCCCCTTCTCCTCCTGCCCTCAATCTTTCCCAGTATCAGGGTCTTTTCCAGTGAGTCAGCTCTTCGCATCAGGTGGCCAAAGTATTGGAGTTTCAGCTTCAGCATCAGGCCTTCCAGTGAACATCCAGGACTGATCTCCTCTAGGATGGACCAGTTGGATCTCCTTGCAGTTCAAGGGACTCTCAAGAGTCTTCTCCAACACCACAGTTCAAAAGCATCAATTCTTCAGTGCTCAGCTTTCTTCACAGTCCAACTCTCACATCCATCAATGCTAAAACATATCTGGATAAGAGCTGCCACATTTAAAAAATGCTGAAGAATAGGCAGTATGATTAGCAAGTGAGTTCATTAGGGACCAAAAAAGACTTCAGATAAAAAGACAACAGTAAAGAAATAAAATGGCTGCATTGGTTCTGTCCATTCAAATGAAATGGTAGCTGATTTTCACAGTGTAACTTTATATTTTAATAGCTTTTAGAATAGGACTTGGTGTTTTGGCTTCCCCTTTTAATTTCTTCGGAATTTAATTCAAAATTCTAAGAAGCTGTCTGTGCACACAATTAATCAGTTTATCAAGTATTTAATATATATGCATTACTATCATCAGAATAGATGTTAAACAGTTTCTGCTGTCTGCCTCCCTAGCTTCTGAATCAAAGTCTTACTTAAGTGTGTCTAATTGGCAGAACTCGGTCCCTTGCTTGAACTCCATCTTTAATGAAACCCCCCAAATTTGTTCTTTCATGTCTGTTTTGGAAATACATTAATCATTATAAGAGCTAAGTTGCTGTAGCAAAGATAGCCCAAAGTACAGTTGCTTCTAGAGGAGAGAAGAGCATTATTCCTCAGATGGCAGGCGGTTCCAACAGCACCACACCTGGGTCCTGCCTGCAGGAGCTCCGCATGTTCATTCTGGGCTATGCCTTTCCATTCCCTGGCGTGGCAAGATGCAAGGTAGGCAGTCCTCATCTGTGTAATCAGAGCTTGATTACAAACATGCTGTTGTTTCCTTTCACAAGAAGAGGAAAGGAGAACCCAACACAGAAGTGGGCAGTGTTTTGCATTGGAGATGATTCAGAAGTTAAGTCACTTTCCTTACAACCTATTTGTGGAGGAGGCTTTTCAGAAAGAGGCTCTTTGATAGGAGGCAGAGGAACGTCATCTCTGGCTGGTCAGCCGTGTGCTCTCTACAACTCTATTACAGTAGAAGAGGACAGGACCTGCTTGTTTCAGACACAAGAACCCGCACGAGTTCCCTAAACTTAGGAACGAAGCCTTGCTGGGTTAATTGCCTAAACCTTTGACCAGGGTTTTAAGTTCTTCAAGTAAACTGGCAAAAAGTCAAATTCTGGGGTAGAAACCACTTATCTACAAAACTTAAAAATGTATGTTTCAGAAAATGTTGTGTTTTAATGACATTTTCACATGACAACTAATTTACACATATCATAAAACAACTAATTTACACATATTGTATTACGGTCTTCATGAAAGACTGAAAAAAAATATCTGAGTTTATACATATGAATCAGAAAAATATGAGGCTCTTTTGGATCCTCAAGGGCTTAGGTTTTCTTTCAACATGACCAACCAATGAATGGAGTTCCCTTTGCTCATTTTTTCTTTTAACCAATGGTTATTGAGTGCCTATCTTTGGATAATAACATGTTTCCTAGACTCAAGGAAATGACAATTTAGTAAGAAATATAATAAGGATTTTTTTTACACAAGATAAAATAAAACACAAATGCCATTTTCGTTAGCTATGTGAGAACTTGATTTCCAGAGGTATACAGAAAATGTCTAAGGAAAGAAGAATCAATTCCAGTTAGGTTCCAACTATGGAAGCATTTAAGCATTATTTGGTACACTTTGGAGAACCCATTTTCCTTAAGGAGGAACTGATCAAAGAATATTATTTCTACAGTGTTCATAATTGTGGTTTTCAACACCTGTCTCAGTAATATTGCAGCGTCAATGACATGTGAGTTCAGAACACCTCAGCCAGCTGTGTCCTCTCAAACAGAGATAAGGAGACTGTCAGGATGTCAATCTTCTGTTCCAAAATGCCTTAAGAATGACAGGCCACAAATCACCGAGGACAGAAAGAAATGAAAGTCTACATGTCAACTGTGTTTCCCCCCCTGGATTTAAAGATGAAGAAATCCTCTTAAACTATGCATTAATATGTAGTAACTGATATATCTAGATCAGCTTAGATGCTGTCATTCCTATTGTGTGGGTATATAAAGTTAGCAGCTTGGAAACAGCCATTTGCCTCCTGGCCTAGAAATCAGAAATTTGCATGATTTCCCTACCAATTTGTATATGTGCTTGAAGACCACTGATCGCATTTTTAGGGGATGGTTTGTTTATACTTAGGAGATATACTATGTGCAATGACACGGTTTAATAAAATCTTTACTCTTCTTTTTCTTCTTTTTTTTTTAATCTTTACTTTTTTAAAGTCTGATTACTCAGGAACTATTTTGGTAGTTTTTTATAGGAAAAATTTGTGAGACTCTGAGGCCTACTGCATTATTTAAAACAGCATGCAATGGCATTCCTACTTTTCATTAAAATCCATAGATATTTTAGGGACGTTCTTGAATTAGTTGAAACTGAGTCCATAATGGTGTTTATTATGAATCCATCCAGTAGTTTATCTCTCTTTTAAATTTTAAATCAATTGTTAATATTTACTTATAGTTTCTTTTCTTTTTTATATAACATACTATAAGGTGTATGCCTTTAAAATGTATAATTGGCACTTTTTAGTAATTCCACAAGGTTGTACATCATGACCGCTGTTTAATTCCAGATACATTTCCACTCCAAAAAGAAAACCTATAGCCATTAGCAGTCACTCCCCATTCACAACTCTGCACAAACCCTGATAATCACTAATCAGCACTCTGTCTCTATTGATTTTCCCATTCTGAATTCTTTATTACTTGAATCATATAGCCTTTGAATTAAATTTAATCATACTGAAACTGCGGCCTTTTACATCTTGTTTCTTTCACTTAGCATAATGTTTTCAAGGTTTGTGTTGTAGCATGTATCAGTACTTCATCTTGGTGAGAATAAATAATATTCCTTTAGTATGGATATACAATATCATGTAAGTCAAGGTGATCCAGAGAAGCAACACCACAGAACCAACGTGAGTGAAGTGAGTGAAAGTCACTTAGTCGTGTCCGATTCCTTGTGACCCCATGGACTATACAGTCCATGGAATTCTCCAGGCCAGGATACTGGAGTGGGTCAGTCAGTCAGTCAGTTCAGTCGCTCAGTCATGTCCAAGTCTTTGCGACCCTATGAACTGCAGCACACCAGGCCTCCCTGTCCATCATCAACTCCCCGAGTTTACTCAAACCCATGTCCATTGAGTCGGTGATGCCATCCAACCATCCCATCCTCTGTCGTCCCCTTCTCCTCCTGCTCTCAATATTTCCCAGAATCAAGGTCTTTTCCAATGAGTCAGCTATTCACATCAGGTGGCCAAAGTACTGGAGTTTCAGCTTCAGCATCAGTCCTTCCAATGAACACCCAGGACTGATCTCCTTTAGGATGGACTGGTTGGATCTCCTTGCAGTCCAAAGGACTCTCGAGAGTCTTCTCCAACACCACAGTTCAAAAGCATCAGTTCTTCGGTGCTCAGGTTTCTTTATAGTCCAGCTCTCACATCCATACATGACCACTGGGAAAACCATAGCCTTGACTAGACAGACCTTTGTTGACAAAGTAATGGCTCTGCTTTTTAACATGCTGTCTAGGTTGGTCATAACTTTCCTTCCAAGAAGAAAGTGTCTTTTAATTTCATGGCTGCAATCACCATCTGCAGTAATTTTGGACCCCCCACAATAAAGTCAGCTACTGTTTCCCCATCTATTTCCCATGAGGTAATGGGACCAGATGCCATGATCTTAGTTTTCTGAATGTGGGTAGCCTTTCCCTTCTCCAGGGGATCTTCCCAACCCAGGAATCAAACCAATAGACATTCCTATATTATCTCATCTCACATTATCTATGATGGGTATACACCTATATAATGTGTAATATATATAAATATGTAAATAATATATATAAACAAGATTTATTGTAAGGTATTTCATGTAATTATGGAGGCCAAGTCCCATGATGGGCTTTATACAATCTGGAGATCCAGTAAAGCTGCCATTGCTGCCTGTAGTCCTGAGGGCTAGGAAGCTGTCGGTGTGGATTCCAGTCACAATCTGCAGACCTAAAACGATCGGTGTCCTAACTCAACCAGCAAAGTAGGGTAGGAATTAGGCAGAGTGAGAATTCAAGCTTCCTTCATCATTTCCTTTCAGACTGGATGATGCCCATTCACGTTGCAGAGGGCCATCTGATTTATTCCGTGGACCGATTTAAAATACTAAGCTTTTCAGGAATACGGACATACTCTGAATCATTCTTTACCAAGTGTCTGAGCATCCCCTGGCTTGGTTAAGTTAGCACATAAAATGAATCGTCTGCACATTTTGTTTTATCTGTTCATTACTTGGTGGACATTAGGACTGTTTTCACTTTGACACTACTCTGAATAATAATGCTGTTAACATCTGTGTGTACATTTTTGTGTGAACATATTTCAGTTCTCTTGCGTATATACTTAGGAGTGGTATTGCTGGGTGGTGTGTTAACTCTACATTGAACTTCTTGAGAAACTGCCACACTGATTGCCAACAGCTCTATAAGTTTGGATTCCCGTCAGCCATGTATCAAGGTTCCAGCTAGTCCAAATCATTGCCAGTACTTGATATTGTCTATTTGATAATAGCCTGCTCATTTTTGACTTGCATGTACCTAGTGACCAATAATGTTGAGTATATGTATTGGGCATCTGTTCTGGTCCTTTGCCCACATTTTCATTGGGTTATTTATAATTCATTTGTAAGTGGTTTTTAAATATTCTGCATACTGAAGATAGGATAGAGAGCAATAGATAGAGAGATAGACAGATAGGTAAAGAAAACACTGAGATATAGCATGTCCAGATACATCTACTGATATATATGATTTGTCAACATTTACTCCCTTTCTGCGAACATCTTTTAATTTTCTTGATGGTGTCCTTGGAAACACAAATGTTTTATATTTTGTTATCATCCAGTTTATTTTTCTTTGGTTGCTTGTGTTTTAGATATCCTATCTAAGAAGCAATGATTAATCTAAGGCCATGAATATTTGCACTTATTTATTGTAAGAGTTTAATACTTTTAATATTACATGTAGATATTTGATCTGTTTTAATAGTTTTTGTATATAACAAGAGGTCAAAGTCCATTTTCACTTGAATTACTCTAATGTTTCAGTGTGAAGGACTTTAATATTTTTTATTGTTCTAGTCTGATAGTGGAAACATTCTCAATCTTTGTATATTTTGTGTTTTTCAATTTTTTTTGCTCAGTTTTAAAGAATTATCTTGCTGGATACACAATTCTTGTTTGAAAGATTTTTCTTTCTACACTTTCAATGTGCATTCCCCATTGTCTCTGGTCTCCATTATCTCTGATGGGAAAATAGCTATTAATCTTATTGAGGATCTTTTTGTACATGGTAATTCTCTTTTTACTTCTTTTTGTCTTTGCATTTGAGTTTTGACAGTTTGTCTCTGGTATGTCTGTGTGGATCTCTGAATTTTTCATATGAGGAATTTTTGGGATGTGTAGCTTCATGGTTTTCATTAAATTTTGGAAACTTTGGTGACGTTATCTTTTCAAATATTCTTGCTTCCTTCTCCTTTGCCTTTCCTCTGATACTCTGATTATGCACATAAGGGCATGCTTGACAGTGTCTTATAGGTCTTTTTGAGTCAGTTCCATTTTTCTTTCTCTTCATCAGTCTGGATAACCTAAATTGACCCATCTTAACGTTTGTTGATTCTTTTCTTCTACCTGCTGATGTCTTCCTTTTAGCTTCCCACTAAATGAAGGTTTCATTTAGTTATTTTACTTTTAAATCCCAGAATTTTCTATGTAATTCTTTTATCTCTTTAGTGATATTTCTTTCTTGTGAAACACTTTTGCCATACTGTTTTTGGTTTATTTTTAAGACATGCCTTATTTTACTTTTTGAACATATTTAAAGTAGTTGTTTTAAATTCTTGGCCTAGTAAGTACAACATCAAGGCTTCCTCAGGGGAAATTTCTTTTAGCTGCTTTTTTTTTCCCTTACTGCATAATGGCTATATCTTTTTTGTTTCCAGACTTAATTTTTAGTTGAAAATTAGACATTTTAAATAATATGATGTGGTAACCCTGGAAATTTTACCCTTAATTGCCATTTGCTATCAGGGTTTATTATTGTTAATGGTTTTCCTATGACCTTTACAAGCTAATTCTGTAACGTCTGCATTCTTTATCCTATGTAATCACTGAAGTCTCTATTTATTTGGTTTCATGGTCAGCTAATGTTTGGAAAAATAGTTTTTATTAAACACCTGAAACTAATACTTGTTGTTCTTGCTGAGAAGGGCTCTGTGTATATATTAGGGGATGTCTTCAACACAGTTGAAATATCTACCTTTGTCTTCACTTACTATTTGTGTGACCTGAGAAAGCGTATTAAAAAGCAGAGACATTATTTTGACAACAAAGATTGGTCTAGTCAAAGCTATGGCTTTTCCAGTAGTCATGTACAGATGTGAGAGTTGGATTAAAAAGAAAGCTGAGCAACAGAGAATTGATTGTTTTGAACTGTGGTGTTGGAGAAGACTCTTGAGAGTCCCTTGGACTACAAGGAGATCCAACCAGTGCATCCTAAAGGAAATCAGTCCTGAAGATTCATTGGAAGTACTGATGCTGAAGCTGAAACTCCAATACTTTGGACACCTAATGGGAAGAACTGACTCCTGGAAAAGACTCTGGTGCTGGGAAAGATTGAAGGCAGGAGGAGAAGAGGATGACAGAGGATGGGATGGTTGGATGGCATCACCAACTTGATGGACACGAGTTTGAGCAAGCTTCGCGAGTTGGTGATGGATCGGGAAGCATGGCATGCTGCAGCTCATGGGGTCGCAAAGAGTCAGACATGACTGAACAACTGAACTGACTGACCATGAACAGAATCTCAAGGTCATCCTGAGATGAGGATTTAGGGCTTTCTCAGGGTCTGAGTATGTACAGAGTCCTTGATATGTGTATAAGTCTGTGAATGCATACAGCCTTCTGGATTCTCACGAATGTGTTGAAGCTTTTCAAAGACCATATGGCCATCTCATCCTGTATTTTTTTTTTTTTTTAAGTTTTTTGGTTAGTCTTTTGCTTGGTCCAATTCTTGTCCACTATGCCAAGGAGCTCTAAAGTTAAACAATTATCTGTAATTTTTTCAACACATACCCCAGCAGAAAGGCTTTTCACATTTGGTGAGCTCAGAATACGGTCAGATAAAGACAGTTTTGCAAGTGATGTCTTCTAGGAAATCCCTGAATAGGTCACATACTGACAATTCTCTACAAATGGAACTTTGGAGGAGCTCCAACACTGTTCTCTCCTCTATCTTTGCTTCCACACTGCTGGTTTTCATTGTCATTTCAGACTGATAGTTTTTAAGACTACAACCAAGATAGAGAGTTTAGAGAAGGAAATGGCAACCCCCTGCAGTATTCTTGCCTGGAAAATCCCATGGACAGAGGAGGCTGGTGGGCTGCAGTCCATGGGGTCACAAAGAGTCTGACACGACTGAAGAGATTTAGCAAGACAGAAAGTTATGGTTGTGATTAAGACAAGTTAACAATGCCACAAAGTTCATTGTTCTTGCTGAGGTTTAGGTGTTTTTCTTTAAGGGTTATAGATCTGCTGTAAACTTTAGCTAACTTCCAGAGTTCTGAAAGTGTTGCTTCTGACAATTTTTTATAGATTCATAATTGCTTCTTTGTAGAAGAGAATTTTTGGATGTTCTTACTCTGCCATTTTCAATAATGTACTCTAGTTCTCTTGAGAACATATTTACTTGGAAAATAGCTGTATTTCTCACTTTATGATGTAGTAACAAATTTTAGTTATGCGTTGAGTCAAACTGTTTCTTCAGCAAGGAGGACTGAGCCCAGACAGGATCCAGATCACTGTGAACAATCATCATTCCTGACAATATAATTGGTTTAACAATCTTTACAACAGGGCTCAATCAGCATTGTGAGATAAAAAGTATCAAAGTAAATGTCTATGAAACATGAGAAGAGTCTCATAATAACATATAATTGGATATCACATACAGGTAATCAAGAAAATCGGCATCAGTCAGGAAAGTATGGGCTCGAAGACTTTGTTAGAAGCCAGAATGTACACTGCTGTACATACTCTGAAATAGGATAGGAATGTACTTATATTACTTTAAAGTATGACAGTCAATTTTTCTACCTTTGTGGTCTTGGATGTAGTTCAAATTTAAAAATGTCCTTTTGAAGATATGGGTTGAATTCTAAGAGATAATGATTGCTTATATTATGTTTATCAATTAAAATTTCTCACCTGAAAAAATAGACAATTGCTCTCTGTAGACAGTTTCAAGAAAATACAAATCAGTGGAATAGAAAAGCTATATAAAGAAAACTTGTAATACCTGACTGGAAAATGTAGAGTTAAAGCTGGTGTAATTCAAAATAAAAAGTGGCTTTTATAACATGCTTATTGTAGCAGATGTAATGAACATTTGTTGTGCGACCAAGAAAACTTATGTTTAAAAAGTTCAGTGAAAAATTTCCAACAGTTGCAGCCACTCTGGAAAATAGTTGCCATATGATCCAACAATCCCACCCACACCTGGGCATATACCCAGACAAAACCATGATTCAGAAGGATATATGCACCTGTTAAGTTCATAGCACACTGTTTACAATACTTAAGATATGGAAGCAACCTGAATGTCCATCAACAGATGGATAAATAAAAATGTGGTGTGTGTGTGTGTGTGTGTACAAAATGGAATATTCCTCAGCAAAGAAAGAAATAATGTCATTCCCAATAGCATGGATGGAACTAGTGTTTATCATATTAAGTGAAGGAAGTCAGAAAGAGAAAGATAAATAGCATATAATATCACTTATATGTAGAATCTAAAGTATGATACAAATGAACATGTCTACAAAATAAAACCAAACTCACAGACATACAGTGCACACTTGTGGTTGTCAAGGTGTGGGTGGGGGAGGGAAGGATTGGGAATTTGGGATTAGTAGATTCACACTATCTTATATAGGATGGACAAACAGCAAAATCCAATTGTATGGCACAGGGAACTGTATTCAGTATCTTGTGACAAATCACAATGGAAAAGAATATGAAAAAGAATATGTATATATAACTGACTCAATTTGCTGTACCGCAGAAAATAACACAACACTGTAAAATAAACTCTACACCAATAAAATTAAAACAAGTTTTTCACCAGATGATTCTTCATGAAATGCCTAGGAAAGAGGCATATCATATAAAAATTTCAATAATGCAAGCTCTGGGAGTTGGTGATGGACAGGGAGGCCTGGCGTGCTGCAGTCCATGGGGTCGCAAAGAGTCAGACACGACTGAGCAACTGAACAAAACCAAAAATGTCCAAAAGCAATATGCTCAATTTGGGGATTGACAGTAGAAGCAGTGATTAAGCTTCATCTGAGCACTGTGGCTAAGGAGACAACAATTTAAGAAAAAAATAAATCAAGGCTCACAGGATCTCTAGTTTTTTTAGCTAATTAGCTTTATGTTCTGTTCCACTTGGGCTTCCCTTGTACACTTGCCAAATTATCCCACGTGAGTCTCTGAAGCCCTTAAACTATCATTCAAAATCTCATTTGTTACCTGACTATTTGGAACTTGGGATATACTGCTTCATAAAAATTTTATAATCATTTGGTTTTAGACCAGATCACAATTTTGGAAAATAAAATGCATGGTTTATCTCCAGTAGTGGTGATAAAGGCTTGGGTTTTGACACCAGAAAGCAGATGGACTTGATTCAAAAGCAGAATTTTTTGTCCTTTTCATGGGGCCTGGTCAACTTTGCATGAAATGTTCCCTTGGTATCTCTGATTTTCTTGAAGAGATCTCTAGTTTTTCCCATTCTATTGTTTTCCTGTATTTCTTTGCATTGATCGCTGAGGAAGGCTTTCTTATCTCTCCTTGCTATTCTTTGGAACTCTGCATTCAAATGGGAATATCTTTCCTTTTCTCCTTTGCTTTTCGCTTCTCTACTTTTCACAGCTATTTGTAAGGCCTCAGATAGCCATTTTGCCTTTTTGCATTTCTTTTCCATGGGGATGGTCTTGATCCCTGTCTCCTGTACAATGTCACGAACCTCCATCCATAGTTCATCAGGCACTCTGTCTCTCAGATCTAGTCCCTTAAATCTATTTCTCACTTCCACTGTATAATCATAAGGGATTTGATTTAGGTCATACCTGAATGGTCTAGTGGTTTTCCCTACTTTCTTCACTTTAAGTCTGAATTTGGCAATAAGGAGTTCATGATCTGAGCCACAGTCAGCTCCTGGTCTTGTTTTTGCTGACTGTATAGAGCTTCTCCATCTTTGGCTGCAAAGAATACAATCAATCTGATTTTGGTGTTGACCATCTGGTGATGTCCATGTGTAGAGTCTTCTCTTGTGTTGTTGGAAGAGGGTGTTTGCTATGACCAGTGCATTCTCTTGGCAAAACTCTTTTAGCCTTTGCCCTGCTTCATTCTGTACTCCAAGGCCAAATTTGCCTGTCACTCCAGGTGTTTCCTGACTTCCCACTTTTGCATTCCAGTCCCCTATGATGAAAAGGACGTTGGTTTTGGGTGTTAGTTCTAAAAGGTCTTTGGGAAATTTTTAAAGAAAAGTGAAAGTTTATTTTTTTCATGCCTACTTTTAATTTAGTCCTCACTTTGCTGCTGTTGTTCAGCTGCTCAGTCATGTCCGATACTTTGGGGCCCCTTGGACTGCAGCAGGCTATGCTCCACTCTCCTCCACTGTCTCCAAGAGTTGGCTCAAACTCATGTCCATTGAGTCAATGCAGTCATCCAAACATCTCATCATCTGTCACCCTTCTCTTCCTACCTTCAATCATTCCCAGTATCAGGGTCTTTTCCAATGGGTCATCTCTTCACATCAAGTGGCCAAAATATTGGAGCTTCAGCTTCAGCAGCAGTCCTCAGGATTGAATTTAGGATTGAATTCCTTTAGGGTTGCCTGGTTTGCTCTCCTTCGTGTCTGATGCCTCTCAAGAATCTTCTCCAATACCACAATTCGAAAGCATCAGTTCTCTAGCACTCAGGCTTCCAATATGGTCCAACTCTCAAATCCATACTTGACTACTGGAAAAACTGCAACTTTGACTATATGGACCCTTGTTGGCAAAGTGTTAGCTCTGCTTTTGAATATGCTGTCTAGCTTTGTCATATGTTTCCTTCCAAGGAGTAAGCGTCTTTGAATTTCATGGCTGCCGTCACTGTCTGCACTGATTTTTGAGCCAGAGAAAATAAAATCTGTCATGGTTTCTACTTTTTCCCCATCTGTTTGCCATGAAGTGGTGGGACAAGATGCCATGATCTTTGTTTTTTAGATGTTGAGTTTTAAACAAACTTTTTCACTCTCCTCTTTCACTGTTATCAAGAGACTGTTTAGTTCCTCTTTACTTTCTGCCATAAGTGATATCATCTGCATTTCTGAGGTTGTTGATATTTCTCTTGGCAATCTTGATTCCAGCCCAGGAGTCATACAGTCTGGCATTTCACATGATGTACTCTACATGTAAGTTAAATAAACAAGGTGACAACATACAAACTTGACATACTCCTGAGGAGATGCCCTACATCCAAAAGCAAAGAAGAAACCCCAGCAAGATGGTAGGAGGGGCAAATTCACATTTAGAATCAAACCTCATACCTGCCAGAGACTCTCAGAGGGCTCAAACAAACCTTGTGCACACCAGGACCCAGGGACCCCACAGAGACTGAGACAGAACTGTGCTTGAGTGTCTCCTGTGGAGGTACGGGTCAGCAATGGCCTGCTTCAGGGTTGGGAGCTCTGAGTGTAGCAGGGCTTGCATGGGGCCTTTTGAAGGAGGTCGCCATTTTCTTCATTACCTCCATCATAGTTTCAGTTCAGTTCAGTCGCTCAGTTGTGTCCGACTCTTTGCGACCCCATGGACTGCAGTACACCAGGCCCCTCCCTGTCCATCACCAACTCCCGGAGTTTCCTCAAACTCATGTCCATTGAGTCGGTGATGCCATCCAACCATCTCATCCTCTGTTGTCCCCTTCTCCTCCCGCCTTCAATCTTTCCCAGCATCAGGGTCTTTTCAAATAAGTCAGCTCTTCCCATCAAGTGGCCAAAATATTGGCGTTTTCATATGTAGTAATGTCCACATGTAGATTTGTCTCTTTTGTTGTTGGAAGAGAGTGTTTGCTATGACCAGTGTGTTTTCTTGGCAAAACTCAGCCTTTGTCCTGCTTCATTTTGTCCTTCAAGGTCAAACTTTGTTACTCAAGCTTTTTCTTGACTTTCTACTTTTGCATTCCATACCCTGTGATGAGAAGGACATCTTTTTTGGGTGTAATTCTAGAAGGTCTTATAGGTCTTCACAGAACCATTCAAATTCAACTTATTTGGCATTAGTTGTTGGTGCATAGATTTGTTTTACAGCAATGTTGAATGGTTTGTCTTAGATATGAACAGAGGTCTTTCTGTCACTCTTGAGATTGCACTCAAGTGCTGCATTTCAGACTCTTTGGTTGATTATGAGGGCTACTCCATTTCTTCTAAGGGATTCTTTCCCACAGTAGTAGATTCAATGGTCATCTGAATTAAATTCTCCCATTCCCATTCTTTCAGGTTCATTGATTTTAAGATGTTAATATTCACACTTGCCATCTCCTGCTTGACCACATCCAATTCGCCTTGATTCATGGACCTAACGTTCCAGGTTTCTATGCAATATTGTTCTTTACAGCATCAGACTTTACTTTCACCACCTGACGCATCCACAGCTGAGTGGCATTTCCATGTTGGCCCAGCCTCTTCATTCTTCTTGGAGCTATTTCTCCTCTCTTTCCCAGAAGCATGTTGGACACCTACTGACCTGAGGCGCTCATCTTCTGGTGTCACATGTTCTCCAATGGGCCACATTTTTTCAGAACGCTGCACTGTGACCCGTCCACCGTGGGTGGCCCTGCATAACTTGTCTCATAGCTTCATTGAATCACACAAGCTGTGATCCAGAAATACCCCAAGGAGTATATTTATTACTAAAGTGAGGGTACCTAGAGCTGATTGTCCAACTCCATTTCTGTAAAGTACTGAAAATTTTAATGATGAATTATAAGTCTCTGAAGAATAATGTGAAAATAAAAAGCAAACATATTTTAGTGAAGTTGAAGGTACATAAGAAGATATAGGCAGTGGGGAAAGGTGTGAATGAAAGTTGATAATTTCCAAGATAAAGGTCTTTTTAATAGACGGTAATGTTGGTCAAACTAATCCATAGCAGATAAGGGGGTTATCAAGAGAGTCTAGATAATATTTTGGAGATGGGGAAGAAAGACTTAGAAATGTAGTTTGAATTTTGCCTTCAATCTGTTATATTGAATTATTTTATGGAGGAGAAGGTACTTTGTGTTTTTAAAAAAATGATTTTCACATTTACACTATTCCTCAAGTAGTCATAGCAACATTTTCACATAAAAAGTGTTTGTTTCTGAATCTCACTAACTGTATACTTTTCATACATGAGAACATGCTCTTGTTCAAGTCAACAGACTAGCTGACCCTTTCATACTTGTAAATTCCATTGTCAGAATGCATCAGTCTCCTTTTGGGGAAAATCGACAGAAAAAAAAATGTATATTTTCATAACTCTAAAGTGAAATTGGTTGCTTTTCATAAGAAAGATGTGTTTAAACATACAGATTCCAACCCAGTTGCCAAGGAATTAGGCTCAACAGCAGGCATCCGATACAGGATGAGAAAAATTGAAGTCTTGCTTCTCTCAGGAAGAGGCCCAAACTGGGAGCTGGGAAAGTGGGGGCTTCTTGGTTGCAGGCATCTGGAGAGGAGTCTCTGCCTCACTGCTGAGAGAGGAGGAGGGAGACGACTTGGTGTAAATACCATTTTCTTGTCTCTCTTTTCACACTTTCATCAGGTTCTTGATTAGTTGTTTCTTTGTTTTCTGTTTCTCCTTAAGACCATTTCTAGAAGCTTTAAATGGATGCTTGGAAGAGATAATTTTCAACAGTACCATTGATGAGTGAGTTAGCAGAGTGTCTCAGATGATCGTACTGGAAGCTAATCACTGTTACATGTATTTTTTTTAACATGTACTTTTGAATGGGTTCTTTTCATTTTTGATTACAGAAGTAGTACATATCCCTTATAAATCATCTCAATGATATAGGCCTTTGTAAAATAAAATTAAACTCCCTTCCTGTCAATTCCATTCCTGGGATAAACCACTCTAAGTTAAAGTTAATAATTAAGTTTTGAAATGGTATAAAATGAGCTCAATAGAAATCCATATTTGGATAAATGGCTGGTGACACAGTTGCATTAACCCTTCCCTCATTAGTTCCAGAAATGTCCACTAGTGCAGCTTGGCCCCAGGCTGTGCCCTGGACTGCACCAGTCCTGTCCAGTCTCTGGCTTTGGCTTGTTCATGAATTTAATCTAGTGATCCATCTCAGAACTCATTTTACCTGACCCACCAGAAGCAGCGTTTGATACCATTGAGTATTCTCTTCCCTAAAAAACTCTTTCCGGCTCCCTTCTGACTCCCAGTGCCCAATTTTCCTTTTGTTTTTATGGCTGCTAATTTTTAGTCAACTTTATTGGTTGCTGCTCATTTCTCTGTAAACTTTAGAGCTCCAAGAGTTAGACCTTTGGCTCTGTTTTCCGTCTCCATTTAGTTGTTTTCTGATTTTCATGCATCCTGATGGCTTTGAATTTGTTGTCTATACTCTGATGATCCCCGAGCGTGCATTGATAGACCTCGTTCTAAACACCAAACACATGTATCCAAGAGGCCCTGTTAGCCATATAATGGGTATCTCAAACGCCACATATTCAAAACTGAGCTTCTTATCTCAGACGTCCCCTCCACTTGCTTTTCTCACAACCTTCTCCATCTTAGTCATGACAACACCATTCTTCCCGTTGCTCAGATCAGGAATCATGGCCTTTTCTCAATCTGTCATGCCCTATATTCTTTTACAAATCTTGTTGCCTCATCCTTGAAATTATATCCAGATTGGTGACCTCATCCCATCGCTGCTGTTGCCAGGATTCTGTTTTATTGTTTCTCTTACCATTTAGACTTTTACATAATTAGGCTCCCAGCATTATACAGATAACATGTTCAAATATGATAATTAAGAAATTTATTTACAAAGAGATTTTTCAAAAGCAGAAAACCAGAACTGGACCGAGTGGCAGCTAGGTTATTTTAATTCCTGGGTCTGGAAGAATAATGTGGGGTTGAATTGTGTTCCCCTTCAAAGGATACTGAAGTCCTAATAGCTGTCCCTATGCATGTGACCTTAAATGGAAATAGGATCTTTGCGATGAATAAATTAAGATGAGATTGTTAGGGTTGGCTGCACTCCAATATGACTGGTATCCTTATAAAAAGGGGAAACTTGGACACAGAGTTCACACACACAGACAGAAGACAATGTAAAGCCACAAGGACAATACCCCCTGTAAACAGAGAAAACAACCTGAGTACCAGAAATGAGAAGTATGAAACAGATTTTCCTCCACAGCACCGTGATTTTAGGCTCTGGACTCTCAACTGTGTGACAACAAATTCTGTTACCTGCGCCAGACTCTCTGTGGCAGCTCCAGGAAGCTGATACAAATGGAGAGAAGGTCAAGTCAAGTCTGCAGACTTGAAAGGATCAGCACCCTTTCGTTGAGTACTATGAGCAGCCACAGGCAGGCCCACAGGGTAAAGGCAAGGACCCAGCGGACCTCACTCGCCTTCCTCCCTCTGATCTCCCCCCAGGTGACCCCATGCTTCCTAAGGAAGAGGAAAGGGTGAAGAGGGTCGGGGGCACGTCTGGGAGGACAAAGCCAGCCATCTGGGACACTTTGCAGCTAGTCTTCCTTTCATCTTCTTTCTCCCTCCACCACCTCCTCTCCACCCAGGAGCCAGAGTGCCACCCTGGGCTTCAAACCCTCATGCCCAACACAACAGTCCTCACCGGATCGCCGAGGTTGTGCACGGGGGGTCCGTTGCCTCTTACCACACCTCCCAGTCCTCCTTTCGCCTACGCTATTGCAGCCGACTGGGCTCCTCACTCAGCATTTTCCCGTCCACTCTCTGGAATGTTCCTTTTGCAGGTGTCTGCGTCACTTCCATTCTCTGTTCATTCAGGTCTTTACTCAGTAAGGCCTCCTCAGACCACTCTAACCCCTTGTTCTCCAAGCACACTTCTTATTCCACTTCTTAGTGTTCATACCATCTTAAAAAATAGATTTTTTTCTTGCTTGTCCTACTTACCGGCTCCTTCTTCCAGTGACCTATGAGCCCCGAGGAAGGGTTGTTTGCCTGCTTTGTACACTGCTGGACTCCCAGTGCCTCGAAATCATGCCCGGTAGGAGGTTCCAATGCATATATGTTGACTAAATGGATAATATTTTATATTTTTCTATCTTACTAATTTAATCTACTCTAGTCATTGCAAGTTTTTTTTCCTTTTTCTTTTTTTTTTTAAGACTAGTATTTCTATCAGTAAAATTTCCTGGTATGAAATGATTCAATGGGACAGTTTGCTTTGTTGTAGCTGATGCTTAATGGCTTATTATAACGAACACAGAATCCCCAAAATCCAAATATACGCACAAATCCCGTATAAGGTATCTTTCTGATATGCCTGCAACATTCCATAATAATAAACAGTGCAACACCAAAGGAATTTTGTGCATTTTTTCCGAGAGTCATGTGTTGTTGGGCTTTCTTTTCACTCCAACCTCTCCAGTGTACTAAACTGCGTTCCTTAAATGTAAGCAATGATGGCAGATGGTATTTATTGTTTTGTTCAAAACTATTTTGAAAAATTTGGTCAGGGACAAACATGGCATTTCAGCTCACATTTCTTTTGGAAGAAGAAAATGTAAATAGCTAGTACCGCCAAATTGTACTGTCAGCTCCATGTATAACCATAAAGAAAAAATAATGCTGTTTTTATTGCTGTTCTCTTTGTAGATCTGATATGACAGATCCTAGGTAAATATGTTTTTACTAAAAACCTATAGTAGTTGATGCTTTGAAATATTCCTATACTTTGCCAGGATTTTTGGACCCTGGATTATTATACTGATTTTGTGGTTATAATCCTTGTTATTTCTTTTTCCTCCAGTGTTCTCATTGACTTTTTGTCTTTTTAATTCTAATACAAATCACTGTCATGTTTTAGAGTCCCTGCCTTTAAAATGTAGATCCTTATAAGTCTCACTTGGTGTATCTGTTCAAATATTCAGGCTTTCCATGTGTATGTGTTCTTTATTGCAGAAAGGGAATTTGATTTAGCAAACACAAAGGAAATACTGTCTATAGCTTTTAAGGAGATTTTTTTGATGCCTTAAAGTTTACAGGGATTTGAAATTTTTAGCGAAATTCAGAAAATCTTC
This sequence comes from Odocoileus virginianus, assembly GCF_023699985.2. Classification (NCBI taxonomy): domain Eukaryota; kingdom Metazoa; phylum Chordata; class Mammalia; order Artiodactyla; family Cervidae; genus Odocoileus; species Odocoileus virginianus. The sequence continues at coordinate 96,669,875 of NC_069676.1, forward strand.
TACATAACGTGCTAACCATACAGGAAAAAAAGATTAGCTCTTTGGGGGCAAAGGTGACTTCATTTTAGCAACATAATGAGGTCAGGGGCTCATGTTCCTAAGTTAAGCTAACCTGTTTTGATAACATAATAGTGTTCACAACAGTGTCTTATGCAAGACACTCTTCTCTGAACATGAGAAGAAAGCTTTGATTTTTTTTTGCTTCTTAAGTTTCTCTTCTCTCCCTTACAGTAGCCTTCATCAACCCCTCCAATTCTGAATTGTCTCTCTACACACCCTATACAATTTGCTTTCTCTCATTCCAGAAAACCATAAATTCCAAGGATGTGTTTTGCATATTCCCTCTGCACATTGCCCCCCGCCCTTTTCAAGATTTAAATTAAAATTGTTCTCAGTTCATCTATAAACTTGAAAGCAATCTACTTACAAGTAAATGAGAAATACTTGTCCCTCAACATCGTTGGCAGGTGTATTTGGTTTAGGGAAGACTGGGTAGGGTGCTCAGAATGTTATTTAAATTGAAGTCTGAGATAACATCCTTTTTCTGTGGTCTCCAAGGCACAGATGGAAGCATGATCACATATTGAAAAACTTTCCTGGGTCTGTGACCTTGAATGTCTCTTCAGAGAATGAAACAACTAATTTAAAAATGAAATGCAAATGTGATTTGTGATTTTTATGCTACATACCCATGGATCTTTCAGAAAAAAAAAAAAAAAGTCATTTAACTGAACTCAATATTTTGTAATGAAAGTTAGTTACACCAGGGTAAATGTAAGCAAATTTTTTGAATGCACTAAATTATTTTAAAGTGTTACTAGAATGTACAGATCATAAGTATAAAATAGGGGGAAAAATATAGAGACATCGCCACTTCTTAAAAGACTTAAAAGCAGTTAGAAAAAAACACTATACAAAAAAGAGCCCAGTTTAAAGGGCGATAGATCCAAACAAACTCATTTTAAAAAACAACTTTAAAAAGAAGGATCACGGAAGATATTTATTCCTCTGCATCTTGGCTGACTATCCCTTAGCTTCAAGGGCAGTGCTTACTGCTGCAGCCTGGTTCAGCTGAAGCCCTGTGTTCAAAGAGACGGGTGTGCTCACTCGTTGCAGGGCTAAGTGGCAGCTAAAGTCTTAAGGCCACACGTTTATTAAGTTCAAAGCACTTTCAAGTGTCAGTTGGCATGTGCTTGAAGAAGCAGTCCAGCAAGGAGGCCAGCTGGCCTGCAGTCATACTAACTGCAAAATAAACAATTAATGCTGAAGGGTAATATTTAGGTATCTGAGAGAGAACTTTAATCCTGTGAAATCCCTAACTGTGCTGCGCTCAAGTGTGATTCGGGGTGACAGATGCCACAAGTCTGCCTCCTGACTCACAGCAAAGGGTCACAACCAGAGAAGGAACAGAACTGGCTTGAAAAGAACAACAGAAGGCAAGGGGAAGGTGGTGGTGTCAGGAGACTGAAGAGAAATCCCTCTCGAAACGGGGGCCTTTCAAGCTGCTCTGATAATTGAGAAAGCATAAAGAATACTGGATTCTACTTTTAAAACCCTACTGCCAGAAAGTTATGAATGAGATGGCACATTAATGATTGGATTAGATATTCCTCAATATGGATATGCCATATCTTCCATTGTGCATCTTTACAAGGAAGAGGGGAAGTGAAATATACAGACAGATCACTACCTGTAGGGCCACATGTTCAAAATTTCATAAAATAAACTTAAACATAGCACTTAGACGATTTAAACTGAAGCTTACCTTTCTTTCTCTCTAAAATCATATACAAAGTATGCCAAAATGTGTAGGAAATCACATAGAAATGAGGCAAATTATTTTCGTATATTTCTTTCCAGTAAATACTATACACACCACTTCATGGCAGTTACTGTAGCAGTGTGGCTTAAACAAAGCCAAACAAAACAAAACTCTCAACAATTGACTATTAAACCTCTCAGAGCCTCAATCAAAGTTTTGGAATAATAACCCAGCTTCACAGAAATCCCATGAGACTTAAAAGAGAAAGTGGGTATAGAATTAAAGTAATTGGTGCCATTATTAGCACACTTCAAGGGATCGGTAAATGATATATGTGACTATTATGTGACAACATGTAAAATTTTAAGCTTCAACTTATATGTCAAATTATAATAGTTAAAACTCCCTTAAGTAAGTACCGGATTGAAATGGACATTTTTAAAATATATAAGGGAAACTTGGACAACTCTAAAATTCACAAGGACAAGATAGACAGGCCAAGAGAGGGGAGATTTGTGAAAAGATTTTCCTTTTTTTTTTTTAAGATATGGTGCTAAAGTGCTTTTGAGTCGCTCATTCCTACTTAAGGCTTAGTTCGAGGTGCGCTATTCTAATTTCAGTCCTGTTCGCACTCCTTTCAAGAAGGCAATCTGAGAGCTTGGTGTGTGCCCTAGGAAATGTGGGGTGCCAGGTTGGGATGTCTGACACCACATGAGACTCCTCAGTGCAGACACAGGCTGGAGCCACAGTGCCGAGAGAGCTGGCGCGGCATCCGGAAGCAAGCGGCCGCCCTGCGCGTGGTGGAGAAACGCGCAGCGTCTCCAGGACCGCTTGTGCAGCCCCCGGGAGGAAGATAGGCATGTGTTAAGAGGGATCTTGTTTAACAAGGGTCTCTGCCAGGGAATTCCCGGGCAGCCCCGTGGTTAGGGCTCTGCGCGTCCATTGTAGGGGGCACAGGTTCGATCCCTGGTCTGAGTACTAAGATCCCAGAATTGCACAGCAAAAAAAAAAAAGCCTCTGTCCGAGTATGCACAGTCCCTAAAAAGGAGGGTCTGTGAAAGTAAAGCTAGAGAAAGCCCTACCTTATGGAGGTGCAAGGGAAGCGAGCTAAAGTAAAGAGTTAGGGTAAGGGAGTCCATCGGGGGATTTCTTAATAATTTACGAAAATATTCCAAGAGAAAAATTCAGCCTTAGCTACTAGCCATTTCCAGAGAATCTAAAAGCCTGTTTGATAATAGTCAAGTAAGTGAAAATGGAAGCTGCTCAGTTGCGTCTGACTCTTTGTGACCCCATGGACTCTACAGTCCATGGAATTCTCCAGACCAGGATGCTGGAGTGGGTTGCCTTTCCCTTCTCCAGGGGATCTCCGCAAATCAGGGATCGAACCCAGGTCTCTTGCATTGCAGGAGGATTCTTTACCAGCTCAGCCACCAGGCAAGCCCTTAGTTAAGTAAAGACTTCACATACTCTTTTCCCTCTTCCCTTTCTCTCTTCTCTTTCCAAGGAGTCAGAAACCATACATTGTCAGTTAGATTAGGTAAGTTTGTTCCGATGACAAATCCTAAATCTCATTGGCTTAAAAGAAAAGGTTCAGTTTCTTATTTATGTCACATGTTCTTTGCAAAATTGGCAGGAGGTCACTGCTTATCATAATCAGTCAGGGACCGGGACTGATGGAGCTTTCACGGACACTGCAGATGGCACAGGGCGGAGATGCGGGAGGGTCTCACATCGATGGTTAAATGCCAGTGCTGTAAACAGCTTGTCCAAGATTAGATTGGGAGGCCTACCTGAATGCACTGTGCCGGGAAGCGTAGTGCTGTCACCTATATTGAAGACTGAGGATGAGAAATATTTTATTAACATCACGAACAGCTACCACAATCTGCCTTTCTAGCTAAAAATAAAAATGTACGTATTCTGTGTCTCAAAGTCAAAATATACTGCCTCCTTCTCAACAGATCCAACCTCAAAGTCTTATCCATTCTTGGCATTTAACGCTATATCTAGGATTCCTGGGTGACAATCATTAGTCTCTGAATTAGGTCTGATGTATTTCTGCTTACTCCTTGGAAGAAGTTATGACCAATCTACATAGCATATTAAAAAGCAGAAACATTACTTTGCCAACAAAGGTCCGTCTGGTAAAGGCTATGGTTTTTCCAATAGTCATGTATGGATGTGAGAGTTGGGCTATAAAGAAAGCTGAGCACCGAAGAATTGATGCTTTTGAACTTTGGTGTTGGAGAAGACTCTTGAGAGTCACTTGGACTGCAAGGAGATCCAACCAGTCCATCCTAAGGGAAATCAGTCCTGAATATTCATTGGAAGGACTGATGTTGAAGCTGAAACTCCAATACTTTGGCCACCTGATGGGAAGAACTGACTCATTTGAAGAGACCCTGATGCTGGGAAAGATTGAAGGCAGGAGGAGAAGGGGACCACAGAGGATGAGATGGTTGGATGGCATCACCGACTCAATGGACATGAGTTTGAGTAAACTCCGGGATTTGGTGATGGACAAGTAGGCCTGGAGTGCTGCAGTTCATGGGGTCACAAAGAGTCGGACACAACTGAATGACTGAACTGAACTGAACTGAGTTTCCTCTTGACTTTGGAGCCAGTGAACAAAAAGACACGTTATTTGCTATCCACACAGCTAAAACACCAAAGTAAAACAAGGATAGAATAGCCATAGTATATAATCTCATTTGGAAGAGGCATGGTTTATGACAAATTTAAAAGCAGATGGTTTGGATGTCCCTGGTCCTGACGATGGGAGATGGATTAGTCCCTGACTCTGTGCCCACGGCCCCTCTGCCATCCCTTTGTTCCCCCAAGTTCCGCTGTTGCTCTCTGTGGCTCGCTAACCTTCTCTCTGTTCCTTTTCCAGTAATCTGACAATATCTGAAACGGACACTGGAAAATGTGTTTGGCGTTTAGATTTCTTAGCATGCTTCTTCCTCATGTATACTGGCTGGGGTGGGGCTTTGGAGAGACAGGAGACAAATGTCATTTTATATCTTGAACAATCACGAATTATTTTAAACTAGGTCCTTTTGGCAGTAGCATTCTCTAAATAACTCCAGGAACGTCTAGAGATGAGAATCTAATCTACTTGATTCAAGTCATCTCTGTGTTGCAATAGGCACATCTTTTGTTCTGTTCTAAATACATCTATTAGATTTGCTGTATTTGTATGCTTTCTCCAACCCTTGATTCTTTCTCTCTCCGGAATTAGTTGCAGGCATGTTGAGATTTTTGTACATCTGTGGAAAGTCACATTATTGGTCTCATGTCCCTAAGCCATGTGATCCAATTCATAGTAATCAAACACTATGGTTTTAAATGGGTATTTGCTCTAATATTAATTAAATTTATCTGGTGGCTTCAGCAATGCATGTGTAGACTACCTTCTCAATTTGATCCTTGCTATAAAGCTAAATTTGAATCTGTATTTGTTACACAAAGGCTTTCTTAGTTTATTTTTTTACTAGTAGGTGATGAAAAGTTTTCAAATTTCAGGACTTTAATTCCTTTCATTCCTTTTAGAAAACCCAGTAATTCTTTCCTGACAAATATCTTTCTTACAGTAACTTGCCAAACCAGCCTTCAGCAACTAACACATACATAATGTTCTGTTTTTCATTCTCTCCCCTTCAATCTACAGATTCATTAAGTTAATATCTTTCTAGTTATCATTAACTCAAATTATTTTCCAGGATTTGTTAGATACCAGTTTTTCCACAGCTTGTCATCTAGTCCCTAAACTAGTGTTTTAGATGTCTGCATGTGTGTGTGTGTGTGTGTGTGTGTGTGTGTATTTTGAAGTACTTCAGTTCTTGTCAGTAGAGGTTAGGTTCTCCTTGTATAACAATTAACTCCAAAATCTCAATGGTTCAGGAGAGTTTGTTTCTTTTTTCCATTACATTTTCCTTGTTAGTTAGTGGGACAAGAGGATGGGAACAGAGTGTCTGCTCAGAAGAAGCCATAACTGTCTTAATTGTGGCATTTATTACATTCAAAGGAAAGGCACTTCTTGGAGGGTTTATCATCAACTAGTAAATAAATTGTCATGCAAATATTAATAACTCATGCCACTCCCCACTTGCAACATACTGGCCAAAACTATAGATTCACTTCCACTCAGTTATAGGAAATGTAATTCTTCCATGTGCATTTAGATGGAAAACTTTATTGGAAAACAGTACTAATGACAGAGACAACAAGGTTATAAGCAGAGTTGGAAAAAACAGAGTTCGTGATATAACAACAGCCTCTCAAACAATGAGCAGCTTGCTGGAAGTTGACCCTAGCCAGGGAAGGAAAGAAGACTTAACAGTAAATCATGCTCAGAATTTTGATTGATGCATTACATTGCTCATCCTGAAGTCTCTATTGTGATTGTGTTCTATGACTCTAGGTCTCATAAGTTTGTTTGTTATCTACTAGAAGTAAGTAACATTTTTTTTTTTTTAATTTATCCAATGACCCCACTGGATAAACTTTTAAAGTGTCAATGGGAGACAGAAATTTGCATTTCTATTATGAGTTGCTTTCTTTGGCATATCAGTTACCATCATCATGACCACCTGCTCCATCATCATCAGCTACAATTATATTTATAAAAACTCTGAACTGATAGACATAATGCATTAATTTTTTCCTACTTGTCATCAGTCACTTATCTATAGAAACTGTTTGCAGACAACATTATTTTATACATCAGGCAGTCAGTTTAGTTGCTCAGTCATGTCCGACTCTTTGCAATCCCGTGGGCCACCAGGCCTCTCTGTCCATCAACAACTCACAAACTTGCTCAAACTCATGTCCATCGAGTTGGTGATGCATCCAATCACCTCAACCTCTGTCGTCCCCTTTTCCTCCTGCTTTCAATCTTTCCCAGCATCAGGGTCTTTCCCAATGAGTCAGTTCTTTGCATCAGGTGGTCAAAGTATTGGAGTTTCAGCTTCAGCATCAGTCCTTTCAATGAATATTCAGCACTGATTTCCTTTAGGATGGACTGGTTGGATCTCCTTGCAGTCCAAGGGACTCTCAAAAGTCTTCTCCAACACCACAGTTCAATATATACTTAGCAAAACCTAAAAACAAAAACTGATATTAGGATTAAAGAAATCAAAGGATACATGAATAAATGAAAATATATCCTGTGTGCATGAATTATAAGAATACATATTGTTAAAATATCCACATTACCAAAACCATCTATAGAGTCAATGCAATGCCTATCAAAATTCCAAGGGCATTTTTTACAGAAGTAGGAAAACACTCCTAAAATTTATATGGTGCTACAAAAGACCTTGAGTAGCTTACATGGTAGCCCATCTGGTAAAAAATCCACCTACAATGCAGGAGACCCCAGTTCAATCCCAGGGTTGGGAAGATCCCCTGGAGAAGGGAATGGGAATCCACTCAAGTATTCCTGCCTGGAAGATTCCATGGACAGAGGAGCCTGGTGGGCTACAGTCCATGGATCGCAAAGAGCTGGGCATAACTGAGAGACTAGCACACACACAAAAGACCCTGAATAGCTGAAAGAAAATCTGGAGAAAGAAGAACAAAGCAGGAGGTGTTCCACTTCCTGATTTAGCTATAATATAAAGCTATAGTCATCAAAACAGTATGGTGCTGGCATAAAAACAGACAGACAGACTGATGGGGCAGAACCAAAATCCAGAAATAAACCCAAGCATATAAAGTCAACTTATGTTCAACAGGAAAGCTGAGAATAATCTTCAATAAATGGTGCTGAAATAATGGATATTCACATGTAAAAGAATGAAACTGTACCCTTTCTTACACCATTCATAAAAACTAACTGGAAACAGATTAAAGACTTGAATAAAAGACCTGAAGCCATGAAACTCTTAGAAGAAAACACTGGAATCAAGCTTCTTATTATGGGTTTAGGTACTATTTTTTATATGACACCTAAATCACAAGCACAAAATTTTAAAAATAAATAAATAATAGTACTGTAGCAAGCTAAAAAGCTTCTGTACTGCAGCAGAAACCAACAACAAAATAAAAAGGCAACCTATAGAACAAAAACAAATATTTGCAAACTATTTAACAGATAAGAGGCTTTCCCAGTGTATGAAGAACTCATAATAATTCAATAGCAAAACAGCAATAACAAAAACAAAAATGGGCAAGAGACCTGAATATACATTTCTCCAAGGAAGATATGTAAAAAGCCAGCAAATGTGTGAAAAGATGTTCAGCATCACCAGTTGTTAGGAAATGGCAGTTAAAACGGCAGTGAGATACTACCTGTCTACTAGAATGGCCATCACCAAAAAGATACATTAACGTATGCTACTGTGAATGTAGAGAAAAGAGAACCCTTGTTCCCTGTTAGTGGGAATGTAAATCAGTACAGCCACCATGAAAAACAGTGTGGAGGATCTTCAAAAAAAAAAACAAGCATATATATATATATATATATATATATATATATAGAGAGAGAGAGAGAGAGAGAGAGAGAGAGAATCACCATGTAATCCAGCAATTCCACTTTGGGAAATATATCCAAAGAAAATGGAAACGGAATCTCAAAGATATATCTGCACCCCTATGTTCATAGCAGCATTATTTACACTAGCCAAGACTTGGAACCTGAGCATTCATCAAAGGATGAATGGAAAAGGAAGTTGTGAGATATATCTATCTACCGATCTCTATTTATTGATATTTGTACACATACCTACACATATGGATGCACACACATGTGCATACATATACACACACTGGAATGTTATTCAGCCATTCAATCAAGGAAATTCTAACCACTTATAGCAACACGAGTGGACCTTGAAGGCTTTATACTAAGTGAGGCAAGCCAAACAGAGAAAGACAGATACCATATGATCTCACTTATATGTGGCATCTAAAACAAAACTGAGATTAAACTCACAGAAGATGAGCTCAGACTTGTCGCTACCAGTGGCAGAGGGTAGGGAGAGGGAGAATTAAAGGAAGGTGGTCGAGTACAAACTTAGAGTTATAAGAGGTAAATACTAAGGACGTCATGTACAATATAATGACTGTAGTTATTGTATAATATATAGCAGAGCTGTATACTATACAGCAGAGTTATTAAGATAATAAACCTCAAGGGTTTTTATCAAAAGGAAATTTTTTTTCTTTTTTGTTGTATCTATATGAGATGATAGATGTTAGCTGAACCTATTAAGAAAATCACTTCACAATGTATGTAAATCAAGCCATCATGGTCAACACCTTAAACATATACGGTGATATATGTCAATTATTTCTCAGTAAAACTGGAAAAAACAGTATGAAGACAGTAAGGAAAAAAATTTCCTCGGAATCAGTCTTTATATAGCAAAATTCTTGCCTGTCTTTCTGATTGAAAGTACCATAAAAGAAGTAATTTTTTCTTCTTTTTATTCCCCACGTACTCTGTGCCTTTGATTGCAGGCAGCATTAGGTGACTCTAAATTAAGCTGAAATGGAAATACCGAATGGACATAGGGTTATCACACAGTGTTTAAGGGAGGGCTGGGGACGCAGGCTCACAATAAGCAAAGGAAGCTTTTAAGTCTCAAGGACGTTAATTGCTGGACAATTTCTGCATTGGTAGGAAGCAGGAACAAATTCCAGTTATTTGTCTCACCTTGTCAGTCCCCTCATGATTCAAAATGTGAGAGAGAGGATTGATTGACGAAGCTTAGTTTAATTACCTACCCACATTCACTGTATCTCAGAATTGAAAAGAGCGATCTGTTTTTTATGGAAAGATCCTCTGGGGTTTTTTCATAGCACTGTATTTTACTATTTCCCCAGATTGCTCAGAATGGGAGAGAAATATGTCTCCTTCCCAAGACAAAGAGTACCATTAGGAACACTGGTGGTGGTTGCTTGGTAACCAAAAACCAAACCAAAGGAAAAATGCACATAACCAGTTTTCTTACATTGCACGAAGGTGAAGTGTTTGAGGAACACTCTGGACCTCCTTTTGTTATTACACTGTTTATTGAAAGCTAAACAGGGCAGCAGCTAAGAGTTTCAGGGCTCCTTAGGGCCATGTCTTGGGAAAAATTGCCTTCTTTTCTCCCAGATTTAGTCATTCTCTAGATAACTGGTAAACTGACGTGATTTTCTCAGTGCAAATGAACTGATTTATTTGAGCCTTTTCCTGATGCTGACAATTAATTCTTGGTGGAGGCCAGACCCCACGGTTGGTGGTGTGATGGTGGTGGAGGCAGTGAGTTACAACTGTGCTGATTTCTTGGAGCTTTCTGCAACATGTGTAAGGATTACACGAAGCCTTGTCATTGCAAATAAGCTAGTACAGAACCAAGATGTAGCATTCATTAGAACCATAATGCAAGTATTATAGCTCATTTGAGGAAAGTTCCAGAAAAAGAAAGGAAACTGTTTTCTGTTTGCATGAGAGACGGCAAGAGTAAGCTATTCTGACATGCATTGTGTTTGTGTTTCCTGGGCTTTTTCTATTTATGTGCATAAAAAATTAAACCTTTGACTGGATAGCAGTTGGCAATGGTTCATTTTTATTCACCACTGTCCACTGACTGGATTGAATAATTACAATTTGTCCTACCATCTGAGACTTTCCCTGACATTTGGCTGCCTCTGCCCTGCTGCTCATTTATGTTGAAGTTTGTACCTGCTCATTAACCGATTTGTCCTAAAAATAACTTTGAAAGTCTCAGATCCTGAGCTGTTAGCAGTTAGCCTATATAGTTCAGACTGTAAAATTGGCATCTGGCTAGAGCTCAAAAAGCTGGCTCTGTTCTCATTTTTAAGACTAAGGTGAAGAAATTTATTTTGAAACTGCTTCTGATTACCTCTGAAAACTATAAAATACTGAAAGCTATCATGAAAGATGTGCCTCACTGTGCGACAGTGTTCATTACATCATCCCAGGCATCAGAATTCAATTATGATATCTATCTTGGACATGTGGCAAAAGATGCCATCTCTTCTCTTTTCCACAAAACCTTAAGCATGATCATTTAGCAACAGTACTGTTTTTCTCTATTTTTAAAAAAATATTTCCATGCAAAAGTTTTGAAATTTTTTAGAAATAAAGGAATCAACCTAAAATTATTGGCACTTTAGAGTGTCAGAACTTGTCACCCTGCTTATTTAACTTATATGCAGAGTACATCATGAGAAATGTTGGGCTGGAGGAAGCACAAGCTGGAATCAAGATTGCCAGGAGAAATATCAATAACCTCAGATATGCAGATGACACCACCCTTATGGCAGAAAGTGAAGAGGAATAAAGAGCCTCTTGATGAAGGTGAAAGAAGAGAGTGAAAACTATGCGAGAAACTATTTTGGCTTAAAGCTCAACATTCAGAAAACTAAGATCATGGCATTTGGTCCCATCACTTCATGGCAGATAGATGGGCAAACAGTGGAAACAGTGGCTGACTTTATTTTTCTGGGCTCCAAAATCACTGCTGATGGTGATTGCAACCATGAAATTAAAAGAGTCTTACTCCTTGGAAGGAAAGTTATGACCAACCTAGACAGCATATTAAAAAGCAGAGATATTACTTTGCCAACAAAGGTCCATCTGGTCAAGGCTATGGTTTTTCCAGTGGTCATGTATGGATGTGAGAACTGGACTATAAAGAAAGCTGAGTGCTGAAGAATTGATGCTTTTGAACTGTGGTGTTCAGTTCAAAGGAACTTGAGAATCTTGAGATTCCCTTGGACTGCAAGGAGATCCAACCAGTCCATCCTAAAGGAGATCAGTCCTGGGTGTTCATTGGAAGGACTGATGTTGGAGCTGAAACTCCCAATACTTTGGCCACTTGATGTGAAGAATTGACTCATTGAAAAAGACCCTGATGCTGGGAGGGATTGGGGGCAGGAGGAGAAGGGCACAACAGAGGATGAGATGGCTGGATGGCATCACTGACTCAATGGACACGGGTTTGAGTAAACTCCGGGAGTTGATGATGGACAGGGAGGGCTGGCGTGCTGCGGTTCATGGGGTTGCAAAGAGTTGGACACGACTGAGCGATTGAACTGAACTGAACTGATTTGGTAACATTTGCATTTGATCTTTGAGTTGAATATTTCCAAGTTTGGCTAACCCAGTCTTTCATTTTCATAACAAGTCATTCTAGGACTGTTGTTGTTCAGTTACTAAGTCATGGACTTAGTAACCCCATGGACTGCAACATGCCAGGCCTCCCTGTCCCTTGCTGTCTCCTGGAGTTTGCTCAAACTCATGTCCATTGAATCGATGATGCCACCCAACCATCATATCCTCTCTCGCACCCCTTCTCCTGTCTTCAATCTTTCCCAACATCAGGGTCTTTTCCAGTGAGTCAACTGTTAACATCAGCTGGCAAAAGTATTGGAGCTTCAGCTTCAGCATCAGTCCTTCCAATGAATATTCAACATTGATTTCTTTTAGGACTGACTATTTGGATCTCCTTGCTGTCTAAGGCACTCTCAAGAATCTTCTCCAACACCACAATTTCAAAAGCATCAATTCTTTGGTGTTCATCTTGTTTATGTTCCATGACTACTAGAAAAACCATAGCTTTGATTATCCTGACCTTTATTGACAAAGTGGTGTCTCTGCTGTCTAGGTTTGCCATAGCTTCTATTCTAGGGATAATTTCACATATGTAAAGATTCTAAGAATAAATTCCTATTTCTGGGTTTCCATTTGAGGATTTATGGATAATTTCTTTTGTGGGGTTAAGGAGAAACAATTTTTAAAAATATTTGATACAAATTAGTCTATATTTAGTGCAATTAATAAAATAAAAATAGAGTGATTAGTAAAATGAAATGTGGTAGGTGGGTGAATAGGGGAAGTTTTGATAGATTTGAAGAATTTGAAGTAATATATATAAAGTTAAATTGGTATCGTATTTAGGGTAAGTCTTCATCTATTGATTTGGCACTTAGAGTTTACCTGTACAATTGTTTGTTTTAAAAACACTATCCTATATTCTAATCTCCCTGAGAATAGATACCTTAAAGTGTTTTTCTCTTTTTATTGAGCACAAAACTCAGCATATATAATGAACTAGGTAAAAATTCTTATTAATGGTATTAATATATAACATAATTTTAAGTTAATATTACCTAAAAATTTAAAAAACTCCCCCAGTTTTGTCTCTTTTTATCTTCCCAGAAATTGTTTATCTGAATAATATAAATCTACAAGGAATTTTCTTCTGAATCTCAGTTGCCTCATGTTAAATGGTATCTCAAGCAGAAAATACGGCTTTTTATATTTTATTATAATGTTAAAAATGAACAAATAACATTAATTAAAATGATATAGGAAGATGCAGTGAAAAGTGAAATTTTACACTTAGTAAACACCTTGTCTCACTCTACTCACTAGCGGTTGTAGCCATTAGTAATATTTTGTGTCTTTTCAGAAAGTTTCCATATAGAAATATACATATGTGGTTATAATTATTTCAGGACTATATGGTCAAAAATCCATGCATATTTAGTGCATAGAAGGTATAAATGATATATTAAAAGGAGAATGTGTATCTCCCTTAAAAATATTTTGTCATTTCCATTTTTGTAGTTAATATTGTAATCGGGAAATCTCAACACATATAAATTAGCTAACCATTGACTAGAATTATTTTGTATGAATATATGATAATTTAACATTCTTAGTCCTTATAGATAAATAGTTATTTTGATTCTGACTTTTAGGTATTAAACATAATGTTTCAGTGTTCCTCCTTGCACATATATCTTTTGAGTAAATCATAAGATCATAGAGTTTGCTAGCCTAGTTTTTTAATTTATAAATTGTTTTTAGAGTCAGTTTAGGCAATTTATGTTTCCCCTTAAAAATATATTTTATTCACATTTTCAATCTAGTAAAACAATTCAGCCAAGGATTTTTAAGATCATTCTTAATTTCCCAGTGTTCACATTTTTCCTTTTTTTTTTTTTTAATTTTTAAATTAGGATATTTATTTCTTTTACACAGTCTCACTTTTAGGTTGGTAGTCTTTAAAAAAACGTTTTTCTTTTGTTTTCCAATTTACTATTCTTTCATTTTCCAATTTGTTAGTTTTGTTTTTAACTAAATTATCTCTGGTTTTCTTATATCTATTTTTTATTCTAGCTTCTTCCAATGAATGATTAATTAATCTATTAAGGCTATGTGTCTGTTCTAAAATGAATCTGATTTTCTGTTTTCAATTTATCAGCATCCTACAGGAACAATCTTAAAAGTCAATTTGTTTATATTTCTTCATATTTTTCCTCACCTAACCTCTACCCTTCTCCCCTACACTATATTTTCCAATTTTGCTATTCTCAATTCACATCACTAGGATTTATAACATAAATATTCTACAAATAACTGTAATTCCCACAATTTAGCATAATAAATATATTTTCAGTTTTTAGTTATCTTTGACACTCAGTACTGGTACATTCAACATAGCTTCTTCATACCTTTCCTGACTTAATTGACTTTATCACCTAAAGTTTTTCTAAGAAGTCGTCTTAAAGGACATTGTTATTTTTTGCTTAACTTAAACATTTTTTTTTTTTGTAATAGCTCTTTGTTTTTTTTTTTTTTTCCTTTTGGAAATCAACTTGTCCTACTCTTAGTTCTTATCATTTAGGTAAGGCTGACTTTAACCTCTAGCTCCAAGTATAACCCACTTATAGTCAAATAGAGCACCCCATCTCGTTAGCCATTTTAACTGATTTCAGTAAGGGCAGTGAACCAAGACAGAATGAAATTCATTTATTGAACAGTTACTAAAATCAAGGGGAACATGAGACTCTTTTTGCAGAGATTTTGTATAATAAGTCTGTATCCAGTTTTGCCATTGTGAGATAAATTTGTATTTAAGAATAAAGAGGAAGGCAAGGTTTGTAGATGGAGAAAGAAATATATCCTCATGTGATGATTTGAGCCCTTGGACTCATCTCTGGTTCTGTTCACCTTACTCTCCAGTGAAATTAATGCAGAGTCAACTCCCACCAACATTTTCTCACCAACTCAACTATATTTTCTGTCCTGAACATTTATCACCAATCAGAACATTTAGTGATATCCCTTTCCTTTTTCATCGAGAATAGGAATTCTATGTAACTCATAGTAAATTCGGCATTTTGAAGGGGTGTGTGTGTGTGTGCGCGTGTGTGTGTTCATGATGATTTAGGGTTGTGATATTTCATTATTACTGGTTCTTTGTACCAGTTGCAAATCTCCTTGCCACCTGCGAACTCTCCCAGAATTTCCTTTCTCACCACCTGCATCTAGTGCATACAGAGTATCCTCAGTTTTCCTACTCAGGCCATCTCCCTTGACACAATATCACGTAACACAGGAGATCACGTGCTCCTGGATTCTCCTGCTACCAGGATGGCCAGGGTCAAGCATCTGGGGCCACTGGTAGGACTTCTGAGACTGTGGACGTGCACATACATCCGTATGTCTGTCCTTCAAAAAGTCTGGGGGCTTTGGGACTGCTTTGTGTGCCTTCTGTTCAAATTTATCAAACACTTGTATTTGACAACTATGTTTCATAGTTTTGGTTTTCCTCTTTTTCTAATTTTACTGAATATGAAATTTCCTTACTTTATGTGCTAGTTCAGTTAGATTCAAAGAGCATGGTAAATAGAAATGCCCTGAGGATCTTTAGTCCCTTAACATTGATATCTATGATATGGTGCAAAGGTTTATTTTAAAGAACCATATAGATAAGCCTCTTTTCCCACCTTTTCAGCCTTTTTTGAAGTTTTTTTTTTTTAATTTTGTACTGAGGTATAGCTGATTGACAATGTTATGAGGGTATCAGATGAACAGTGAAAGGACTCAGTCATACATCTGCATGTATTCTCTGTTTTTTCTTGAATAAATGATTCTTAATATTATTCCCATAGCATGTTGCATATATTTTTATAATAATCTTTTATTCAATATTCATTAACCAGACACTAGTCAATTTATTTCATAATTTTTTATATTGTAGCATAATGTTTTGTTTAACTTTCTTTCTCTCCAAATGTAATTTCTAGGAAGAAAGGGACTGTTTTATTTGTTTTTTAACCTCTAGTATATAAACACAGTTCCTGGTAAATATTAAGTATACAGGTAATTATTGGTAAATAACTGGGTAAATGGAATAAGTACTTAGAAGAGAGGGTCTTATGATAATACCTCACTCAAGAAACTCTATTAGTTACTTGCAAAATGGAGTACATTAAATCAATTTAGAAATTGACAGCCAATTTTAGTATGTATTTCTATGTATTTAAGGAGTCTCTGGGACTTCACTGATGGCGCAGATGGTTAAAAAAAACTGCCTGCAATGCAGGCAGGTTTGATCCCTAGTTTGGGAAGATCCCCCTGGAGAAAGGAATGGCTTCCAACTTCAATATTCTTGCCTGGAATTCCATGGACAGAGGAGCCTGACAGGCTAAGGTCCATAGAAGTCTTTTAAAACACTTGACCACTATCCCTATGATGTTTAGCATAATTAATGATAATTGCTTTAACATATAAAATATTCAGCTTTCAAGTATTTCTGATTATTTTTGATTCATTTTTTATTCACTTATTTGATAATGTTGATTGTTAACATGAGATATTAAGTTTTATTAGGAAAGATATTTTCAGAGCTATAGATTATAGATTGACAGATTTAGTCTGTTCTCTCTACGAAAATATAATTTTATTGATTTCTGAATTATATTGATTCTTTTGTGCTCTGTCTCATTATTACATCCCTCTTTTCTCTTTTTTGCTTTTGGCTTTCAATAGTTTTACTAAAACCTGTATGAGTGTACTTTCTGGTTTAAGATTTTTAGTGTTCTTTCAATCTGCAGGTTGATTTCTTTGAATCAGTTTTAGAAAGAAAAATTGTGTTTAAATTTTTATTCTTTCTCTATTCTGCTTCTGATACAGAAATTCCATGTATACTAGAAAACTCTACTAGTTTTGAGTTTTTCTTTTTTTTTTCTTTCTGTGCTTCATTGTAGAACTTTTATTTTTATCTATTTTCCAAATCAGTCATTCTTCAGATGAATCTAATCTGCTATTAAAACTGCTGTTTATTTGTCTTATATACTTCATTCTGGAATTTCAATAGAATATTTTTTGACATCGAGTCTTCTTGAAATTTTTAATCTTTTATTTTCTTGAATTTACTGGCAGAATAATAGTAAAATTTATGTCTGATATCTTTATTATCTAATGCCCATCAGCTATTTAGATTCTCTAGTTTACTTTTTCATGTCTTCAAATCATGTGCTCTTGTAACCATCCACTCCTATTTTTGATCAAATTACAAATATGAATTCATGAATTGCAATCAGTTTGCAGTATGAAAAGCTATAAAAGTGATTTGACATATGAGATCACGTTAACTACTTCCAAAATGGGTTACACATTTCTTCTTTAAGGCCGAGAGTACCCAGACATCAGAGATCATCTTATTGACTTGATTGAAATGATTCAAATTTGAACCACAGTCCTTTTGAGGGCTATTTCCACTTTTCTCTTAATCTTAAAATATAAGCTTACACAAATTCTGACAAGCTTGCCCAGGTCTCAGTCCTTGGCACTTAAACTACATATGTTTTTTCTTACTCATGTGAATCTTTGGAAAGCTCTGCTTAGCTTATAAAGTGGCTTAGTCATCTCTATCATGGTATGGAATCCATGGACGCCTTTCAGTAAAAAATTTGTTAGATACCAGAGCTCGTTTCAATGGATATTCTTGTTCCAGAAATAGGTTCTACAATTTCTCGCTATTTTGTTAGTTTGTTGATACATTAAAAAAAAAAAATTCTTGCTTTGTTGGTTGTTCACAGCTGAAAAGTTAATCTGAATTGTCTATTCATTACCAAAAGCAGAAATGCTTATTTTCTTTGCACTTAATTTTGAATTTATGTGTGTTCTGACCCATTAGAGTGAGGAAGTGCTAATCAAGCTAGCTTTATAGTTAGAAACATATCAGAACAGTTTTTGTTTGTTTAAATGCTCCTCCCAGTTCTCTGGGACAATATTGTTTTAAGTCGTACTAAACTTTTGCCACCTGATGTGAAGAGTTGACTCATTCGAAAGGACTCTGATGCTGGGAAAGATTGAAGGCAGGAGGAGAAGGGGACAACAGAGGATGAGATGGCTGGATGGCATCACCAACTTGATGGACATGAGTTTGAGTAAACTCTGGGAGTTGGTGATGGACAGGGAGGCCTGGTGTGCTGCAGTCCATGGGGTCTCAAAAAGACGGACGTGACTGAAGGACTGAACAACAACAGCATCTTGACAAAAGCATAATATCAATCACAGCTGTCACATTCTTGATTGGCTTTCTTACCATCCCACGTTTCATCATCCGAATAAAAGAAAAAAATTTAAAGTCCAGGATCTCCTATAATGTGACTGGTCTGCTTTTCCATTTTTAACTCCACATATTACATGTATTCTCTCTGGCAATTGAAATCCATTTAATTATTTTATTCCTGAAAAGGGCCTTGCACATTTCTGTTTTCGTCCTTTGCTCAGATGTTTTCTTCTTTCCAGACTCTAATGTTTCCAGGTTATGTGCCAAAACCTTATTCATATGTAATATCCAACTGAAATGCTATCTCTTCATGAAATTCATCCTGATTATCCTCATTTTAGAGTTTGGTCTCATCCTACTTTAAATGCTGTACTTTTCATTGTATAAAATGCTTTTGGCATGTTGCTTCTGTTATTTGTGTCTTACATCTTTAATTTCAGATTTCCTGAAGGCAGAAATATCTGCTATATTTGCATTCTATTTAAAAGAAATTGTATTGAATGGTGCATCCTTTTTCAGAGACAATTATGGCATACTTATTTAAAAACGAAAGGATGATGCAGACACACAATTAGGTGTGATGGGGTTGAAATTATTTCTTTCAAGGTTAGATGAAGAAGCTTTCTCTACAAAAGTATGCGGTAGTATTTATCAGGCTTAAATATGACATATTTAATTGACATTCACATTTTTCCTAAGGATAAATAATATAGAGCAGTATTTTATATTAAAAGTCAGTGTTTTGTGGCATATGTATTAAATTTGCATGAAATTTAAAGCATGAGAACTCAAAAACGATTCAAACTACTTTCAACTTTTCTGGGCAATGTCTGTGTCTTCTAGGTATCCTCACAGTAGGATACTATAGAAAGAAAACATTTGAAAATAACTGGAGTAAGGAAAGTGCTACAATAGAAAGAAAAAAATTCAGAACCGAAAGAATCTAATCTAATCTAGTGGAAAGAATCTAATCTAAAGAATCTGTAGTACGCATTCAGGAAATACTTGGTAAAAAAGACATTAGAAAAATTTTGCATTTTCAAACCCCAGCATAGGAATTGAGGATAGGGATTGAGGAATGTCAAACTAATGGCAAATTATATCTCAAAGAATTGGAAAGCTTTATAAAATTTGCAACTATAAAGCTGGGCTAATGTATTTTGGTAGCAGTTAAGAGATGTATGTATCACCACCATATTTGTTTTGAAATAATATCTATAAATTGGGTTTATAGCATACTTCCCATGATGTGAAGTACTGTGTGTGTACTAATTCTAAATCTATTATTATTAAATATTTATTTAGAAGATATCTGTAGTGTTTCAGCCTACTATTGTAGGCCAGGCATGAAATGCATGCAACCCGTAAGCAAATTACATTTCACTTTAGACAAGTTTGGAATTATTCTGTGTAAATAGTAAAACTATACTTGTTTTCAACCATGTTGTTCTTTCCGGTAAGATGGTGTTCTAAATATTTTTAGTGGGCTATCTTTTACTCCAACATGGGACTAATTAATACATGCTTTCTAAATGTTTGTTCATCAGACATTATCAATCTGAAAGCATTTAGTAACTGCCAGACATTGTCACACCAAACCAGCCTCTTCATTCTCCATCCAGCCTGCCATTTTCATTCCTTCCCTCAGCCTTTATACTTACTTTCTCATCTAATATGCCAATTTTATCTTTTTTCACAGAACTTACAAAACCCAGGATTTCTCTTGAAAGCCTATCTTGACAAAGGAACCCCTATCTTTGAATTCTGAGAATTTATTTTTGGAAGCTATTATACATCAAGATCTGTGGACCGGTTGTAGTCACTGCAATTTCAAATTATTCAGTCTCATCATGAATCTCTTTGATTACTTGGGGAATTAACGATATGTCCTTATATGGTATTTGTTTTACATATTTAAACTCTGTATACTGTAAACTTGTGAGGAAAATCATATTTTTAAACTAACATACACATAATACTCAAAATGAAAATATTTATCTATTTCAATTTAGTAAATATTAATTGATCTTTTAATTGTGGGATAGCTTTCTGGGATAATCTCAAGACCCTGTTACTATGTTCCAGGATATTAAGACCTAGAGAAATTTGGGAAAGAGATTAGGCAAACTTTGAATAGAAGTTTAACATAATTTTTATAAGCAAATAGGGGAGTGCAAGCAGAGGCTTTCCTATTTTGTTTGGTGTATAATGCGGTGATTTAGAGGTAGTTTTTATGGTTGAGTATTGAAAGGAGACACGGGTGTCAGCAGATATTTCAGTTATTGTATGAACAAAATATGGCAATGTTTTTGCTTCCAAAACGTGGATGCAGCGGAGGGAGAAATCACAGTTTTCAAGACTTGCTTAATGGAAGATTTTTGTGTCATTAAGTCAAGGGGAAAAGTCAGGCTGGGGAAATGGTAAGGTAATAGTGGATGATGAGAATAGCTAGATCACTGATATTCAACATTTCTTATACATTTGAACCACTGGGCACATTAAAAAACTACTGATGACTGAATTGCATGCATTGAAATTCTGGTGTTGTAAGTCTAGAAGATGTCATGGGCACAGGAATTTTAAAAAGTTCCACAGGAAGTTCTAAGATTAAGCTAGGAAGGTTCTTATCTAGATTCTGGCTACTTAACAAAGAGGTCCATAAACCAGCTACATCCATGTTATCTGGAAATGTATAGAAATCTAGATTTTTAGTCCCAATCATGGAACACCTGAGTTAGAATCTGTAGTTGAAATACTTCCCTAGGTGATGTGTATGCCTGTTAAATTTTTACTAGTGCTTACCTTGAACATGCTAGAATCATCTGAGGTGCAGAAGTTCCGATTTAATTGGTATAGGGTGGGGCCCAGGCCAGATTCCATTTTGAGAGCTCCCCAGAAGATACATACATGAGCTAGTTTTGAGAGGTCTAAGTACAAAGTGTTTTACTTGCACATCCACGTTCAAATTCCCAGAGGAGTTTGTTCTTTTCTTGATTTCTTGTAACAGCATTAAAATGTAACTAGAAGGAAATGAGAGATGTTTTTATTCTCTAACTGTATTGTGAGACAGGAGGTTTTGGTTAATGAGACTCTACAGAAATACTCTACGTGACTAGGATTTTAGATTTATTTGGAGCAATTTGGAGTAAGATCGAAGAATAAAACTGAGCAAAAAGGTCTCCCAGAAAGCAGCTTAAATATCCATATCATCAGTGTGCACGATAATCTATTTGGAGTTAAGGTAAACTTTTTAGGCATCTCTGATTTTTCCTTGTGATCTGATACGGATAGCTACCCTGTTTTGAGGGACTTTGTAATGACAGCCAATGTGAATTGTTGCCACACTCAATTTGCAAGGGCAGAGTTTCAAGCTGGAATAATTGCCTATTCCACTCCAGAGATGGGATGCTGACTGCTTCATTACCAGCTGGATGAACCAGGGCATGAGCAATTTCAGACAATGTGAACCATGCTCCTTTATACTACCCAAGGGTGCTAGTTCCCAAATATACTTACTCCCTCCCCCCAACCCCAGTGACAACAGACATGTTTTGCCTGCTGAAGGGTGCTCTTGATGGAACTGAAAGAGTTGTGCAAATCCACCTGTGCCCTGCTCGCACATCATCCTGCAAAGTGAGTCACTCTCCACGTTGGAGTCGCAGATAGACTCACATTGTAGAATTACTGACATGATTTTATCTACTGCTACTTCTTTTCCCATCTATCTTTATCCCATTTCTAAGGCAAAAGAAATGACTACTATATAATCTATTATTAGATTAAAAGTTGCATTGGCATATATCAAGCCAATAATTGTAACTACGAAGATTAACTTACAACTTAGTACACTGATTTGATTGCAGGAAGTTCTATAGAAAAGCCTATAAATGTTGGGAAGTACTTGCCTTTAAAAAGCATTTGCATTTGGGCCTTTGCATAGTTGATACAAACTATTATGAGTATCACTTTAAGGCACAACATTTATTTTTGTTTGTGTGCAAGTCATTTATAACACGCCGCCTGTACTACTTAAATAGCTACACTTCATTTGAAATCAATAATAGTTTTATTTTGAGTTAGAGGAAATGTTGCTTGCACCAGAAGCCAATGTCAGATTTATATTAATGAATTATCAACTACAGTTTTAAACCACAACCAGGCAATACAACTTTAGAAGCAGTGTCTGCTACAATGGAAACCACAATGGGTATATTGGTAGGAATGGAATCAAAGTTAATATTCCTAGTTTAAGTTTTCTTTTATTAATTTTGAATTACTTGACATTCACTGTTTTTAAATAGACATCTTTATATGTAGCTTTATATCTATGATCGTTGCTGTATATATGTATATATATGAAACATTAAAGTTAAACAAATACTTTTTAAAACATTATGTGTTATCACCAAGGCTGGAAATACAATATTCTCCATTACTCTAAGGCCTCCTGTGTGTCTTCCTCATCATTCCTCCTTATCCTGCTGATAAACTACTAGTTTCTTGAATTTCTTATAATATTTCATTAGGCATATTGATAATTTCAGGTAACACACAATTCACCCTTTTAAGGTGATTATCAGCACACTCACAGATATGTTCATCTAACACCACAGACAAATTTAGGATACTTTCATCACTCCAAAAAGGAACAACCATTCCCCATTTTACCACTCTAGCCTTAGCCAGAGACAGCCATTCATCTGCTTTTAGTTTCTAAAAATTTTAGTTTCTAAAAGATTTTCCTCCTTTAGATATGTCAGGTAAGCAGAATCATAGACTGTGACCTTTGCAACTGACTTTTTCACTTAGAATAATGTTTAAAATTTGTATCCATATTGAAAAATAGATCAGTACTTTTATGACTGAATAATATTCTGTTGTATGGGTATACCACAGTTTGTTTATTCATATGTCTGTGATAGAAATTTATGTTATTTCTATCTTTTGGCTAATATGAATCATGTTGCTATAAATATCCATGTACAAATTTCTGTGTAGGCTTGTCTTTTAATTTTTCTTTGGTTTGAACCTAGGAGTGGAATTGGTGTATCAAATGGTACCTCCGTGTTTAATGATTTGATGAACTGACAGACTATTTTCCAAAGTGACTGAACCATTTTACATTCCTTACAACAGTTTAAGACGCTTCAGATTGCCTCATGTCCTCAACAGCACTTGATTTTCTCTAACTTTTTGATTCTTGTCATCCTAGTGAGTGTGAAACTGTCTCGTAGGTTTCATTTTCATTTGCCTGATGACTAATGATGTTAAGTATCTTTTCTTGTGCTTATTGGCCATTTATATTTCTTTGAAGAAAAGTCTTTTCATCTCTTTTGCCCATTTTAAATTGGATTAGTTGAGCTTTTAACATTGAGTTTTGTTTGTTTGTTTGTTTGTTTTTCCATTTATTTTTATTAGTTGGAGGCTAATTACTTTACAACATTGCAGTGGTTTTTGTCATACATTGAAATGAATCAGCCATGGATTTACATGTATTCCCCATCTCGGTCCCCCCTCCCACCTCCCTCTCCACCCGATCCCTCTGCCAGAAAGATAAAGACCATTACAGTATACTAACACATATATATGGAATTTAGAAAGATGGTAACGATAACATTGAGTTTTAACAACTTTTTTACATTCCGGATACAAATTCTTTATCAGATCATGACTTGCACATATATCCTTCTAATCTTTGAGTTGTCTTCAGAAATTTTTTCACGGTGTCAATTGTTTGTTATGATTTTCTCTTTCATTTGTCCGGTCATTGGCTGGATTGTGTTTGTGAAGCCTGCTATCAGGCCACAGGAAGGCGCCAGCCTTGGTTATGCCCATGGTTAGTTATCCTGTGCTGATGGTAGCTTTGGTAACGTTCTCTTCCTCTCATTCCCTAACCACACCTATATGGTTAACACCACCAGTTGCTTACCTGGATTTTAATAAATCCACTAGAGTATAAACTTCTCTGCAAACTAATCCAATGACATGTTAGTTCTTTGGAAGGAATAGTATCTGAAGTTAATGTTTGGTATTTGTTTTTATCCCAGGAGTGTTCCTCATAACTGACTTACTCTCCAGTTCTGTCTTAGAGACTCCTAGCCTAACATCTAACCTGTATCTTTTTAAAAACACTATTATTTCAGTTTTGGCTGCCCTGGGTCTTTGCAGCTGCATATGGCTTATCTTAGTTGTGGCACGTGTGGGCTGCTCTATAGTTGGGGTGTGTGGGCTTCTCGTTGTGAGGTCTTCTCTCACTGCAGACCACGGGCCCTAGGACCCCTGCATTCAGGAGTTGTGGTTCACGGGATTAAGTAGTTGTGGCCCACAGACTTAGTTGCCGCTTGACATGTGCAATCTTCCAGACCAGGGATTGAACCTGTGTCTCATATATTTGCAGGCGGACTATTAACCACTGGACCACCAAAAAGTCCTAACCTGTATCTTGAGTCTTCTTTGAATTGCTTTTAACCACAGCCTCCGGTTGTTTTGCATGTGCATCTAAACTTGACTTTCTCCATGTTTGCTGCAAATGATAATGCATATTACTTTCTTACACTTCCTAAAGCCAGAAATACAAAATGTTTCACTGAGCCAAAACCAAGATTCTCTTAAGGCTACGCTTCCCCTGGAAGGTCTGGAGAACAATGTATTTTCTGGTCTCTCTCAGCTTGTGGGGGAACATCTTTTGACTTTTGATCTCTTCCTCCATTTTCAAATCCGGTGGTGTAACATCTTCTCTGACTCAGCTTCCCCTTGCTTCCTTCGCAAGACTTTTTCTCTGTGCCAGGTCTTCTGTTTCATTTTCATGAAATGACTGAAATCTCACTGCCCTTTATGGTTGCATTTAGAGCCCACCCAGATAATACAGTTAATTCCCTCATCTAATTGTCTAAATAGTTTTAATTTAATCAGATCTACAAAGTCTAGTTTTACCATGAAAGTGAAAGTTGCTCAGTCGTGTCAGACTCTTTGCAACCCCATGGACTATACAGTCCATGGAATTATCCAGGCCAGAATACTGGAGTGAGTAGCCTTTCCCTTCTCCAGGGGATCTTCCCAACCCAGGGATCAAACCCAGGTCTCCCTCATTGCAGGCGGATTCTTTACCAGCTGAGCCACAAGGGAAGCCCAAGAATACTGGCGTGGGTAGCCTATCCCTTTTCCAGCGGATCTTCCCGACCCAGGAATTGAACCGGGGTCTCCTGCATTGCAGGCAGCTTCTTTACCAACTGAGCTCTGAGGGAAGTCCTAGTTTTACCATGTAAGTGAAGATTTACAGGCTCCAGAGAATAGGTCATAGATATAATTTGGAGAGGCCATCATTCAACCTACATAGTAAATATGTAGTAAACATAGTAAATATGCTTCCATCCAACCTCCAAGAAGACTTCCTTAGAAAAGCAGCAGAGAAAATAGTCTTTTTGCCCTCTATACAGAGGAAAGCATATTTCTCCATCTGTTGTCTACTAAGTGAGGCTCCAACTCATGTAGGGCATCGTTTCCATCTGGTTCTCATTGCATTGCTCTGTTGGGTGGCTGGGCATGGGATACCAACACGGCGGTATTGAGTTGGATGTTGATATTGCTGTAAGCATAATAAAACAATCTGTCTCTGATCAAAACCCTCACATGCATAAGCTTAAAAGTCACATTATTTACCTTGATGTAAATGCTGTATGTAGGAAACAAGATTAAACATGGTTAGAGGTTTCTTAAATAAAGTATTTTCAAAGATTTCTATGAAACACTTCTGCCTTTTTGGGTTGGGCTTTGTTTCATAGGAATGATGTCCTGTCCTTCCCCTTGTCCAGAGGAATAAAACACAGAGAAATAGTAAGCATGAGGTCTCTTTATTAATTATTTATTTTCACAATTTCTGAACTCATTAATATTTTCTGTGTATGCACATGCCTATATATGCATGTGTATCTTTTAAATGATATATATCCTGTATATGGGGTCTTCCCAGGTGCTGCTAGTGGTAAAGAACCCACCTGCCAATGCAGGTAGACAAAAGAGATACTGGTTTGATCCCTGAGTCTGGAAATTTCCTTGGAGGAGGACACAGCAGTCCACTCTAATATTCTTACCAGGAGAATCCCATGGACAAAGGAGCCTGGTGGGCCGCAGTTCATAGGATCACAGAGTCAGACACAACTGAAGTGACTTACCATGCACACATTCTGGATATGACACGTCATATATAAGATATCACTATAAGGTATTATATATAACATATTTCTTAAAAATAAGCAGGGACATGTATTATATTTTTTATGAAATTAGGAAATTTTTACATTTTGAAAATTTCATCACTTTAAAGTTTCTATTATTCTGGTTTATTTTTCCATTAGTACTTAGACTCATCTTTATTCCTACAGGACATTTTTCAACATGTTTAAGAAAACTCTCATAATAAGACTCAGGCAACACATCTTTCCACTAGGGAGTTATATGATATCCATTCATATAATCTAATCCCTTAGCTATTTGGGAATATATATTGAGAAATAGTACATCAGTAATATATCTATTTTCATTCTTTAAAGTTTAAACCTGAAGGTAGAAATTTATCTGTGTAAAGTATTGACTAATTCAAAAAATTTTAACAAATGTACCTTAATTTTGAAAATAGAAATATAGGTAGACCTGTCCATTTTCCATGGTAATTATATAAACATTTTTGCTTCCAAATTTAGCTTAAAATATCATTCTAAGAAAATTCTTTGGTATGTGACGCTGACCCACTGGCGATTTTTTCTTCTTTTTTATAAATCTTACTATGCCTTATATTGGTAGAAAGCTTTAGGGGAAAATAATATGAAATTGGGAAAGAAAGGCAAGATGAAACTGATAAAACACAATTGAAACTAAAGCACTGTTCTAGCCCTGAAAATAGTCAACACTGTGTAGAAAGAGAGAATGCAATTAAAGTGATGTCAGGAACAAGTTACACCTAAATCATTCACTGAATGGAGAATTCAGAATTAATTCAAATTTGGCTATACTTTCTTTTTCTTTGTTATTTAGAAAAATTGGTTATCCATTAAATCAAATAAATAATTTATTTTCTATACTATGAGTCCACCTGCATGTGCAAGAGACACAAGAGACACGGGTTCAATCCCTGGGTCGGGAAGATCCCCTGGAGGATGAAATGGCAACCCACTTCTGTATTCTTGCCAGAAGAATCCCATGGACAGAGGAGCCTGGTGGGCTACAGTCCATGGGTTCACAAAGAGTCGACTATGACTGACGCATGCACTGCTGCATACTACATCATAATTATTTGCAATCTACATTAACAGTAAATGGTTTTTATTGCCTATCTGGCAGGAACTGTGCAATAGTACTAAAAGAATGGTTGCCAAATAAAGAGTTTAATGGCAACTCTCAAGGTCAAACCTTTTAGTCCATCACAGGGCTTCTATGGTTCTGGCCTTTTCAAAATTGTGGAATTCTTTTAGTGACTCACATATACTGTAAGTTAATTATTTACTCATAAACATTGATAAGAAAAACACATAATAGACAGCAAGTTCTATCAATTTAACAATACTTTACTGTGTACCATGAGAGCATCAAAAATAGAGCGCCAAAAAAGCAACTTTTTCTTTTTCTACTTTTCTTTTTTTATTGTAAAACAGTTAAAGGGCATTGAGCTCACTAGTTTGTTGCATAATATTTGGAAATTGTATCCAATAGACAAATTAGACCCTGAATTTTATAAAAACTACACAGCTGTATTATGATTCCTTAATAAAACCATAGATAGAATAATAGTCAACCAAGATATTAAATAAATGAATTAAATTTTGTATTTCTATGGGTTCAAGTTAATGTTTAGATCTCATTATTTTAAGGATCCAAATTAAAGTTATGGATTCTGTAGGATTTAAAATGCAACAGGAATAAAAATATTCATGAGCTGTATGTGCATAGACATTTTTATTTGTAATCTCTCAAAGTTTATTGCAAATAAATCAGTGAAAGGCACCCTAATGAGTTAGTACCAATCAGGTCCTGCCACACTGTCAAAATCAGCTCAATCATGATAGATAACATTCAATCTAGTGAAACTAATTTAAGTGTCTACTTCTCTTTATATCGGAGAAGGCAATCGCACCCCACTCCAGTACTCTTGCCTGGAAAATCCCATGGATGTAGGAGTCTGGTAGGCTGCAGTCCATGGGGTCGCGAAGAGTCAGACACGACTGACTTTTCACTTTCATGCATTGGAGAAGGCAATGGCAACCCACTCCCGTGTTCTTGCCTGGAGAATCCCAGGGACGGGGTCTCACAGAGTCAGACACAACTGAAGGGACTTAGCAGTAGCAGCAGTCTCTTTATATAAGCTTATGTAGTAAACTTGGAAGATGTTTTCTTCCAAACATATTTATATGGCATTTTGCCTCTTGACTTGATTTAATTTTTGATTTTTAGAGCAAATAGTTAGTTGAGTAGGAACCAGAGGGAAGGAGGCACAGTTAGGGCACATAGTATATTCACATATGATTCAGGGTCCTACCTTTTCAGAGCTCTCTCACTTACTCCATAAAATAACTTCATTCAGTTTGGATTTTTATATCACTTTTATAAAAGAACATGTAAGTTCAGAAAATTTTAGCAGTTTTCTGGAAATTAGTTATGAACCAGAATTAAAGCTAAAGTGTGCAGTTACTGGCTTCCCTGGCGGCTCAGACAGTAAAGAATCTCCCTGCTGTGCAGGAGACCCGGGTTTGATCCCTGAGTCAGGAAGATCCCCTGAAGAAGGGAATGACTACCCACTCCAATATTCCTTCCTGGAGAATTCCATGGACAGAGGAGCCTGGTGGGCTACAGTCCGTGGGTTTGCCAAGAGTCAGACACGACTGAGTGACTAACACTTTCACTTTTTCTTATTCATGTTCAACTGCAAAGTCCAAACCCATTCTACTAAACTGTTCCCATTAGAGCTAAGAAACTGGAATCATCCTCTTCAAATTTGTATTCAGAAATCAAGGATGTCTGCAAGTTTAAGGATAGACTCAGTTACCCTGTGTTAATAAATATTACATTAATCTTACTGACTTGACATATTAGCTCATGCTACTCCCACACAGGTTGCCTGAAAGCTTGAGTCTCTATGTTTACAAAAATTTCCAAACTAATAAAGGCTTCATTCTAATAGATACTTATTCCTACAGATCTTCCATGATTACCACAGAAGTGAGAAGATATGTGTTAAACTGTTTAGTGACTCTTAGAACTTTAGCTAGGAAGTAATACATGCCATTTATTGACATTTTGTTGACTGAAAAAACTTAGGCATAATTTCACAGGGGATAAAAAAACTCCAGTCCTGCACAGTTCCTGAAAAGGGGAGAGGAAAACTATTTGGTATAAGCTTAAATGGACTACTCCTGTTCAACTTCTTGTCAGCAAATATTCAGCTGGTCTTTCCATAAGTGAAATACACTCATCTTCATGAGGCAAAGTCAATATATCCCATTCATTCACAGCGTCACCTCAAAATGTAGTATCTTTACATGATATGCAGTAGCCTCAGCATCACTGATACGGACATGTTATGGATGCTTAAGAACTCAAAAGACAAGTTCTTCCCTTGCCCCCTATCTAAATGTGGTGGCGGAATAGGGTAAACCAGAATGGAGAGTCTTGTTTTGAAGGCAAAGAATGGGAAACACCACCACTCTCGGGTCCTCCAATTAATTATGAAATCCTCGGTAGAGATTATGAGAACCCCTACATTGAGGAAAGGGGAAGTTTCTCAAGTGGGTCTGAATTTTGCCTCATTCTAGGATCCCCAATTCCTGAGCTGTTGCCTCTGGGGGTTTGGTTTGGTTTTGATTTTTCCCTTCAGAATCTTTTTGGGCCACATTGGAAAAAATACCCTTCCTGGAAGCTGGGCCACTTTCTCAGCTTGATTTCTGCCTGAACAAACTTGGGACTCAAGTATCAATTTAATGCTCAAAGAATCACAGTCTTTTTGAGGCTGAGCTCATTCTCTAGAAGTATGACTCTTTAAAATATCCTGTGCTTCGTATCCATTATAGTCAGTGAAGAATAGTAATAATGCACATTCTTAGATTCATCTAACTTTTCCCCTTTCTTTCTTGCCTCCATTTTTCACTTTTACGACTGAGTTTCAGTTAGCTCAAGGTCATACTTCAAGCCTTTAATTCTTTTGCCTGAAGTATTTTATCAATTGAAATGATTTACTTGGTGGCATAAACTTAGTGGTGATCCAAGACACTTTATTCATTCAGATGTTTTAAAAGAGCTATTATGTTAGATATCTATAGCTGCATAACACATTACTCCTTAGTGGATTAAAACAATATGTATATATATAATCTCACAGCTTCTCTGTGTCAGGAATCTGGTTCCTTGTGTTCCTTTGTCATGATCTTTTGTAAAGGCTGAAATCAAATTGTTAGCCAGTGCCAAAGTCTCATCCAACTCCTTGACTGGGGAAGGAATCCATTTCTATGCTTGTTTGCATGGTTTTTGAAAAGATTCAGTTTCTCAAGGGCTGTTTGATTGAAGGCCCCATTTCCATGGGGACTCTTGGCTTGAAGGATACCTTTAATTCCTTACCTTACAGGCATATCAAACATGGCAGTTTGCTTCAGTAAAACCTGCAAGAGGGACAGAGTCTGCAAGCCAAAATGGAAACTAATCTTTCAAGTAATACCACATCACCTTCGCCATTGTTTAGATACAAATCGCAGGCCTTGTCCAGACTTGGGAAGTGGATTACATAGAGTGTAAGTACCAATAAATTACTTGCCTGTCTTACAATCTGTCTGCCATAGATGGAATAGAAAGACATAGGCTTGATTTGATCTTTATAAAAGCCCGATATTTTATTTTTCCTTTGCCTTTTGTCTGTCAGTTTAATCTTTTACTAGGTAGGGTTGAGAACAAAGTTACCTCTTTAAAAATTTTAAGTTCCTGCTTTTCCAAACCTAGTTGTTGTCTTTCACTACATTTCTGTTTTACTTACAAACCGGCTGATTCTCTTTTGTGATCAGCATTGCTGATGCAGTCATTCATCTCGCCAACTCAGCCAATTGCAGCCGACACATCTGTTTTCCAGACTCTCCCCAGGGCTGCTATCGCCTGGACGTGTCGAGTCAGGAGGTTGTAGGTGGAATGGCATCAGCTCTGTTGGCTCCTGGTTCCGAATTTAGTCATCTTCTCCCCTCTTCCCATTCCTGGTGATATAGAGTATTTCACCAGTAATCTAGACAGACATTGAGAATTTCATTTAATCCTAGATTTGCCAAACTTCCCCAAGGGAGCGTTGTATCTCACCCTTGTCTTTTGAAGGCAACTTTGTAAGTAGAAGGGGGAGAGGAACCATCTCTAATCCCCACGTGAGGATTACAGTTCTGTTTTACTCAACTTTCTCATTTGGAGGCAGAAAGCCTGCCCTACAAAACTGGCTATTGTTATTTCTTTTTATTTTTCCAAATATTTTGACATTAACTTTCACATTTGAGTTTCAAAAACTCTTTCTCTTTTCATTGCACTCAAAAGTATATTTTGTTTTTCAAAAGCTGAGAACTCCAGTTTGTTTTTATTTGGCTCTGGGCTCTTTTCCTTAGATTAGGTGGGAGTAAACAGACAAGAAAATTAAAAACAAATTACAAATACTGGAAAATAAAACATAAAATTAAAATGTCTCAATTATGCTTGCTCTCTTTTATTTCTCAGTTCAGTTCAGTCGCTCAGTCGTGTCTGACTCTTTGCAACCCCATGAATCGCAGCACACCAGGCCTCCCTGTCCATCACCAATTCCCGAAGTCTACTCAAACTCATGTCCATTGAGTTGGTGATACCATCCAACCATCTCATCCTCTGTGGTCCCATTCTCCTCCCGCATTCAATCTTTCCTAGCACCAGGGTCTTTTCCAATGAGTCACTTCTTCACATCAGGTGGCCAAAGTATTGGAGTTTCAGCTTCAGCATCAGTCCTTCCAGTGAATATTCAGGACTGATTTCCATTAGGATTTACTGGTTTGATCTCCTTGCAGTCCAAGGGTCTCTCAAGAGTCTTCTCTAACACCATAGTTCAACACCATAGATTTCTTCTTTATGCTTTTAAATCTTTTTAGTGTTTGGGGAATTATATATTTATTTCAATTCTACTAGTTTTTCAAAAAGATTTTATATTTTTTCCTTCTTAATTTTTACCCACTTGACTAACAGCCATTGCAGTCAATTTTCAGTATTCTCTCTCTTGCTTTATCTCTTTTTATTTGATGCAAGTACGTTTCATTCCCTCCTGCTTTGAATTATTAAATTCAGAACAGTGATACATGAAGGCCATAATTTATTGCAATTCTTAGAAGATAATGTCATCTGAGTATTTTCTTCTACATCTCAAAATAGGTCACTTTTTGAAATATGCTATTCCTCTGGTCGTCTTCATATTATTTTGTTGGTTCTTTAATATTTTCTGGGTCCAAAGTGTTTTTTTCCCCTCTGATAGTCATTACTTAATAGAAGATAAAAATACTAGGCTAAGCATTTGATAAATATAAGAGTGAATAGGTTACCTTTGGCCTTAACTGTTGATTGCTTTGGTGTATTTATTTGGAAAGCAGTTGGATGTGCTCAATTCCAAGGCAAATTTAAGTTTTAAAGATACTTTTTTTGTTTTGCTTTGTTTTTTATCGCTTCTTACCTGTTCCCCATCCCATCCTTTAATATAGAGTTATAGTTACAAGAAAATTAGGATTTCCAACTTTTTCCTATAACACTTTGAATTTTTATGAAAAATTTGCCCCTGGAGAGTAAAATATAATGGCTAACACTCTACTGCTCTTATTTTCACCAAATCATTATTTGGAATTTAATGTCTTTGGAGGAAAATGTTATGTGTATGTGTCTGTGGATGTGCAGATGCACGTGTTGGGGGCAGTAACTTGGAATGGAAATACAGCATAGCAGCTAAGGGAGAAGAATTGCTGAATTACATAGTCCCTGAATCAGAACAGGAGAGGGGGTTGAAAGCATACTTTCCAACATTATTTTCCTAGATAATCTGGTTTAGTTCTGTTACTGAGTAGATCATGGCCTCATAGACTGTGAGTCTAAGTAGTTGAGTTGATCTTTATCCTCCAGGTAAACTTTATCAGCCTTAACATATTTTTTTCATTTCCTCCAAGATTGCAACTTGTCTGTCAGTATTAAATTTTGTGTCGTTGATGTTTTTAATCACTTATCTGTGTCTTCTTGCTTATTTTGTGAGAAACTGAAAGAGGCTAATGGTCAAATGCTGCTGGCTTGAAAGCTACTGGGACTTCCCTGGTAGCTCAGATGGTAAAGAGTCTGTCTGCAGTTTGGGAGATTCAAGTTTGATCCCTGGGTCAGGAAGATTCCCAGGAGAAGGAAATGGCAGCCCACTCCAGTACTCTTGCCTGGAAAATTCCATGGATTGTGGAACCTGGTAGGCTACAGTCCATGGGGTCACAAAGAGTCAGACACGATTGAGAGACTTCACTTCACTTCTTGTTTTTGCATTTTTGTCATTTGCTTATATTTTAATGCATACTTATATTTCACTATGTCTAATCCTACAATATTTAATAGAAAGTCTATATTGATATAAGTACATATTAATGAAATGTATAGTGCCATCCAGAAACAACTGAAGATCGAAAAAGGCCACATAATAAGGAAGCTATTGCCCACTTAAAATACTCAAATCAATCAAAAACAATTAAAAATAACTTTTGTTCTTGTAGCTCAAATGCCAATTATAGCATACATTAGGAAACCAGAAAGGATGTGTAAATATTCAAGTAAGTAATGTTAATTCATTTGAAATATGAAAAATAGTACATTAATTGGATTCATATTCTATATATAAAATACATAAAGTTAGTAAAATTATATGATATTTTATTGTAATAAAAGGTAGATTTCACAGATACATCTCTAATATATGTTTTAAGAATGTATCTGAATCATAACCAATGCCTGATAAATTATAGAAATAAATAAGCTTGGGGATTAACCGAGTCAGAACCGGTCTGAATCTAGATATTTTGGTACCATACTGCTACTGTGTCTTCCAGCACAGTAAAATATTTCCATGATTGTTGAAATAATGATTCCCCTTTTTTCTTAGTTTTTAACTAAAATCAACAAGTTGTAGGTAGCTAGAAGACTCCCTGAACAATGTATTTAGAGTTTCAAGTCTTCTATATATCAGGAATTAAACCATAGCAAAAGTTGTCTCTGACTTGTTTTAGAAATATGACCTGTTGCCTACCTGCCGTTATGGAGATGCTCTTTTTGAATAAGATCATTTGGAAACATATACAATAGGATATGCCTTTTTCAAGACCTTTAATCAGTAAATAATTTGTATGAAAAATAATGCTTAAGGAGTACAAATCTCTCTGAATTACATTTCTTCAAATAGTCTCACTATTGTGCCATACACATAGAGAGAACACATTTTACATTTCAGTGATATCATGGTAACATCTCAGGATGTATTCACAGTGAGGGAAAGCTTACCCTACTTGGAGGCAGTAATAACATAAAAATTGAGAGTAATGGCAATTAGGAAAATAACACTTTATATACAGACCTTTCTAAATTTATATTTAAATTGTGTTCATTATTTAAGTAGGAGTTAGCATTTATTTAATGAATCACTGCATACTCTAGATACAGCAGCCAGTAATGTTTATTGTGATAAAAAGGGATATTTACTCCCCATATATTATTGTAGTTTGCATAGTAAGCTGCATATTTTTGTGGCAGATGTGATATATTGTAATAGTCTCTGAGATCCTCAAAAGTGAACACTGTGTCAGAGTAATGTTTACATTTGCATTCACTCAAATATAAATTAATATTCACTCTGTATGATTGGCCTATTTTTGGAGGCACCTATACATTTCTGCATATAGCTTGAATTTAATATTGGCAATAAAATATGATCTTGTAGTGGAAGCTGACAATAAATATCCTCGGTAGCCAACTAGATTTTGTCATACAATTAAGGAGGACTTCACAGTGTAATTTTCAGATAGATCAATAACATTAGATTCTTAGCACAATTCTTTCTCTGCTGATATAGATGAAGGCCTCATTTTAAATTAGTTCAGTTAAAATGGGATTACTCAAGTAATGTTATATAAAGTATCTTTCCTTAGCCAACAGTGAGGGCTTTATGTAAGAAATGATAAATATTTAAGTAGTAATTCAACCACAGAATTTTTTTGAGAAGTGAATGAAGTACAGATGATCTGTTATATACAAACAGGATAACTTTATAACACACCAGCAAGGCTATTACTGGAAGCTGTTCATTGACAAGGATATTTTGGCTCATGCATAGTAAGTCCAAAGGTTTTCTTCAACATAAAATTCATCTATATATCAAAACTATATCTGAAACCAATGCATGAGGAAAGGATAGAACGGTGTCTATACTAATAATAGGGCTTCACGGGTGGTGCTAGTGGTAAAGAACCCACCTGCCAAGGCAGGAGACACAAGAGGCATGGGTTCGATCCCCAGGTTGGGAAGATCCCCTGGAGGAGGGCATGGCAATCCACTCCAGTATTCTTGCCTGGAGAATCCCATGGGCAGAGGGGCCCGGTGGGCACTCAGTCCATAGGGTCACAAAGAGTCGGTCAGGAGTGAAGCAACTTAGCGTGCATGCAGGCGTATTAATCGCTTCTCTTTATTTTTATATGTCCACATTGTCACCAAATTCTAATCATCTTTATCATATTTTATCTGTCTAAACTATACTTTTTTCCCTCAGAGCCCACGTGATCTCTTTTAATCACTCCTAGCAGTGCCAGGAGATTAAGACCTAACCTGCTGGGATTTAAATCTAGGATTTCTGACTCCAGAATCTATATCATTGACCATTATATACACCCTCTCTGGATGACTTCTCATGAATGCTGAGAACTTTTATGATGGTTTATTTTCCACTTTATTAATTAATACTAGAAAACTGAAGTTAGATTCACATTTTTAATTGCATGCAAGAGAATTTGTATTGTAATAAGCTGTACAAAAATTCTGGCTGTCAAGACCATAGGAAGTGCTCATTCTATTGAGTAATGAGCCTTTCTTGTGTAAGACTATGGAAGTTGTGAAGTCAGTTTATTTTTTCCTTTCTTTTAAATCTTTTCATGTGTCAGCTGTAATGCCATTTGAATCAAAGACATTTGATTACCATCTATGTTTTTCCCTTAAACTGAATGAAGAGCTTTGTGGGAGATTGGCAGGCTTGCAGAATGAACTGTTTTGACATTGGCAAAATGTTACAGCAACAGAAAACTTGCAAGTCCTCTGTTCTGTGGTTGTCAAAGTAGAATTCAGTGCCAGATTTGGCAGATTTCAGAGCTCTTTGCTTCATCAAACTATCAGTTCCCTAAGTAGCCCAAACCATCTCTTATCTGCTCCAACAAGGCAGCCCCATTGATCAGATTGTTTTCCTTGTTTTGTTTTTTTTGGTAAAGGCTATTAGATTTGTATATCAGTATGTATATATGTATATATAATTGTTTTAAGTGCTAATCTTTCACATTCTTTTTCCTTCATAAAGGGCTTCACTGTGATATATTCATTAGTTTACCAATACCACATTGTTTTTCTCTGGGAAGATATAAATTCCACACAATTCCATTCAAAATCAGTATTAGAAAATGCTGCCTGAAAAATAATGTCACAGTTTTCCTTTCTGGGTGCACCCTCTGGAATCTGAGTATGTATGAACGTGAAAGTGTTAGTTGCTCAGTAGTGTCTAACTCTGTGAGACCCCATGGACTTTAGCCCACCAGGCTCCTCTGTCCATGGAATTTTCCAGGCAAGAATATTGGAAGTGGGTCCCCATTGCCTACTCCAGGAGATCTTTCCAATGCAGGGATCAAACCAGTGTCTCCTGTGGCTCCAGCATTTTCTGGAGGGT
Source organism: Odocoileus virginianus (assembly GCF_023699985.2). NCBI lineage: Eukaryota > Metazoa > Chordata > Mammalia > Artiodactyla > Cervidae > Odocoileus > Odocoileus virginianus. The sequence goes on from NC_069676.1 coordinate 96,706,923, forward strand.
TCTCTACCACAGAGCCACCTGTGAGAGTTAGCATTCAATAAATATTAGCTGCCATAGTCATGATCATGATATGGACAGAAGGAAACTTGAAAAACAGCAACAAAAAGATTATGGAAGGAGCTTTGTATTCCTTTATGCATGTGATAAAATATAAGGAAAGGAGGGTGAGGGAAGATTGGAGTGGAGGAGACGCTATTGGTTTAAAGTAAATTAACATAATCTGAGATAATAAAAATAGGAAGACTCCTGGCAAAACTCTGGTACTTTCAACAATTCATCATAATTCCTAGGGTCCTAGATGTTGAATATCTTTATTGTGTTCTCACTATTTGAGAAAATAGATCTGCTCAGTCTCAAGTCAAAACGAGCTAGGCTTTTAGGGCAAGATTATCGTATGCAGGGCTTCCCAGATGGTTCAGTGGTAAAGAATCCCCCTGCTAATGTAGGAGCTGCAAGAGACATGGGTTCAATCCCTGGGTTGAAAAAGTTCCCTGGTGGAGAAAATGGTGACCCGCTCCAGTATTCTTGCCAGGGAAACCCCATGGACAGGGAGACTGGCAGGCTACAGCCCATAGGGCCGCAAAGAGTCAGACACAGGACAGCAACATTATGGGGTATACTCCAAGTAGACAGAAGCCCACTGAAGATAACTGTAAGTCCATTGAAGAGTTAAGCTTATGTGCTCCAAACAAATGGGGATTCAGACTTGGAGAGTCTCATGCTACTTGTAGGAATAGTCCCAGTGAAGTGACTCAGTAGAGATTTCGCTAGGTCCTTGGTATTCATTGGAGCTTATCAGAAATATGCCCTCCTTGAGAAGCCATCTTAGACTACTTAATATTAACATCTCTTTCCCCTTCTCGATTATTGGCCCCATTTTTCGTCTTTATTATACTTATTGCAAATTTCAACTATCTGAGAACTATTTTTAAATTTAAACTGGTCAACCACCTGTAAAAGAATGAAACTAGAACACTTTCTAACACCATACACAAAAATAAACTCAAAATGGATGAAAGATCTAAATGTAAGACCAGAAACTATCAAACTCCTAGAGGAGAACATAGGCAAAACACTCTCCGACATAAATCACAGCAGGATCCTCTATGACCCACATCCCAGAATTTTAGAAACAAAAGCAAAAATAAACAAATGGGACCTAATGAAGCTTAAAAGCTTTTGCACAACAAAGGAAAATATAAGCAAGGTGAAAAGACAGCCCTCAGATTGGGAGAAAATAATAGCAAACGAAGCAACAGACAAAGGATTAATCTCAAAAATATACAAGCAGCTCCTCCAGCTCAACTCCAGAAAAATAAATGACCCAATCAAAAAATGGGCCAAAGAACTAAACAGACATTTCTCCAAGGAAGACATACAGATGGCACAAAAACACATGAAAAGATGCTCAACATCACTCATTATCAGAGAAATGCAAATCAAAACCACAATGAGGTACCATTACACGCCAGTCAGGATGGCTGCTATCCAAAAGTCTACAAGCAATAAATGCTGGAGAGGGTGTGGAGAAAAGGGAACCCTCTTACACTGTTGGTGGGAATGCAAACTAATACAGCCACTATGGAAAACAGTGTGGAGATTTCTTAAAAAGCTGGAAATAGAACTGCCATATGACCCAGCAATCCCACTTCTGGGCATACACACCGAGGAAACCAGATCTGAAAGAGACATGTGCACCCCAATGTTCATCACAGCACTGTTGATAATAGCCAGGACATGGAAGCAACCTAGATGTCCATCAGCAGATGAATGCATAAGGAAGCTATGGTACATATACACCATGGAATATTACTCAGCCATTAAAAAGAATTCATTTGAATCAGTTCTAATGAGATGGATGAAACTGGAGCCCATTATACAGAGTGAAGTAAGCCAGAAAGATAAAGACCATTACAGTATACTAACACATATATATGGAATTTAGAAAGATGGTAACGATAACCCTATATGCAAAACAGAAAAAGAGACTCAGATGTATAGAACAGACTTGTGGACTCTGGGAGAAGGCGAGGGTGGGATGTTTCAAGAGAACAGCATCGAAACATGTATATTATCTAGGGTGAAACAGATCACCAGCCCAGGTTGGGTGCATGAGACAAGTGCTCGGGCCTGGTGCACTGGGAAGACTCAGAGGGATCTGGGTGGAGAGGGAGGTGGGAAGGGGGACTGGGATGGGGAATACATGTAAATCCATGGCTGATTCATGTCAATGTATGACAAAAACCACTGCAATGATGTAAAGTAATTAGCCTCCAACTAATAAAAATAAATGAAAAAAAATTTAGTATCCTGTGACATCCATATACATAAGATGCTAAGAGCCTCATGTGTTTATTTTGCCACTATATAGAGAACCACCCTCATGGGGTCGCGGAGAGTTGGACACGACTGAGCGACTGGACTGAACCGCTCTGATACAGAGAACACTTACTGTAGCGGTTTTCTTACAGTAAAGCCCTTGATACACATTTAACTAGAAGAAAGAGCAATAATTAACAACAGGACAATAAAACAGGGATATCGTTTGTCACACAAAGTAAAGGCAAAATAAAAAGGATAGTCCCTCAACAATTCAGCCCTTTTAGGATATCTCCTCGCAGCAGCAGCATCTCCATCCTTAGGGGACCTACCACTTGATTTAACTTGACCGGCATAAGACCACTGGGGCAGGGAGGCAGGAGAGTTATTACTGATAGTCATTCTGCCTATTTCTCTACCAATCATCTTGGTGGTGGTTCTTTATTTTAAAACTTCTCTGCTCCCTCATACCTGATGTCAGATTGTATAACTGAAGTCTATGGCAAAAAGCCATGGGATTTTTAGCGTTATCTTCCTAAACTATGTAAGAATTTTTAGTTCAAATATTATATGATAATTACATTAGCATGCACTTTTCTGTTTTTCATCAGTCAGAATAACTTCCAAAGAAAAGATGATGTTAGGATTTGTTATCCACAAGGACTCTTGAAATAGCACAGTTTCCCTAACTACATAGTTAATTTTCAGAAAAATTTCTCTAATAGATTAAAAAGGATCTGTTCTTCAATTCTCTTCCTACCTGTGGTAGGAAGTAGAAAGGCCTTTTGTACCCAACATAAGAAAGACTTCATAGGAAAGGTTCTATAAACGTATTACCAACACACATATCTAGATGGTGAAAAAAGCCTTCTTCCTTGTAGAAGTCACTATAGTGCTCTTGTTCTTTCATAGACCCATAGGGAGCAAATGCTGGAACTTTTAGAAAATATCTTTTATCTGGATATGGTAGGAGATTTTCTTCCAGGGAGATGTTATATACTTACAGACTTGTGATTCACACAGAGATGGATTGAGGAAAAGCAGTAATTTTCAAATTCAGAACAAGTATGTAATTCAAGCTGTTTTCAAAATTGCTTGATTAAATGGAAAATAATTGCTTTTGAAATAGTTAGCAAGTAATAAGCCCTTTTGATTCTCTCCATTATTTTAGAAGCTGGTGTAAAACGGCAGAAGATACGTAGGAGAGCACATTTTGATTCCAGGTTGATTTCCTTGTGTTTTCTTAGCAGCTGCTGTTACAAGGAGTCTAAGTTAGAGGAATGGCCTGAGGAGTATAATGCAAAGTGTCAGAAAGTAGACAGTAGCCAAGGGGAATATTTAATTCCTTGGAATCTAAGAAAACTGTGGAGAAATCACTATGAATGGTGAGCAGCCAGAAAATAGAGGATGGAGAGAACAGCGGTGCTGGGAAACAGAAAGTCCTGAGAAGGGAAAAAAGAAGTTGGTTAGTAAACAATTCAGTCTTCATTACTAGGAACTGAATCTGATAAAGTAAACCTTATATATAAGCATGCACTATTTCCCAGATCAAAATACGTTTGAAATACCCATATACATATGCATTTAAATGTAGTAAAGGTATGCACAATAATCTTGAATCTCTCCGTAATTGTAAAATATAGAATTAATCTTATATGTGGATATGTAAAAATTCTTGGAGAAAAATTAATTTTCTACATTTATATGCATTTCAAGCTATCTCACGGACATTTGTAAGAATATTTTGGAAGGATTCTTAAATTACTATTATATGTTATAGAAAAAAAATCACAGGATCAGGGGTAAGAAAGAAGTGACTTCCTTGAACTTCAATCTGAGCTAGTTAATAATCTCTGCCTCAGTGATTTCAGTGTAACATGAATATAGTGATGCTGTTGTGATAAGGGAGATTAAGCAAAAGCTGTTTGTCTTAGTCCTTACAGGCTGCTCTCACAAAATATTACCAACTGGAGAGCTCACAAATTTATTTCTCATAATTCTGGAGCTGAGAAGTTCGCAATTAATGTGCTAGCAAATTCAGAAGCTGTCTTATGAGGGTTTGCTTCCTGGTTCACAGATGGCCTCCTTTTACTCTGTTCTTATGTGGTGGAAGGGGAGGGGGAGCCAAGCTTAAGGGTCCTTTTTATAAGAGCACCAACACCATTCATGGGAGGGTCTCATCTCATGACCTAATCACCTCCCAAAGCTCCCAACTCCAAATACTATCACATTGGGGATTCAGTTTCAACATATGAATTTTAGAGTGAGGCAAACTTTCAGTCTATAACAGTGCCTAACAGAGAAACAACCTATAAGGGATACTTAAAAACTTCAATGGTATGTGTTTATCTGTTGCTTACTTTTGAGGCTCTTATATTGCTTCTGAGGATCTTATATACAGAGGAAGGAAAAGAGCTTAGTGAAAAAGGAAAAAGAAATAGTTCAGGTGTTTGTGGCTCTATGAGCCAAATGTTGTAAGCAAACAGCTCAGGATTGTGAGACTTCATTCAATTAATGGCACCAGTGTGCTGATATTAGGCAATATGTTGCTGATTAAGCAGGTTACATTATATGTGCACCAAAGGCCCGCTTGATATTTGTTGTGCAAGTTTAGGAATCAGTTTCTATTTTTCCCCCACAACAAGTCATTTTTTTTTTCTTTTAGACAGGTGACCTTAAGATCACTCAAAGTTAACATTTTCTTCCAATACTGACTTCATAAGAGCTTATGAACTTGGAAAGTAGAAATCCCAATGAATTGCATTGTCTAATACGAAAGAGACTAGCTGATTTCATGAGATGAGTATTGACAGGAAGTCAACCCAGGTTTAGAGAAATTTAATACTTAGCTGAGACATATCTGATTTTTAAGAGTTGTACAACCTAAAATCCCCACTGAAAGGTGTACTTTAAACATCCTCTTGAGTTCTGTGTTTGAATGAATTTCCCTGTAGGATATAGCTAGATTTTTCTGTTCATTTGTTTTGCTTTAAATGTTGGAGAACATCTCTAAACTGTTCTTATACTCAACAAGTTTTATCAGCTGCTTAACTCTACACCTAAGTCAGGATAATAAAATCACACCAGTATAAAGAAGAACATTTCAAACAGTCAGCTAAAGCAATTGTTTATTAGGTTGGTGACATGGAACTTGAAAGGCAGGATACTAGAACATAATCTAGTTTTCCCAACTTAGAATTTATGTTAAACAGCTCTTGCAGATATATTCACAATTTGGATTATATAACAATTATCCATTAATAAATGGATTTTTAAAGGGCTAGAGACACAGGTAGTCAGTGATAGATAGCTTTATTTTTCCACATTTATTTTATAGGTGAAAGGATATAGGACAAAAATAATATAGTTATTACTTACTATAAATTTACAATACGCCAAACATTGTGCTAGGTTCTTTATGGATATTAGTCACTTAGCATTCAACACATCTCTTTAAGACATGCAAGGCACTATTCCTGTTTTATAAAACATTAAGCCTAGATCACAAAATGAATTTATCAGTCACACAACCATTAAGTAGCAGAGCTGTATGCAAACTTGATTCCAATGTATATGGATTCTTAGGATTATCATTGTTGCTCCTCTTAATGAATATCATCTTATTCTTCACCTCTCATACTGATATTGGCCTGAAAACTGAGAACTAAATAATTTCTTTAGTCACATCATGAATCAGACAACTTACATACAAATGTCTTTATGATTAGAGCCAAATCCTTCTGATTTTTGAAAGAGTATATCACTCTTTTGACCCTGAGTCATTTATGTCAGTTGGTATAAATGCATTTTTTGGACAGTAAAATCAACTATACTCTGAACAATTGTTAGATAGTAGTGACAAAAATGTTATTAACCCAATATTTACAAAAATGGAAAAAGAGTACTCCTTATATATAATATTCTAGGAAGTAATCTCTGTTGTGGAAGAGTAAAACTATGCATTGAGGAACTCAGAATTAAGTGTGACTAAGAAAAGATTTAAGGAAAAGTAAATTAGGTATCTCATTTAATTTGTATCAGCTAAGATGAACAATGCAAGTAACATCTTAATAAGTAATTACAATGGAAATTTGTAGGCTAAAGGTGTTTTCTATAAATAATATGTTGAAGTCAATTAGCATCCCTAATGAAATATACAGAGCAATTCTAAATGACATGAATTGAAATGTGTAAAAGCAGGGAAATGTAAATTTTCAGGGAGCAATATAATACATTTACTTTGGAAACATACCAAAGCTTTAACCTACTGTGAGCAACATCTAAAATCATGTCAGAGTCAAATTAGCTATTTTGTCTTTAAATGAGTTTTTCTTTATAGAAACGGCTTTAGAAGAATGAACTTCTATAAATATACAAATTGTTAAAGTTTCTAGTAAAGTGACTTGTGCCAAAATTTACATTAGGGACAATTAGAGAATAAGAATGAGTATTGGAATAGAATGAAGGTGAGAATATTTATGTATCAGCAGCCAAGTGTTTAATAGGAGCAATGAATTAAAAGAAAACTTTACAAGGGTATCGATCTACCTTCATAAGAAAACGGGTTTTTTCCAGTTCTTCTTTTCATGAATTTCATAAGAGTTCAGATAAAAGATATACAGATAATGGACCATAAAGCAAATATATCCACAAAATCTTAATATACGGTACCTATTCTGAGAACTGGGCTTTCCATGTGGCACTAGTGGTAAAGGACTGCCTGCCAATCCAGGAGATTTAAGAGAGGAGGTTCGCTGCCTGGGTCGGGAAGACCCCCTGGAGGAGGGCAGGGCAACCCACCCCAGTATTCTTGCCTGGAGAATCCCATGGACAGAGGAGCCTGGTGGGCTGCAGTCCACGGGGTGACAAAGAATCGGACTCGACTGAGGGACGAGGCACAGACACGTCCATTCTCAGAACCAAGGAAACGCACATTATCCCAGGCTGAGCGCTTTGCGGGAGGGGGAGGAGGGTGGAAGGGGGGAGCAGGAGGATGGAGGGGGGCTGGAAGATCAGGGGATGAGGGGGCGGAGAAGGGAGAGAAGGAAGGAGCACCAGGGAGAGGGAGGAGGGACAGAACACGTCTTAAAATATTAGGGTCTCCTCATCTATTTATACATGTTGCAATATCTTCAGTAAGGTTTCCTTTCCTTTTCATTTACAATTAGCTTTTACAAAGAAAAAATTTTAATTTTTGACTCGTTAGAGTGTGTGAGTAAAACTCAAGGCTATAAAGATAAAAATGAAACAATGAACCTGAACCAGTAAAGGGATGTGTGTGGAGGAATGAAGATCCTGTAATTCTTAGAGAAAAGGAAGAGAAAAATGACCTGAAATAATGTCAATTAAACTTTGGACACTGGGTATTGCCACAGACAGTGGCAAGTAATTGAAGAGAGAGAGAGAGAAAAAAAATAAAGCAGTAGGTGGGATTCGTGACTATTTTGAAGTAAATATGACTTTTTTTTTTTTAAAGTGGAGAGGCAATAACAAATAAGAGAATATAACTGAATTGTGGGCTTCCCAAGAGGCACAGTAGCAAAGAATCCTTCTGCCAACACAGGAGATACAAGAGACGCAGGTTCGATCCCTGGGCCGGGAAGATCCCCTGGAGGAGAAAATTGCAACCCACTCCAGTACTCTTGCCTGGAAAATCCTGTGGACAGAGGAGCCTGGTGGGCTACCCTGGTGGGTTCATGGGGTCGCAAAGAGTTGGACATGACTGAGCATGAATTACTCCTGAAGCCTTGCAAAAAAATTAATTTTGCAAGGCAAACATTACCCTGGCACCAAAGCCAGGCATGAACACTACACAAAAAGAAAACTAGAGACCAATATTCTTAATGAAATTATGTGTAAAAGTTCTCAACAAAGTATTAACAAACCAAATTCAGTAGCATGCTACAAAGAGCTTACATCATAATCAAGAACTTGTCCCGTAAATGGCTATAAAATGGTTCACCATGTTCAAATCAATAAAAATGATATACCATATTAACAGAATAAATTATTAAAATGTGATAATATCAATGGATATAGACAAAACATTTGATAAAACATAACATTGTTTCATGATAAAAACACTGAAAAAATTGGGTATCAAAGGAAGATATCTCAACAGAAAAAAGGTCAATATAGCAAGCTTACAATTAATGTCATACTCAAAAGGTGAAATATTGAAAGGTCTTCCTCTAAAATTAGGAGCAATAATTAATATTGTTGAAATGTCCATTTTACCCAAATCCATCTATACATTCAATGCAATCTGTATCAAAATGCCAATGGCACTTTTCACAGAAATAGAAAAAATAATCTTAAAGTTTATATGGAGCCAAAAAATACCCCAAATAGCTGAAGCAATGTTGAGAAAGAATAAATCTGGAGACTGTACATTTCCTGATTTCATGCTCTACTACAAGGTATATACTGATGCTGGCATACAGAGACGTGGACCAACAGAATGGAAAAGAGAGTCCAGAAATAAATTCTCACATATATACAGTCAGCTAATATTTTGAGAAAAGAGCTAAGAAAACTCAGTGGAGAAAGGATAATCTCTTCAGCAAATGACGTTGAGAAAGCAGGGTAACTCTAAGCAGAAGAATGAATCTGGACCTCACAAAAGTCAGCTTAAAATGGATTGAAGACTTTAACACAAGACCTGAAATTGTAGGGCCCTGGGTGAAAATATAGGAAAAGCTCCCTAACGTTGTTCTTGACAATCATTTTTTTGCATATGACTCCAAAAGCAAAAGCAACAAAAGCAAAAATTAGTTAGTGGGACTACGTCAAACTAAAAAACTGCACAGCAAAAGAAACAATCAACAAAATTAAAAGGCAACCTAAGGAATGGGAGAAATATGCGCCAGTTATGTTAATATGTCTGCAAAGGGGTTAATACACAAAATATGTAAAGAATTCATACAACTCAGTACATAAAACAAGCAAACAGTTCAGTTAAAATTAAGCAGAGCTACTGCATAGACTATCTATCCACAGGAGATATTCAAACACCTGCAAATTACATGAAAAAGTGAGCAACTTCACTAGTCACCGGGGAAATATGAATCAAAATCACAGTGAGATATCATCTCACACATGTTAGGATGACTATTACAGAAAAAAGAGATAATAAATGTTGGTGAGGATATGGAGAAAAGGGAATGCTTTTTATTCATTGATCATAATGTAAATTGGTGCAACCAATAAGGAAAACAGTATGGAGGTTTCCCAAAAATTTAAAAATAAAATTGCCATATAATCCAGCAGCCCTATTTCTGTGTATATACCCAAGGGAAATGCAACCAGGATCTTAAAAAGTTATCTCCACTCCTGTGTCCACTGAAATGGTATTCACAATAGCCAAGGTGTGAATTACAGGGACAACCTAAGTATCCGTCTGTCAACAGGTTTAGGGATATGGTACAATGGAGTGTTACTCAGCCATGAGAAAGAAGGAAATCCCATGGCAACATGCACAGACCAGGAGGGCATCATGCTAAATAACATGTCAGACAGAGAAAGACAAGTACTGTGTGATATCACTTACATGTGAAATCTCAAAAAGCTAAAAATTGAGAGAGTAGCATGCTAGTTACCAGGGTTCATGGTGGTGGTGGCCGTGGGAGAAACTGCTAGTCCAATCACAAACTTCCAGTTATAAAATGAATAAGCTTGGGGATCTATAATTATAGCATGGTGACTATAGTTATCAATAGTGTATTATATACTGGAAGGGTAGTAAGAGAGTGGATCTCAAATATTCTCACCCAAAAAAGAAGTGGAATTTATAAGATGTGAGGGAGGCGTCACCTAAGGTTATGGTGGTAATTATTTTGTGATATATGTATATTAAATCAACATGTTGTACTCCATTAACTTCTGCAATATTTCATGGCGATTATTTCTCAATAAACCTAGAGGGAAAATATATGCATTTTCAATTCCAGGTGCAGGACTTTGATTGGTTCTGGTAGGTCACACAAATAAGCCCTCGGATTCACCAGAATCAGTCAAGAGCTTCCTGTCTGGCAGAAAAGGACAGGCCTTGATAGACTCTCCTGCCAGAGGCGGGTGTAGATCCCAATATAACATGACAATGTTAGCAGACATCCAAGCAAAAATGCCACAGTCATATTCTGTGTATAAACGTTCTAAATTTTACCCCAGGTTTATTTCTGGTTAAAATCCTAGTGGGTTTTTCATTTGTTTGTTTGTTTCTTGGCTGTCTTTCATTTAACTTATACCATAGTGTTTGTAAATAGTTTAAATTATTTTAAAATGTATTTGTTGATATGCTCTTTCTGCAGTTTTGTGGGGTTTTTTTGTATTTACATTTTGGAAAATGGCTCATTTCTTCATACTTACTTCTGTCTTTGCATATTGATTAATCCCCTTCATTTCAGTAAAATCACTATGTCTGATGTTAACATTGGTTAGAATTGCCACTTTTTGTGGGTTAACTACTTTTATTAAAATCAGAAGGGTCCTAGAGATAGTAGGGATAAATGTCTATCAATCAATTTATTTATTTTTTGTATGCAGTTGAGTTAGTGCCACTAACAGGGCTTTGAAGTTGTCTCTCTGTGCACTGTGTCAGACCCCTTAGCTTCATTTTTTTCTCTTTTCAATTTTTTATCTAGTGAATTGTGTATTGGCATTAGGTATTAATATTATTGAAAGTATTACAGGCTGAACGTTAAAATACTTACCTAAGAGGCCCTTTGAATTGGCCCTAATTAACTTTCTCATTCTGCACCCGTGCTCACGTCATATTCTTTGGGATATTCAGGATGTAACTCACATCATATACCTAATGACACTTGCATATACCTGAGATGTTGTCTTAAGCGATATTTATTTTACTAGGAGATGTGCCTGGGAAGACAGCCTCTTCACTTGTTAAGGTAAACCCTGTAACTGGGGAGGAGTACTGTGGTTGGACACAGCCTCCATGTGTAGTTTCTACTCAGTTAGGAATGTCAGGGAGCTGTAGTTCAGAATGTCAGGGAGTAATTCACAGAGCTTGTGACACATGCATGTTGATTTGTCTTGAAAACTGTCCACTCATCATGAAGTGAAGTGAGGTTGCTTAGTCGAGTCCAGCTCTTTGTGACCCCATGAACTGCAGCCCATCAGGCTCCTCCATCCACGGAATTTTCCAGAAAAGAGTACTGGAGTGGGTTGCCATTTCCTTCTCCGGGGGATCTTCCCAACCCAGGGATTGAACCCAGGTCTCCCGCACTGTAGGCAGACTCTTTACTGTCTGAGCCACCAGGCCACTCATCATAATGAACAATATTTTGCTGAAGGGAAAATAAAGAACGCTGATTTACTTTTAAATGTCAAATATAGATCCAGTTGTCATTAACTGTATTAATGGCAGGCATAGAACGTTTTAAATTCCCAGCATTATTTTGACAAATAATTGAAATTTGTCCTTTATTATTTACTCCACTGCAAGAAGCAAAATTGAATGGCTTGAATTGCACGTTTTTTAGTTCCTCTTAATTTCCTAATGCTAATGAAGGGAAAATGGGCAAAAGGTATTCAGTAGAAGGGAGGAGAAGTCAATGGCCTGGATAATCTACAAACTGTGTAATCAGTTCTTGAATAATCAAGCATTCACTGTCCCCTCTGAAAACAGATAAAAGGAAAAATAATATTTGTGTTAAATAATGAAGCCCAAAGGTACATCTTATGATGTATTTATTTTGATACATTTGTCAGTTTTACTAATTGTCTTTAAAGTTATCCACATTGAACTTATAAAAATTTCATAATAGTTTTTCAAAGCAAGTCACATATAAATGAAGGGACTCTGGCATGGGAAGTTCTGAATTGTTGTCCCAGTGAACACTAATGTGATAACTTACTTCGAAGCCTTCAAGTAAACCTAACCTATTGAATATCAGTTCTGTATAAATCATACAATTTACCAAATTTAGATACACATACAATTAAATTATATCTCTAGAAGAATGTGTAAGTTGTTTTAGAGGAAAAAAATGTATATAAATAAACGTAGTATCTTACTATAAAGCAATATACCAAGGAATAATAAAAATTACTAATTGCTCGTTGCTTTGTAGAAGGAAAGCTGTCCATTTTTCAAGGACAAAGCAGTATCTAAAATGTCCCTTATGGGAAGTACTAAAAGTTAGGCGTCATGAAGGGGGACAATGAAAGCAAAATTACATAAGGATAATAATGGAGGAAGAAGTCAGAGAGCACGCTCAAGCATTAGCAAACATTTCAATTTAAAGATAAAAGACCTGAAGTACTGGATTTTGGGAAATCTTTGTTATTTAGTTTAAAACGTATGCATTTATTTATTTTTGGCTGTGTTGGGTGGTCCTTGCTCTGCACAGGCTCTCTGGTTGTGGCGAGCAGGTGAGCGGAAGCTCGTCCTGGTGGCGGTGTGTGGGCTTCTCGTTGCGGTAGCTTCTCTTACGTGGAGCACAGGCTCTAGGCATGTAGGCTTCTGGAGTCGTTGTGAGCTGGCTCATTAGTCATGGTGAAAGGGTTTAGCTGCTCTATGGCATGTGGGATCTTCCTGGAACAGGGGTCAAACCCATGTCCCCTGCATCACTGCATCACCAGGAAAGTCCTAAAGATCTTTTTAAAATACCACTTACTAAATAAAGTCTACTAAGTTTATTTAAAAAAAAAAAAAAACTGAAGTAAAGAAACTAAAGGTTGAATGTGAAAGTGAAGTCGCTCAGTTGTGTCTAACTCTTTGCAACCCCATGGACTGTAGCCCACCAGGCTCCTCTGTCCATGGGATTTTCCAGGCAAGAGTACTGGAGTGGGTTAACGTTTCCTTCTCCAAGGGATCTTTCTGACCCAGGGATCGACCCTGGGTCTCCCACACTGCAAGCAGCCTACCATCTGAGCACCGGGGAAGACCTCAATGAAAATAAAGTAGGAAAAAAAAAAAGCAAACAACTGGAGGTGACTCATGAATGGTTTTCAGTATCACAGATTTTAATGGGAAATGACTTTTTTAGAGTTTTATTTTATATTGAGATATAGTTGATTAACAATGTTGTGTTAGTTTCAGGTGCATAGCAAAGCGATTCAGTTATACATATGCATATATCCATTCTTTCTCAGATTCTTTTCCCATGTAGGTTATTACAGAGTAGCTAGCAGAATTCCCTGTCCTTTAAAGCAGATCCCCTTGGTTATCTACTTTCAATATGCATGCTCAGTCACTCAGTTGTGTCCAAAGTTTTGTGACCCCCCTGGACTGTAGCTCACCAGGCTCTTCTGTTGGTGGAATTTCCAAGGCAAGAATTCAAGAGGAGATTGCCATTTCCTCCTCCAGGGGATCTTCCCAACCCAGGGATCCAGCCTGCATCTCCTGTGTCTCCTGCGGCGGCAGGCAGACTCTCTGCGGCTGCTCCACCTAGCAGTGTGTATGTCAGTCCCAGACTCAATCTGTCTCCCCCCACCCTTCTTCCCTCGTAACCATAAATTTGTTTTCAAAGTGTGTGAGTCTGTTTCTGTTTTTAAATAAGTTCATTTCTTTCATTTTTTTAGATCCCCCATATAAGTGTTATCATATATTTGTCTGACTCGCTTCACTTAGTATGATAATCTACAGGTCCATCCAGGTTGCAGCAAAAGGCATTATTTCATTTCTTTTAATGGCTTGAGTAATATTCCATTGTGTATACACTTTGCATTTACTTTACCCATTTCTCTGCCGATGGATATTTAGGTGGCTTTCCTGTCCTGGCTATTGTAAACAGTGCTGCAATGAACACTGGGGTACACGTGTTCTTTCAAATTATGTTTTCTCTGGATACATGCCCAGAAGTGGTGTTGTTGGATCATATGGTAGCTCAAGTTTTAGTTTCTTAAAAGTCTTTATACTGTTCTCCATAGTGGCTGTACCAATTTGCATTCCCAACAGCTCTAGGAGGATTCTCTTTTCTCCACACCCTCCCCAGCATTTACGTAAACTTCTGGATGACCACTTTGACTGTGTGAAGTGAGAGCTACTGTGCTTTTGATTTGCACTTCTCTGATAGTTAGCAACATTAAGCGTCTTTTCATGTGCCCTTTGGCCATCTGTATGTCATCTTTGGAGAAATGTCTATTTAGATATTTTGCCCATTTGTTGATTGGGGTGTTTAGTATTATTATTATTATTTTATTTGAGCCACCTGAGCTGTTTGTAAATTTAGGGGATTAATCCCTTGTTGGTTGCATTGTTTGCAAATATTTTCTCCCAACCTGTGGGTTGACTTTTTCGTTTTGTTTGTGGATTCCTGTGCTATGAAAAAGCTTCTGAGTTTAAATAGGTCCCATTTCTTTATTTTTGTTTTTATTCTGTTACTCTAAAAGTTGGATCCAGAAAGATACTGTTGGGATTTATGTCAGAGTGTTCCACCTATCTTTTCTGCTAAGTGTTTCATAGTTTCTAGTCTTACTTTTAGGTTTTTAATGCATTTTGAGTTTATTTTTGTGTATGGTGTTAAAGACTGTTCTAATTTTTTTTTTTTTTGTTTTTTTACATGCGGCTGTCCAGTGGTTCCAGCATTATTTATTGAAAAGCCTGTCTTTTCTCTATTGTATAATCTTGTTTCCCTTGTTGTAGATGAATTGACGATAGGTGGATTTATTACTGGACTTTCTGCCCTGTTCCATTGATCTATATTTCTATTTTTTGTGCCAGTACCATATTATTTTGATTATTGCAACTTTGTAGCATAGTCTGAAGTCATGGAGTGCTGCGGTCCATGGGGTCAAAAGAGTCAGACCCAACTGAGCGACTCAACCAAACTGAACTGAACGGCAAATAAGAAAAAGAAACAGTGGCTTCCTTATGCTATTCCCCAAATAGTCGCCACGCAGAATGCAGTTATAATGCATTGTCTGCATAATATAAAAACAAAAATCAAGCAAAGTGTAGTATAGAAGGTAAGAATGCTTCTAGAAAATAATATGCATCTTCATGACTTTTAGGTAAGCAATGTTTTCTTTAGTGTGACACAGAAATACCAAATATAAAAGAAAAACAATATTATGCCACACTGAATATGAGAATTATGTATACCTAAAGACACTAGTAAAAGTGAATAGCTAACCAATGATTGATTATTTTCAATACATGCCACCAAGAGATTTTATACAAAGAATATATAAACAATTCCTGTAATAGAAAAATGTAGGTAACCCAAGAGAATTGCTGCCTTGCATATTGAACAGCACTATCATAAAAAGAGATACCCAAATGGCCATTAAATGTATGATAAATTGCTCAACTTTTCCATCAGAATGAAAATGCACATTATAAGCAAATAGTACTTATCGTTATAGGTAAAATATAAAAAAATAAGACAGTGTGGGAGTACAAATTTTAAAAGCACCTAGGCATAATCATTTGTCATTATCTATTAAAATTGATATGTGTACTCTATGATCCACCAATTCCATTCCAAGTTATCAAGGTATACATACATCCAGCAAAATCTCAAGCAGTATTACAAAATACACGCACAAGAAAGTTCATGATATAACCTGTATAGTAACACCAGGTTTCCATCAACAATAGAATGGACATATAAATTGTGGTGCATTGCTTCAGTGGAATACTACAAAGAACCAAAATGGAACAGCGATATCTGCTACAGCAATATAAATTAATATAACCAAGACAAGATTGAAGCAAAAGAGCTGGATGTAAAGTGGCACATGTTGTGGTCGTCTCGTTTATATAAAACAGACGAAACTGCTCTAGAGTGTTGGAAGCCAGGAGAGCAATTACTTTCACAGAGAAGAAAGGAAATAAGAAAGGTGCAGAAGCGAGCGTCTAAGTTACTGATCACATTTCCTTGATTGCCTTGGCTGGTAGCTGCACAGATTCCTGGGCTTTGTGGTCATAAATGGGCTATCTTCTTATTTTGGTCCTCCTTTCTGGGTAAACACTACACTTCAAAAAGGGTTAATAAAATAGCAACCCAAATGATGACTTATAACATTTCTAATTTTCTTCTTACTAAATTATTAATCTGGTAATAGCACACATAAAATGACTGTTGCCCTTCTGGGCTATTGTCTTTCTGAAAATGAATAGGTAAAAGAAATAAAGTTGCTCAGAGGGTACACAGGTCTGAAAAATTACAAATAAAATGCTAAGCATTCAGGCATAGAAGTTAGAAGAATGAATAGAAGGGAGAGAAAGCAGAGTTTAATAAAAGTTTTCTCTATTATTTACAAAATAGTGAAGTCGCTCAGTCGTGTCTGACTCTTTGTGACCTCATGGACTGTTGCCTACCAGGCTCCTCTATCCACGGGATTCTCCAGGCAAGAGTACTGGAGTGGATTGCCATTTCTTTCTCCAAGGGATCTTCCCTACCCAGGGGTCGAACCCAGATTTCCCGCATTGTAGGCAGACGCTTTACCGTCTAAGTCACCAGGGAAGATTATTTACAAAATATGCACACGGAAACTATCTTACTCCTTCAAAAATTATGCTTTCTGTAAAAAATAATACTCTCAAAGTACATTTTCTATCTCCTCATTTTATCTTCCTTAGATCTAATCTTTTAAAGTAAACCTTGACCCTTGTGACATCCAGACAGTTCTGATACACTTGATTTGATTCTGCAGAATAGATTGCTCTTTTGGAGAACACAGCCTGTATTCTGAGTTAATGTCCGGTAGGGTTTAGCTGGTGCTTAATGTTTAAATGCTGTTGGAGTGATCTTGTGCCTCAAACTCTTCAGGATCTTTACTCCAATAGTTGCCTATTAACTTAGTGCTTTCACTATTTAGAGTTTGAAAGAAAAAATAATAGGGGATAAAAGATAAACTGTTTGAAGAGTTAGAGATACTTTAAAACACTATTATAAAATTGACTATTTCCAGACTTGATTGTATGAAGAGGTTTAGGTGATACCTACTTACTCCACACTGGAAAAGTCTTCCTACTCAGAAACACTCTTACACTTGTGAGTAACATAGCTAAATTCCTAACAATATGAAACATATTCCATTAAGTTGGAGATTTTTCTCTAGGAGTCCGTCATTTTGATACATTTCTTTCAGGGGTAAGATATCAAGCCGTACTCTGTCCTGACCCCTTTAACTGGGATTTATTAATTAGATTATTTTATTCATTTCCTGGGGCTGTTATAACAAATTATCCTAACCTAGTAGTGTATAACAGAAAGAATTAATTATTTTCCACATCTGGATTTCAGAAGTTTGAAATTAAGATGTAGAAAGGGTTGCATCCATTTCAGGCTCTCTAAGAGATTCCATCCCTTACCTCTTGTAGCTTTGATTACAACTGTTGTTCCTTTCTCTGAACTGAGTCACCCTAAATTCTGCCTTCAGTTGTTCAGTTCAGTCACTCAGTCATGTCTGACTCTTTGAGAACCCATGGGCTACAACATAACAGGCTTCTCTGTCCGTCCCCAACTCCCAGAATTGCTCAAATTCATGTCCATTGAGTCTGTCATACCATCCAACCATCTCATTTTCTGTCGTCCCCTTCTTCCACCTTCAATCTTTCCCAGCATCAGGGTTTTTCCAGTGAGTTGGTTCTTCACATCAGGTGCCCAAAGTATTGGAGTTTCAGCTTCAGCTTCCTTCCAATGAATATTCAGGACTGATCTCCTTTAGGATGGACTGGTTGGATCTCCTTGCAGTCCAAGGGACTCTCAAGAGTCTTCTCCAACACCACATTTTAAAAGCATCAATTCTTCAGTGCTCAGCTTTCTTTATAGTTCAACTCTCACATCCATACATGACTACAGGAAAAACCATAGCTTTGACTATATGGACCTTTGCCTTCATTTGTATGTAGTGTTTAATCTCCGTCTGTTTCTCTCTTATAAGGACACTTGCTATGGTCTTTAAGGCCCACTCAGGTAAACTAGGATAACTTCCTATATCCAGAGTTTTAATTGAATCACATCTGCAATGACGTTTTCCTTTAAAGTAATATTTACATGTCCTAGGGATTGAAACTTGATGCCCTTGAGAGGCCTTTATTCAGCTTCTTATCTACTTAAGAAATTTCTACTATAGGTAAGAAAGCAAAACATATGCAGCTATATTTCGATAGGAAAAGTGCGGGAATGGTTCAAAGGGTAGAATCTCTCTTGGGAGGTGGTGGTTGAAACCACCATGAACATTACGATGATAGAAAAGAAAGACCCTGAAACGAGATATATGATAATGATATAACACTATTTTAGCATTTAGTGGAAGCCTGGCACTGTCTTTGAAACCAGAAGATGTGAGTTTTTTGTTTGTTTGTTTGCTTTTTTTTGTTGTTAGAAGAAATTAGAGAGATATCACTTTATTCTGGTTATAGTTCTGCACTTTCCCTGATTCCAGTGAAACAGTAGAGATACAGAGTGGGCATAGGTAATTGATATATCTCTTAGTATTAGCTACTATATAATGTAGTGTAATTTAAAAAATGGGTACTTGAGGAATTTTAAATTTGGTCTGGATCAGTGATGCATTGTGTATGATAGGAAGTGTATTTATGTGCTCATTTGCTTCATTCACGTCTGACCCTTTGTGACCCTGTGGACTGTAGCCCTGCTGGCTCCTCTGTCGGTGTATTTCTCCAGGCACAAATACTAGAGTGGGTTGCCACGCCCTCCTCCAGGGGAATCTTCCTGACCCAGGGACTGAAACTGCACCTCTTGTGTCTCCTGCATTGTAGACACATTCTTTACCCACAGGGTCACCTGGGAAGCCCATGGAAGGAAGCATTTCCATGCAAATTTACAATTCTAGTTTACTGTTTTATTTGAATACTCATGCCTCTTTTATTTGCTTCTATGCTCTTGAGTAACATTTTGAGTATGCTGTATCTAGTTCAATAGAGCCAGCTGCCTTCAGAATTATAACAGAAGTATTTAATGCTTATGCTATCAGTTGGGCTGTACCATGCAGGTGGCCCACGAGACCAAGAAAAGAGCTAGGGGTCAAGAGCAGAGACATCAGTGGTTTAATGGCTGAGGAAGCTTGCATGTCTAATGCCGGGTCTTGGAGGAATACTCTACCGAATCCTGCAGAAGATGGACAAGGCATGGTGGCAGCCTTCGCTCGGGGGCAGGGTGCAGGGAAGGTTACCAATTATATGTGAATCAATGTCAGGTTAGCTCATCATTTTCTTGGGAAACCAGAAGGGGGACACAATCTATCATAGTGGCTGAAGTTAGACTGATCATTAGTTGGGGCCTGGAGAAAGTACGTAAATGATTAGTTAGGTGAGTAGGATATAGATGGAGGCACTGGGATATACAGAGAGCAAGAGAACAGCCATCTTGAGTGGCTTGATCATACACTATCCATATGAAAAATGTGGGTAGATAATATATACAACTCAGAGACATCACACTCATGAAGCTTCCAGGGTGTTTTTTGTTTCTTTGTTTGTTTTTTACTTATTATAACATAAATTTGAAGGGGAGACTACTGGGGAATGGCTGTGCTACTAAGGCTGCCAGTTTTGCACACTTTGAAACTCGATAATTTCTTTTTTTGTTGTTGTCACTCCTTTGATGGACAGTTTGCCTTATTTCCTCTTAATGGTTGTGATATAACAGTCATCAACCCAGTCTTCCAGTTTTCTTACCTACTGTGAAATGAAAAAAAAAAAAAAAAAAAAAAAAAGATGAGCCAGGCTACACAGAGTTACAGAGTTTGAGACAGAGTGATGATTTCCCACTGCAGTCCTCATTTAGTTACTGAGATATATAACATCAGAAAATACGGTATTTGCTCAGAACTTCCGATCTTAGAATGACAGCCAGGACCTGTGTAATTTACTAGAGTCAACTTTCCAAACTTAATGATTTCAGTTCTGTAAATTTATGAGACAATTTATGATAAGGCTATTTCTTCTTAAGCAGCTGAATAGTAGAATACGATGAGATGAGAGTCATACTTTTTAACACATTTGTTCATGACCTTTTGCCAGGAGTATTTTAGTAGCCTCCCAACTGTTCTCTGCGTCTACAATTTTCTACTTACACACCTGCTCTGCATCTCAGAGCAATATCCATCTGCTCTCACTGTAATAATTCTAAGCCTATATACGTATGTCCCAAATAGAGAATTAAACATTGATTTATTCATTCATCAAATTGTTAAATACATTAAGAAAATTAGCATCACGACTGCTCAATGGATATGAATATAAGCAAACTCTGGGAGATGGTGAAGGACGGGGAGCCTGGCGTGCTGCAGTCCCTGGGGTCGCAAAGAGTCGGACATGACTAAGCGACTAAACAACGATACAGAAAATTGAAGATGCTCACCATTTTGAGTTACGTATTGTAGATAGGATATGCATATAAACAGCTATAGCATAAGATTGAAACTGAAAAGCATGATGAGAAAATTAAAAATAAATTCTAAGGCATTTAGAAGAGGGAGAGATTGCTTCCTAATATGGGGGAAATGTCAGTTTGGAGGAAGCACTTAAGCTGAAACATGACATCAGGGTGAGATTTGCACACAAAGATTTAGGAGCTATAGAGGAAAACTAACAAATTGGAACTTAATTAGTCAATGACTTTTAACCATTGGCACATTTTAAGTGGAGGTATTCCACATACTTTTTATTTTTTTTTAATTTTTGATTTTTATTTTTTTATTATTTTTTTTCCATTTATTTTTATTAGTTGGAGGCTAATTACTTTACATCATTGCAGTGGTTTTTGTCATACATTGAAATGAATTAGCCATGGATTTATAGGTATCCCCCATCCCGGTCCCCCCTCCCACCTCCCTCTCCACCCGATCCCTCTGGGTCTTCCCAGTGCACATACTTTTTAAATAAGATAATATTTCTGAAAATATGACAAGTGACCATGGTCAGGGGAGGGTATATAAAGAAGGCACAATGAATTATACCCTCTTATTCATTGTGATTTTTATTATTCAAACTTATTACAGTAATGAGTATCTACATTAAGAAATGACCCATTAATATGCAGAGGAATTAGAATTTTTTTAAAAAGTAAAATTAACAAAACTGGTGAACAATTATATCTGGAATGATGAAAGTGAGAGCAGAAGGCAAAGCAATTTTCTATAATGGGGGATGTGATGAGTGGTGATGACATTCTCTGACAAAGAAAATCAAAGGAGAGAAGGTTTGTGACAGAAGAAAGAGGGAGCAAGATCTGAAAACACTGGCAGGCACAGGACACATCAGGCAGATGCCCTTTAAATACATTCTTTTTCCACTTTTAATTAGAGAAGACCTTGAGTGTTGCCTTGGGATGGAGTAAAGAGGGAAGGTTCCTTCTGATACTACCTGAGTTTTTACAACCTACTTAATAGAATGAATTTTGTAGTTAGCAGGATGTGTCCACCTCAGGAGGCACTTAACAAATATCAGTTACTACTGACAATGCATCTTCATTAGCAATCTTGCCTCAGTTCTCAAATGTTTTATCCAGTTATCACATCCAATCATAGAATTCTAGACACAGTTACTCATGGTGTTATATTTACAGAGATATTTCTTTTCCCCTGTAGACTAGTGATTGGATTCCTGGAAAATGCTGGGCAGGTTGGACATCTAAAACAGACATAGGTAGGAAATAATATACTCTGTTGGTTGTTTTTGTTTGTTTTTGTTTGTTTGTTTGTTTGTTTAAGTTTTAAAGGCTTGGCAATGGAGATAGCCAGTCTGGAAATAAAGAGTAGGAGAGAATGTAAAAGCTTTCATGATGTTGAGAGTTAAAACCATTTTTGTTCATGTGTCAGTGAAGTGAAGTGAAATGAAAGTCGCTCAATCATTCCAGCTCTTTGTGACCCCATGGACTATATAGTCCATGAAATTCTCCAGGCCAGACTACTGGAATGGGTAACCTTTCCCTTCTCCCAGGGATCTTCCCAACCTGGGGATCGAACCCAGGTCTCCTGCATTGCAGGTGGATTCTTTACCAATTGAGCTATCAGGGAAGCCCAATTTATTGTTGGTAAGATAAGATAAAATATAGAAAATCATTATGAGGTTAAAAGACTTGGGGATACTAAGATTTCAAGAATGGAAAAAGGAAGAGCAACTGGGAGATACAATTGAAAAACAGGTGAGAAAGGGAAATTAAATTTTTGGTGTTAAGTGTACTGTAATGTATACAGAAGTAGAAATGTAACGATATACACATGAAACTTACATGATGTTGTTAAACAATGTAGCCACAATAAAAATACATAAATAAGTAAATAGGCAAGAGAAGTTTTGGGTTCTTACATTCCAAAGTTAAAAAATAAACTGAAAAGCACCAGCCTGAATTGCAGAAGAGGTTAGCAATATTACATAAGATTTAAGACTGGGAAAAAGACAAACATTGCAAGCCTACAGAGGTAAACAGTGTGGGAAGTTGAGAAATTTTAGATCAAGATATGGAGGAGGTCATCAAAGCTAATAACTAGGATAAATTTCTGTAGAATTGTTTATTTAAGACACCTAGGAAGGGCTGAGGGAAGGCAAATAATACCGATCAATTGATGGAAACGTCTCTCTCAAAGTATGGAAGTAAAATGAATAGTACTAGTTATTTAATAGGGACAGGACTTAGAGAGTATTTTGTTAGTAGTAAGATTCAGTTTTGTTTATAGGATTAGGAGAAGGAGTAGGGAGGTAAGAGACGAAGAACACGGGAAAATATTGTTTTCATGTGGAAATGTGAGGAAGTCTACATCATCAAAATAGGAAAGCTAGTATTAAAGGAATTTGTTTTGCATATCTAGAGTTCTTTTAGTTAAATAACAGTTGAGGCTTGTAATTAAAGGTAGATAAGTGCAGGCTATTTCTCTACAGTCTTACTTTCATGTTATTACAACCAAGGCCGCATTCTACTACACATTTATTTATCAGCTAGCATACACAAAAAAGTCATTCAAACTATTTAGCAACTTTGGTGAATTTTCAGTTTTCTGTTTTTTAAGATGTTTGATTCCAATTTGTAAGAAAGTTTCACTGAAGACACACATAAACATAGTCTAAAATCAGCATTCTTTTATTTTGCATCAGACAACTAAATTGCTCACCTGTATGACTGGACACAGGAATATTAGGGATTAATTCTAAAGTGTTTCTATGTTCTCAATAATTTATTTTAACATAATTCAACATATACAAGTATGATATTCATATACATGTGCGTATATACATATTTATAAAATTTAGTCTCCATTTCATCTCTAGATACAGTTTTCCTAAGCCATATTCCATGAGTGATCAGCTACTATTTTTTTATAAGGGAATTTCCAGAGCCTCTGTTATCTCTGTCAACATTTTTTGCCTTATAGAATAAAATAAAATGTTAGAAATTGTCATTGTTGCAACTTTGTCATCATTTAGTCCCTCAGTCGTGTCCAACTCTAGTGGCCTATATGTTGAGTGTGGATCCATTAAGTAATGTGGCATCTTGGAATAATTAGTGATATTCAAGATATGTGCATCAGATACTCCACCCCGTTGGACCAGGTTGTAAGCATCCCGAAACATTCGGCACCCGAAGTTTAATTACTAAATGAGCCTGTGCTGCTATTGGTTTAGAATTTCTGGCTCCCTGATGCCTCCTGTGCAATGTAATGGAGTTCTTCCTCTGGAATACTGTCTGATCTGACTCTAGAGAGTCTTTCATGAAAAGAGTTGATCAGAGAACATTAAAAAAAGAGAGAGAGACTGAAAAGTAATATAACTGGCAGAATATAAACCATTTGTGTCTCCTTGCTGAGGAGTGATTGTTTAATAAATGTTGGTACGTGTGACAGAATTTGCTTTGAGGCATGCTTTCATTACAGCATAGTTGGGAAGTTATAGTAAAATAGCGGAATCTTGCTCTTTCCAAAGTTCTCCAGTGTCTGCACGAGGCATGACATGATTAGCACAGTTTGCCATAGAAATCATTCCTATTTTGCAAAGATTGGAAATGTCTCTAAAATATTTCAGCCTGTCCACTAGGTTGACCACCATTAGTTACATGATTGGCCATCCATTTGTTTAGGCTTCCAGTAATTCAGCAAAGCCTCTTGCGTTGATAGGAACTAAAGATAACCAACTTTTTGATAAGAAGGATAACTAAAAATATTTGTTGTATGAATTCTTGATTAATGCAAATGATTGCACCTAGGATTTATGTGCAAATCATTAACATATTAATATATATTATATCATGCTGCCTCTGTTGAAATATTTTACAGTGAACTACAGATATCTTAACAACATAATTTTCCTTTTAAGTAAGATGTTCATGAACAGTATAGCCTTACATGAACACATGAAAATCTGGATAGACCTAAATGGATTCCTAGGTTCTTGCTTTTCATAGAATTGATACTGATAGGTTTGACAGCATTCATAGACACTCTCTAGTAACAGTAGTTCTCTCCATTGTTACTGGGAGGTGTTTGGAAATATGAATGGGGGCTTTATGAGCTATTATGTTGTATCTCATAATGATTGCAGCATTCTAATGGAAGCCTAAATTCTATAGTGTTTAAGGAACAGTGTATAAAGAGTACAAGGAAATCATCCCACCCAAAATACTAGTTGCATTCCTGTTGAAAAAACCTCCAGACCAAGCAGTATAATTTCTCCCATAATTTTCTCTCATTATGAATTTTAGTACATTATAATGACTATTTCTTGTGTTTATATTTCCACTCCTCTGAACAGTTTGTTGGTGGAGTGTCCTTTTAATTTTCATTTGTCAAGAACTCTTACATTATTTGGCAAACAATAGATTTTTAAATAAATATTTGCAGTTAGTTGGATAAACAGCATCCACGTGGTCTAAGATTCTCAGCTTTTTCTCTTAAACAAGGAGATGCTGAAGTTTGCTTCTTGAAATCGATGTAGTCATTTACAAGCATTTGAAATAAATAATATGCATTTTTAGATAGCTAAGAAAATAAATAAGATTGAATTTAATTTTACTACATCTAACAGAATTTTCTAATTGGTGTAATTCTGAATGAGAGTAGAGAAACACACTGAAGCAGAGGACTTTTTAGACAAATTGGAGTCAAATTTCTCCAAAGTGATTAATCCAAAGTGATTTTTTGTTTTATTGTTTCTTTTTTAATTTGTCCAGTACTAAAGAAAAACAAGTTTCAGCACAAATAGGAAAGCTAAATCTTCACCTAGAGTTTCTAGGACAATATATTTATTAGTTTATTTTTTCATGATGTTCCAAAATATAGACCCTCTGATGCTAATTTTTTATCCAAATTGCATTTGAATATGCACATAACTGTTGGGAGAAACACAGTTCTCCTGCTAAGCATCCTGATACTTTCTAAATATATTGTATGATTTTATTACAATGTTAAATTTTAATTTAATATCTATATTTTTTGTTTTTTTGAAACATTCAGTAAAATATCCAAATTTATATAAATTCATTAATTAAAATCTTTTAGCTCTTGCCATCTCCAACACTGTGGAGTGTAAGTCACATGAATGCCTTGCTAACATACTACAAAATAGAAAGCCAGGCGCTACTAGACTGAATTTCATTTTTTTCCTGGGTCATTTGAGATTTCTCCTTTTAGTGCACAATGTTTGGGTGAAAATTGGTTTTCTTTTCCCAGTTTCATAGTGTGCTTATAAGTGTAAGTTTTACTTTCCGAAAAAAGCTTTTGATTTTCATCCTCTGTGTCTAAATCAAAAACAACAACAACAACAACAACAGAATAGATTGTGACTAGAAATTTGTGCGTGCTGATAATAATTTAACCTGTGAGCTTTCTAGGTTTTACCTGACCTATTGCACCCCAGCAGATTCAGGGTTAAAGTACAGGTTTTAGGAAATCCATCCACTGGGTCATTAATCTATGATTATAGGTTGTGTAAGGGGGATGAGATAAAAATAGGTAGAAGACACATTCAGGAATGGTATACAGGCCAGGAGAAGGTCTGAAGGTCCACATGGCAGTGATGAGTAAAAGCGGGTCAATGCATCATTTGAACAGTGTCTCTGTAGGGCAAATATATATTGGATTCCACACTTTGGCATGTGCATGAAGGTAGTATGCTTGCAACTTTCTATTCTATTTCACTGCTGCTGTTGCAGAGAATAGCTTCAACCTAACTTTACATTCTGAATTATTTCCTGAATATAATGGTAATTACCAGAAGCTGGGCTAGGAGATCACTAACTTTCAGATTTTCCCTCTGAAATTTCAAGTTCCAGTTCAAATGCAGAATATTAGAATTCACACACTGTGAATTGTTTCTTCTGCAAGTAGCATTATGGCAATAAACTGAAGATAGATAATTTTTTATGTAATTATTGTCAAGAGATGAGGAAAAAAATGTTTAGTCATATTAATCCAAAAATAGGTCAAATAAATGTGACCTTACTGGTAATGTAGAAAATAATCAGTGAAAATGTGGGGACCATATTTGATAGAGAGCTGTTTTAGACAGGCCATGTAAAATTATCTGCTTTTGGAAATCATTTGGAAATCATTGTTGTCATATACTAATCTGCCAACATCACAGGGAAATTCTACTCTAGATATCCAGTAGAAATTTCTACTTTAGGAAATCTCATTTTGGTCAAAATCTCTTGATCATTATCAAACATTTCTCTGCTCTCATTCCTCATTAGAACTGGTAACTGATACATTTCATTTATTCTTGCAAAGTCTTAAATGCCAACATCCAACATCCAGTCAGACAATATGTTTCACAGAAGTCACAGTTGACCCATGTTTAGATAATCTGAGTTAGTAGTGGGGGGAAAAGGTCTGTAAAAGTGAGATAAGCTGAAGCCCCTGAACAGAATCGCAATGTTATTCTTTATTTTATTTTTAATAAAAATTAAAACAGTTCAGATAGTTCAGGACATAGTTCAGATAGTTCTGTTGTCTTTTTTTTTTTTTCCCCTTCATTTATACAGGCTGTACAAACCCTTGATCAATTAGATTTTCTTTAATTTAAATGCATGCTATTATTTGGTTGGTAAGAGGGGAATATACTACATCTAAGTGATACTGGCACAGCATTTTAAATATGATTTTCATGAGTTAAACACCTGTCTGCAAAGAGCTGGTGAAGTGAGGCAGCCAACTCATGGCACATCAATCCTGGAATAGCTGTCGCATGCCCTTGACATTTAGCTGTTGCAATGACTTGGATTAAACCAGAGCTGGCATGGAAACCTTGCTTGAAGGCTAGGAATGTCATTCCCGGTACCTGAATTCATTCTTTGTTTTACTTTTGAAAGGTGATATTCTCATGATAGAATTTGTTGCTGAAGTGTTGGTTTTTAAGTCAGCACAATTCTTTCATTTTCTGTTTCTTTTCATGAATATATTGTCTAATTCATTCTCAGAAAAAGAAATATGCAATGCAAACTCATACTTTATGACAACTTTTAACTTCCCTTGCTATTCATTTATCCATGTCTCAATTTGTATTTTGAAATAAATAGAGCACTATGTTTATCTCATTAATAAGATACCCTTCTAATATGTTGCCACACTAATTATTTAACACATTTAATTTTCCACAATTTATTTTTACTTTATCAGATGTGCATGCGTGCTGTGTGCTCAGTCGTGTCCGACTCTGCGACCCCATGGACTGCAGCCCACCAGGCTCCTCTGTCCAGGGGATTCTCCAGGCAAGAGCACTGGAGTGGGCTGTCGCTTCCTGCTTCTGGTGATCCTCTCCACCCAGGGATGGAACACAACTCTCTTGTGTCTCCTTTGTCTCCTGAATGGGCAGACGGGCTCTTTACCACTGTGCCACGTGGGGAGCCCCACTGTATTAGATGTTAGTGTCTAAACTGTCTGCAGGGACCTTCTAATGCAGTGTTTAATTTAAATCCATTGTGAGACAAAATGGCTTTTCAGGTGCTACATCTATCATGTCGCTACAGTTAGTTTTGGCTTGAGTAAAATATAAGTTCATTTTCCTCTTACTAGTGAAAATGAATTAGCTCAGTCTCCTGTCTCTCTATATATGTGTGTGAGAGAGAAAAAGAAAAAAATAAAATATATATATATATATATATTTAAATTGTCTGTATACAGGAAAATATATTTTCTACTCTTCAGTTATCTACCCAACTTATTGATACATGAAAAAATTTTAGAGAAACTTTCTTGTGTCAAGATGCATCCCTATATAACCAATAAAAGTATAAAAATCTCCAGTGAAATGCAAAAGGTAAAATGGTGAGTGGCTTTTTTGCATCTAAACATCTCCAAAGAAAATTGAAGTGTTCATAATTCCTTATGAGTAGTGCACTTCACATACACACACACACATACACTTACCCACACAAACAATGAAGAAGGTACACTGCTGTTAATAATAAAAAAAAAAAAAAAACCTTTGAACATTTGTGTATTTGAAGTACTATTTAAATGGAATAACATCTGAGATTTTTATCCTTGGATAATTCTTTTATCAATTGTTTGATAAAATGTAACAGTTATTTATGACATGATGCTGTTGGAGTGGATTCACTAGACAAATAATAGCCTACACTTCTGCTTCTTCGATTTAATCCATGACTTCTGTATTTATCCTTCAGATGAAAAATTCATTTGGTGATATAAAAGAGGAACATATTCTTTACCGAATGGAATGTAATATAGAGCAGCATCTGAAAGAGGAGCAACAAGGCTCACGGCAAAATTACTCACTGACCACGCTGTATTATCCACAAAGACATGGTAATGGAGAAGCATTTTTTTATCTTATAAATAAAAGAAAGATTGAAGATGGGACATCACTTTAAATGTCCCAGCTATGTCTTTTGTTTTCTGTATAAGCATTTTAGGTATATTCTTTATTCCACCTTCATGGAAAGTATTCTGCCTTACTTGTCATCTGAGTTAGCACATTCTCATCATAGTTGGTCAAATTCTTTTCGCTGTGTCAAACATCTGCTTATCAGCTTGTAATGTTTTGCTGAGCACAGATTGTCCGTACTTGTCTGACCCAAATCAATTTTACGTAAAAAAAAGATGTTTGAGAGATGAAAATAAAATAAATTAAAATGTAGTAAAACAAGACAACTATATAGTAAATGCACTAGTTGTTAGGACTGAGAACACATTAGGAAAGTACAGTATCCCAAATCTATGTTATAACAACAATTTTTTTCTGTCACCAGCTTCCCTAATCTTAATATCATTTTTCTTTCTTCTGCTCTTAATCACTGATGGATTGAAAATAAGTCTAACTGGAAATCACATGATAATGGATCACATAGAATTTATATGGCTATTATATGCCATAAAATGCCTTGTTCTCAACTTCATCTTCAATGTAAAAATGTTAGACAGTGAACAAATTTTTTATGCTACAAGGTTAGTTACTTTTCCATTGTTGAGAGAGCATGAGAGTTTTTTTTTCCCCACTGAATGATTAGCAAAATAAAATTCAAAGTATATTTTTGCCTTAGAAGTTACTCTGTTCAAAATAAAGTGGGGGATTTTGAACTGGTTTTGCTATAATGTTATTGCACTTTCATTTTCCAGTTCTAATCATATATTGCCTATCACCAACCCTATTAGCTTGCAAATGAGTATGCTGTCTTCAGTCATAAATTTAAAGACATATTGGATGGAAGTACAAAACAGAAAAAGAATGAGGATGTAAAATATATCTGATGGCAATATTCACTGGTGCAGCATGGGGAAATACTGCTTATTTTTATTGCAAAATTTTCCTCTGCTCAGTGCTTCTACTTTGTTTGATGTTATGATCTTCACAGTGAGCTTTTCCATAATACAAGCTTGTTTGGATATATAGTATCTCCCCCCACCATGCATTTCATGTACCCACATGTGTGTGTGTGTGTGTGTATACGTGTGGGACTTGATTTCTATAACAATACCAATTAAGATAACTTTATTTTATTCTTTCATCTTTTTGGACTATGAAACCCCTATCTAGAACCAAAGTACAGCCAATCCACTGTCAACTTGAGAATATCCATCTCCTTAACTCTAAGAGCTTAATTCAAAAAGAATACACTATATGAGAAGAAAAACAAAGAAGAGAAATTAAATCTATCTTTACACTTCCTGCTTATAAGTCTAGCTTTCAGTTATTTTTTTTTTTTTGCTGCACAGCCACATCTAGTAAATAGCAGGAGTAGCTTAGGCGATGAGAACTACTAATCTCAACACCCCCAAAATTTAACTTCTCGTTAAGATGAAATAGTTTAAAAAGAAGAAAGACAAGTACATAAAACTTGCACCCTCATCATATCTGATGTGATCCAAATTTATGCTTGCCTACAAGTTGAAAAAACTCTCAAAGAAATAAGCAAATAAACTCATTGATGTGGACCTTTGTGAAATGCAAGAGGAAAACAGGAGAAAAACTGCATGGAAGAGAGAAGGAAGCTAACAGAGATTCTAAAAAAAAAAATCCCAAATTAACATAATCCCAAACATAGTGCAGCTACTGTGGAAAACAGTATGTGTGGGCTTCTTAAAAAACTAAAACTGCAACTAAAACTACCATATCATCTAGAAATTCCACTCTTGGTTTTAATGCAAAAATAAACAAATGAAAACTTGAAAAGAAACACTGTAAATAGCAGCATTCTTTATAATAACCAAGATACAGAGACAACCCAAGTGCCCACCACAGATAAATGCATAAATAAGATGTGGTATATATACGTTTGCAGTTCAGTTCTGTTGCTCAGTCGTGTCCGATTCCTTGTGACTCCATGGACTGCAGCACACCAGGCCTCCCTGTCCATCACGAAGTCCCAGAGTTTACTCAAACTCATGTTCATCAAGTTTGTGATGCCATCCAACCATCTCACCCTCTGTTGTCCCCTTCTCCTCCTGCCTTCAATCTTTCCCAGCATCAGGGTCTTTTCTAATGACTTGGTTCTTTGCATCAGGTGACCAAAGTATTGGAGCTTCAGCTTCAGTATCAGTCCCTCTAATGAACACCCAGGACTGATCTCCTTTAGGATGGACTGGTTGGATCTCCTTGCAGTCCTAGGGAGTCTCAAGAGTCTTCTCCAACACCACAGTTCAAAAGCATCAATTCTTCAGTGCTCAGCTTTCTTTATGGTCCCACTCTCACATCCATACATGACCACTGGAAAAACCATAGCTTGGACTAGATGGACCTTTGTTGGTAAAGTAACATCTCTGCTTCTTAGTATACTGCCTAGGTTGATCATAGTTTTTCTTCCAAGGAACAAGTGTCTTTTAATTTCATGGTGGCAGTCACCATCTGCAGTGATTTTTGTAGCCCAAGACAATAAAGTTTCTCACTGTTTCCACTGTCTCCCCATCTATTTCCCAAGAAGTGATGGGACCAGACGCCATGATGTGAGTTTTCTGAATGTTGAGCGTTAAGCCAACCTTTTCACTGTCCTCTTTCACTTCCATCAAGAGGCTCTTTATTCCTCTTCACTTTCTGCCATAAGGGTGGTGTCATCTGCATATCTGAGGTTACTGATATTTCTCTTGACTCCAGCTTGTGCCTCATGCAGCCCGCATTCCGCATGATGTACTCTGCATATAGGGCTTCCCTTACGGCTCAGCTAGAAAAGAATCCACCTGCAATGCAGGAGACTTGGGTTCGATTCCTGGGTTGGGAAGATCCCCTGGAGAAGGGAAAGGCTACCCACTCCAGTATTCTTGCTTGGAAAATCCCATGGACTCTATAGTCTATGGGTGTGCATAGAGTTAGACACAACTGAGCGACTTTCACACACGCATGTAAGTTAAATAATCAAGGTGGCAATACACAGCCTTGACATACTCCTTTCCCAGCTTGGAACCAGTGCCATCGTTCCACGCCAGGTTCTAACTGTTGCTCCTTGACCTGCACACAGGTGTCTCGGGGGCCGGGCAGGTGATCTGGCATTCTCATCTCTTGAAGAATTGTCCACAGTTTGTTGTGATCCACACAGTCAAAGGGCTTGGCGTAGTCGATAAAGCAGATGTTTGGATTATCATTCAGCCATAAAAATGAATGAAATTCTATCATTTCAAAAGTGTTGCTAGATCTTGACGGTATTAGGCTTTAGTGGAGTAAATCAGACAAAGAAAGACAAATTCTCTGTTATCACTTACATGTGGAATCTGAAAAATAATATGACTGTATGTGAATATATACAGGTGGCTCAATGATAAAGAATCTGCCTGCCAAGCAGAAGATCTGCGTTTGATCCCTGAGTCAGGAAGATCCCCTGGAGAAGGAAATGGCAACCCACTGCAGTATTCTTGCCTGGAAAATCCCATGGACAGAGGAGGCTGATGAGCTACA
Organism: Odocoileus virginianus; assembly: GCF_023699985.2. Lineage (NCBI taxonomy): Eukaryota > Metazoa > Chordata > Mammalia > Artiodactyla > Cervidae > Odocoileus > Odocoileus virginianus. Next base: position 96,739,516 of record NC_069676.1, read on the forward strand.
GTCCATGAGGTTGCAAAGAGTCAGACATGACTTAGCAACAAAATAACAAGAACAAATATGAATATATGACAGAACAAAAATAGACCCACCGATAAAGAGAACAAAGTAATGATTAGGAGTCAGGCAAAAGAAATGGGGAAGTATAAGGTAATGGTATATGATTAAGAGATACAAATTAAACTTTTGTAAAATAAATGAGAATAAAGATATAGTGTACAGCACAGGAAAATATAACTGTCATTTTATTATAATTTTAAATGGGAACATACTCTATAAAATATTGAATCATTATGCTATACACCTGATACTAATATAATACTGTTAATCAACTATACTTCAATTAAAAAATAAAATTAATCCCAAACCATCAAAAGTGAATGATGATGTAAAATGTCAAAATAGAGATGAAAGGAATACGAATCATTAAGGCAAGTTACATGCAAAGATATACCTGGGCCTGTGGTGGGGGATGTGAGGTGTAAAGAGCTCAGAATGGGGAGGGTATTCTTTGGAAGAAACATGATGGAAGGAAAAAAGGATGAGTAGCATAATCAGGATATTTAAAAGCAAAAGACAAAATCAAATTCACACATATCTTTCATTTCTTCACTTCCCCTTAGGAAAAGACTTGGTTACAGAGATAGAAGTGGGTGCTTTTGAACAAAAATTTCTATAAAAACCAACAGATAGCCAATCCTGCCCACAAAGATTCAGAGAATCAAGCACATTTTTTGGAAATTGTAACAAAGGGCTGGTGTACTGGGATGACCGAGAGGGATGGACAGGGAGGGAGGTGAAAGGGGGGATCAGGATGGGGAACACATGTAAATCCATGGCTGATTCATATCAATGTATGGTGGAAACCACTACAATATTGTAAAGTAATTAGCCTCCAACTAATATAAATAAATGGGAAAAATAAATTAAAAAAAAATAAGTGAAAAATGTGGTGCTGCTATATGATTCAACTGGAAAATTTTTCAACGCTAAAATTACTCCTCCAAAACAAAGAACAGCAACAACAAAAACCAAGTGTCAGATAGTATAAAACTGCCACATGACTTTCAAAATTGAATTATCTTAAACAAACTATGGAAAATCATCTTGAATCATAGTTTCAAATTTGAAATCATAATGTTGACAAAGGGAAGAAATAAATCAGACTTGACTGAACCAAGACAAGAAATGAAAGAACTGATAAAATCTGATAAAAAATGAACATACAAGCTGAGCAAGGAAAATAAATTGTAATGAAAGTGTAAAATATAATATGGATAGGCAAATATATAAGCAGACAAAATGAAAGAAGAAAGAGAGGGAGAGAGGAGGGAAAGAAGAAAGAAAGAAGGAGGAAGAAGAAAAGAAAAGAAGGAACGAAGGAAACAGGAAGAACTAGTAAACAAGATTAATTAAAATTATTTACAAATCATTGATAAACATGAAATTATTGAATAAAAGCAAGATTTAAAAAACAAAGAAATTCAGGTGTTGTAAAAGAAATAAAGTGAAAGATGCTTTCTTAGAATGGAAGACAGGGAAAGAAGAAATCACATCTTTGACAGGACTGTTCAAAGGAAAAACACAAAACAGGGGAGCAGATTTAATTTGTATTAATATAGTTCATTGTGTATATATACTGTGTGTGTGCGTGTGTGTGTGAATGTTCAGTCGCTCAGTTGTGTCCTACTCTTTGCAACTCCATGGATGGTAGCCTGCCAGACTCCTCTGTCCATGGAGTTTTCCAAGCAGGAATACTGGAGTAGGTTGCCATTTCTTACTCCAGGGGGTCTTCTCAATTCAGAAATTGAACCACATCTCTTTCATCTCCTGCACCGGTAGGCAGATTCTCTACCATTGTGCCATGTGGGTCACCCAGATAATATAGAATGCAATTTTTTCTTAAGTGCATATGGGATACTTAAACTTAGAAAAAAATCAGTCGTATGGAAGGTATAATGAAAATAGTTGAGCATCATAGAGTAGAAATATTTCAAGCAATACACTAATCAAAGCTGAATTGAAAAATATAAAAGATAATCAGAAGACCTTGTATCTAGAAAATAAACACCTTCTATAAGCAACTCTTGGAAATTACAAGACTAAAGTGAAAAATTCCCCAAAAATAATAATAATGAAAATTACCACATACCATAATTTGTAGACTACATTTAAAAACTATGACTATAGGAGAATTGATAATACTAAGACCTTTTATCAGTAAAAAGTTTTTAAATTAAAAATAAATTTTGTCTCAATTCAAAAAGCTAAAGATCCAAAATTAAATGGAAACAACAATATTAAGAAATGATATAAACACAAATTTATGATAGATTATAAAGTTTAATAAATTTGCATATCAAATATTATTTATTTTTAAAAAGTTAAACTAACTGGTAAGTTAATGATGTCCAACATGCGAGAGAGCACACATATACAAAATTGAGTAATAAGGAGAAGATAAGCATGGAAAAGAAGGAAAATTAGCAGAGAGTATGATCATGTCAGTACCTAATGAAAATATTAATATGATATGTTATCAAAATTTTTCAAATGCTTTATTTTCAGAGGCATGTTATTAAGATAGCTATGTATTTTCTGGATATGGCATCTTACACCTAAGACATATATAATCAATTAGAAAATAAAAGTTGATTTTAAATTTGCTTTTCACACTTAGTGTTAGGAATAATTAATACTGATTGTTGATAATAACCACTATTAATAGAGTATATATGCAGATGCTTTACTTGTCTTTGCTTCATTTACATTTATATGGCTTTACACATGTACACATGTGGCTTGCAAATTAAATTTTATATTCTGTTTGCCTTCTTTTGTGATATATAGTTAAAGGTGGTAAAAATTCAGAATAATTCAATGTGCGATAGTTTTATTGCATCCAAATAGGTTTATTAAATATCAAATATATTTCAGTAAGATGCCACCTTTATAAAAGATTAACACATTACTCTATAATTCACATATTGATTGATATATATTATTTTTTAGTGTTAAAGATTAGCAGATGGTTACTTATTCAGTTGACTTAAGAATTTTGCAGTGGAAAACAGGTATAAAAATAGACTCTGGGAGTTTGGAGACGTCCTGGACATTAACTTGAAAGTCAACTTGAATACATTTATTCAGAGTTACTAGAAAACTGAAAGTTTAAAATTAAAGGAATTATTGTGATTATTTGACCCTGAAAATTATTTTTTTCTATTTTCTTTTCCTTTTTTTAAGAATGCAGAGAAATTGGTATAAAAAATGCAATGACTTGAAAAAAAAAAGTGGTTTATGTGCCTGGCCACCAGGTGAAGATAAGGGGTTGGTGAAGTCGTTCTGCCAGGTTTAATGTGTGGCTTCCATACAGGCTCCAACACGGGTGCTCCTGTTGTCGCTATTTTTCAGGCAGCAAGAAGAGGCAGGTGGCTATGGAAGGAAAGGCGATTTTTGTTTAAGAAAGTTGACCTATTGTCTCTACTTACTTCTTGGAGTCTAGTGTTCTGGTCACACAGAGCTGAAAGAGTAGTTGTATTTCTGAAAGGAGTGTGTGAGAATTGATATTGGGATGTGTGTCAGGAAGCATCTTTTGAAAAGACAAAATATCCATTTTCCTGTGATTAAAATATTTGACAATTGATTGCTCATTGTGAAATGAAAATGAACCAGTACACCAATTCCAGACATAGCCTGATCTTGCTTATAGTTAGGGAAACTCAATAGATTTTTTTAATGTCTTATATTTATGATATAGTTGTTGCCAAAGCAATGATGGTTTCTCTACATCTTGACTTTGGTCAACTGATTTCACTATAGAAAAAAGTTATTCACAGTGTTATATTGGTTCATTATTGGTGGTCAGTTGCTAAGTCCTGTCTAGCCCTTTTGACTGCACGGGCTGAAGCATGCCAGGCTTCCCTGTCCTTCACTATCTCCTGGAATTTGCTCAAAGTCATGTCCATCGAGTTGTGATGCCATCCAACCATCTTATCCCCTAGCGGCCCTTTGTACTTCTGCCCTCAGTCTTTCTCAGCATCAGGGTCTTTTTCCAATGAGTCTGCTCTCTGCATCAGGGGGGCCAAGGTAGGAGCCTCAGTTTCTGCTTCGATCCTTCCAATGAATACTCAGGGTTACTTTCCTCTAGGATTGGCTGGTTTGTTCTCTTTGCTTTCCAAGAGACTCTCAAGAGTCTTCTCCAGGACAACTTGAAAGCATCAACTCTTTGGTGCTCAGCCTCGTCTATGGTCCACTCTTACATCCATACATGACTACTGGGAAAACCACAGCTTTGACTAGATGGGCCTTTGTCAGCAAAGGATGTCTCTGGTTTTTAATATGCTGTCTAGGTTTGTCATAACTTTTCCTCCAAGGAGCAAGTGTCTTTTAATTTTGTGGCTGCAGTCACTGTCTGCAGTGATTTGGGAGCCCAAGAAAATAAAATCTGCCACTGTTTTCACTTTTTCTCCATCTGTTAGCCTAAAATAATGGGACCAGATGCCATGATCTTAGTATTTTGGATGCTGAATTTTAAACCAGCTTTTTCACTCGCCTCTGTCATCCTCACCAAGAGGCTCTTTAGTTCTTCTTTACTTTCTGTGATTTAATGGGTATCATCTGAAGTTGTTGATAGTTTCCCCAGCACCCTTGATTCCAGCTTGTGATTCATCCAGCCCTGCATTTTTCATGATGTACTCTGCATACAAGTTGAATAAGCAGCCTTAACGTACTCCTTATTTAGTTCATTATCATAAGGCACATTCTGAAAGTGAGTAAAATGCTCTGTTATTCTGTAAGTGAGATGACTGGTTTACTCTGCAACGAATAGAACTCGGTGTCACGGCTACTGAGTCTAGCCCCCAGGAGGATAGTCAGTGTTGTTTATATTCTAAGCACTTTTGTGCCAAGCTGATTCGGGGATTTAGTGACTAAGAAGAAAATAGCTAATAAATCCAAATAAATTAAAAAGAAGTACCATCTGACAGTCTATGGTGAAATTAGGTTAAAAAAATAGGTTAAAAGTGTATCTGTGTAAACCCAGAACAAGGTATAAAATCTTAGACTAAACTTGCTGTTTGATTCAAAATCCAGTGAAAGTAGTTATCTCTTTCAGCTCTAGAAGATTTAAAAATTGTGTTTTACAGGCTACTATTGTAATACAACGTAGATCCACTGTCAAATTAAGCTTGATTGGACATATAATCTTTGAAAACTCCTTCCACTTGTCTATATAACTTTAAGATTTCTCTTTCAATCCTTTAAACTTAAAGGTTTAAGGGAACAAAATTACTTTGCCTTGAACCTGCAAATGACAACTTCTAGCAGATAGAGTACCCATCAGTGTCACTGATGTCTTTTAAAAGAGTGAAAATGTTGACTAGTGTTCCTATAAATGTGCTTCCAGCCATCTAGCTTCATGTGAAGAAAATATATTTCCAACTGCATTTTATTTCCAACTCAGCAGCAAGCCTTCAGGGCTCTGGGAGGTTTTATTGATCAAGATAATTCTTTAAAGGTGTTTGTGAGGAGTGACCATTTGGATCATCTGTCTTGATATTACTTGTTATCCATTTCTAATTTCATTTTTCACATTCTTTCACATTTTGGTGAAAATAAACTATCAAATAAATTTTTTTGTCCATTTCCTAAGTATAGAGATGCATCCTCATTAAGCAATTGGATTTACATCAATTTAAAAAACAAGGAAATTTTATTTTATTTTTTGCTATATACATATTTTGCTGTTTTTATCCATAAGACAGGAAGGACTTCACCACCATGAAAACATCTATGAAGTAGAAAATGGAAATGCAGGCAATAAGAAATGTTCTAAACCTCTGCTATAAATTTGCACACCAGTGAGTAATAGTGATATTTTACAAAACAGACTTTTGAATTCTGAAGTAATTTTTCAATTCTTAAGAAACACTTTTTCCCCACTGCAACTGTTTTATTTTGCTCTGTTGAATTTCAGAGCAGAATCACTTTTGCTACTTAGTAATTAACAGATAAAATCTGTTATAATGTGTCATTATAGATCATTGCCAAATAAAAAGCAAGCACCAGATGGTGTGCTTTATGTTAAGCTACAGTGCACATGCATTAGAACTTTTTTTCTTCTCTCCTAGGAAAATTGCAATTTATTTTAGAGAGCTCCTTTACAGTATAGAAGCTGTGGAGCAAGAAGCTGTTTTGACTAGCATGAAATCCATACAAAGTGTGGCATCATCTCTGCCTTTAGTGCTCTGTAATAGGTTAACTTAAGAAACAAAATAATGTTTTATTTATTTCCCTTTCTTCTTTTCTCCCTCCTCCTCTATCATGTGGACAGTTGACATGGGGCAATAAATCTATTGTCTATAAATTGTTACTAAAAATATTAGAAGATCTCACAGTAGCAGCATTTCTTTATTTAGCTTTCTTTTATTGAAAGCAATGTCAGTATTTCATCACATCCCTATTACATTGAGAGAAAACATTCCCATTCTCTACCGCTCAACACTGATGGGTTTTCTGAAATTTGTCCTGCTGGTCCTCTCACTAAGCCAGGCTCTTTTTATGGCCTTTGGACCACATGCCGAGACCTTTCTTGTCACCCATACTGGTCTTGAGTCCTTTTCCCTTGTCCCCTGCTGCGCGGGTCTGAGGTTGCCTTTCCTGTTCATCAGACGGGCCGATCGTCCCACATGTTAGGGTTTTCAAGCACAAAGCCTCAGCTTTCCCTCCGTCTTCACATCTCTTCCGGCGTCTGGCTCCTTCTTGCTGATTTCTCCTTAAATATCAGGGAAGCCACCCCCACACCATCTCTGATGTTCGCACTGAAACCCGCCTCCTTGATTTACACTAGTCATCTATTTATCTTCTGTTAAATTATTGCTTATCTTTCTCAGTATATTTAAAATCCAGAATGACAGGGACTGCCTAACCTTTATTCACTAATACATACCCAGATCCTTTGTACAACAGACATTTAAAACATATATGCTAATTTTAAATAAGTAAACTTAAAAACATAAGAAAACAATAACTGTGATATAATGCTACTAAATAAACTTTAGGTATGGTCAGTGCTTAATTATCAATAGAAAGCTACTACATCTACTTTGGAAATAGTTCAAATTGAATTGGAGTCTCTTCTCCACCCTCCAAGGCCGAGGCCATTAATAGATGTAACAGTGTGTGTGTGTGCGTGTGTGTGTGTGTGTGTGTGTGAGAGAGAGAGAGAGAGAGAGAGAGAGTCAGTCGCTCAGTCATGCCTGACTCTCTGCGACCCCATGGACTGCAGTCCACCGGGCTCACCCACCATGCTTCTCTGCCCACGGGATTGTCCAGGCAAGAACACTGGAGTGGGCTGCCATGCCCTTCTCCAAACAGACGTGTACAGGAGGAGCTATAGTGCTTGCTTTGTAGAAATGTTTCCTCTGGTGAGAGCTGTTTAGCTTAATGTAACTTAGGGAGACATCATACACTATCTTTACCAAGAACTGAGTGAAGTAATTATGCAAACTTTATCCGAATCGTTTAGGTAAAAGTTGTTACTGAAATGGAAAAGGTATTCTCTCTTCTTTAAAAAAGGTATTCCTTCTCCATTTGAGTTTGGTGAATACTGCATACAAAACGTTCTTTGTGAATATTTGCAATGCTGAGTGCTCTAAGAAACGCACGAAATTGGCAGAAAGTTTCACATGAACCAAGGTTACTGTTTTTACTTCTTGTTAAAATATGAGAATTTCAGAGACATTTCTGCATAGAGTGTACTGAAAAAAATAAATCCTAACTTAAAGCACCATCGCTCTAAAGCACAGTAAACAGATAGGGATCTGTCCCATTAAATGTTAATCTTCTATTTGCTGACTTACCTGCACTACGGGGAAGGGTGCTTCAACCTCCTGGCTGTTGATTGCATTGTGAGTATTTCAGAGCTATTGTCTGTGGGGAATTTTAAATGTGCAAACCTTTCTATAACTCTACTTTAAAAGGTAAAATGAAAAAGGAAAGTTGAATACCATAGAATGAAAAGAAGTGTCAGAATGGAGATTCGCTATGTGTTGTGAATTATCTCGCTTTTATTGGCTGCAATCAAGCTTTTGAGGTTAAATAAACAGTTTTCTGAGATGGACTGAGTGTGTTTCATTTGTACATAAACATGCTCAAGAACCATAACGGTATTAGAAGCTTCAGAGTCTTGTTGTATACATCGAACGAACGCGCACATTGTATCTGTAGGTATTATTTATTCAACATTTGTCATGCATTTCAATGAGTAAAAAATCACATGTGCATAGAAAGCTCTTCCCTCAGAATCAAGTCAGAGATTCGTGTCTTCTCCCAGGAAGAGACTTGGCAAGAGAAAAGAGTATCTGAAGCGTCCAGTGCCATTCAAGCTCAGTTACTGAATAAACTTGCTGTCAGTCAAAACTCAGATATATTGGGGGGGGGAAAACAGTTTGTAAGTAAACTTCAATTCTGTTGGGTTGGGGGAAAAAGTGGAAATCCAGAAGCACAATGGATGAACTCAGGGTAGCTTCAGAGGGCTCCTGCCCCAGCTCCCCTCAGAGACGGGGCACGGCTTTCACAGGGAAGTGGCAGAGAGAGGTTTCTGTCCTTCTGCCTCCTGCCCCCAGATACCTAGAGTGCCTCTATGCTGACCACAGGGAGGAAGTCTTTAGATTTTTTGTTTGCTGTTTTGCAGATGACTTAAAACTCTACTTAGAAAGATTTTTCTGTGGTAGAAAGATGACACATTCTTGATATCTAATAATCACTTTGTATATTTGTGTTCGCCATCTTCTTTCTCTAAGCCTTTTCTTTAAGATAGTGAATCCCTCATTATATAAAACAATACATGAAGAAGGAGAGAAAACATTTTCAACCCACATTTATACACTGTGACCAACCCAGCAGAGAGTTAATGCGTGCTCTCTTATGTTGCAAGAATTTTTTGCATTTTACTGTTTTAGCTTTCAATAGGAAAATTATCCACGAAATAAATATGAAAGAATTCTTGTTCATTCCATGACATTACATGAATAGGCCTCCTCTGGTTGACAGATGAATATCTGACAACAGGGCATCCTGGGCCTAGTAGTTAATTTGTAAACATTATTGATTATTTTTCCAGAAATGGTCATACATTATTAGACTTTGCTTCGTGTAAGTTCCAATCGAAACATATTATTCCAAGTTTTATATTTCTATTTGTTAAGCACACTCAGTGGAAATTTATCATCTCCAGTGACCAATTGTAATTTAAAACTATTTTGGTTCTTAGTATACTTAGGCTGAGATTGTCATAGCAAGTGTCAAAAGCAACTAGATATTTATCCCTATAATAATGTCTGGAAAATTATTCAAAAGCAAATTTTTCTTAAAATGTTCTTTTAATTAAAATGACTTAAATCTTTATTTTAAAATACTTTGAAAGTAAGGAAAATACATCAATTAGCTTTTATTCTTCTGAAGATGCTAGTCAAATTTTGCTTTTTCATGATAAACATTATCTGTATTCTGGTAGACTAAGAATGGGCTTTCCTGATAGCTCAGCTAGTAAACAATCTGCCTGCAAAGCAGAAGACCCCGGGAAGATCCCCTGGAGAAGGGATAGGTACCCACTCCAGTATTCTTGGGCTTCCCTTGGCTCGGTCGGTAAAGAATCTGCCCGCAATGCGGGAGACCTGGGTTCGATACCTGGGTTGGGAACATCCCCTGGAGGAGGGCATGGAAACCTCCTCTAGTATTCTTGCCTCGAGAATCCCATGGACAGAGGGACTTAGCGGACTGCAGTCCACGGGGTCACAAAGAGTCAGACACAACTGAGCAACTAAGCACAGCAGAGATTAAGAGTATCTTTGAAAGCAATTACATTTCCCCTGGGATTCGCTCTCTTACTGAATTTCCACTGATTATTTTATTTCTATTAAGTTAATGTACATACTTTTTACCTATGAAGCTACAAGTTTTTACCACTGGGCTCATAGGCCTAGCTAAAGATTACAGATATAAAGTATATTGCACACTCTGTGCATACATATATTCTAGGTGAATAGTCAAAATGAATTGACAGGCTTCATATAATCAAATATAAAAATAAAATTATTAAAGATGTTTTGTTTGAACTCATAAATTGGAGAAAATAAAAATACCTCCAATATTTGAACATTAAAAAAAAAAAACTCTCAAATAAACTTTAAAAAGAACACGATGGAATTTTTAATTGGATCCCTTATGAAAATTTGACTTAAGAATTGATGACATGGACTTTGAACACATCCTTGGTTTTTTCCAAAATACCTTAGAAACTTAATGCATTTTAACTGGGTGGCCAGCATCTATGATGAAGTCCTTGGATTCGTATTTTTTTTAAATAGCATATCATTTCTTTATTTTTTTTTAATTTTCATTGGAGAATAGTTGATTCACAATGTTGTGTTAATTTCCGCTGTACAAAAAGTGAATCAGATATACATCTATCCATTCTTCCTCGGATTCTTTTTTCATGTACGTTATTACTTAATATTGAGTTGGGTTCCCTGTGCTATATGGTGGTTCCTGGCTGATCATCTATTCCATATATGGTAGTGGGTATATATTAATCTAAACCTTCTAATTTGCCCCTTCCTGTCACTTTCCTCCTTTGGTAACCATAGTTTATTTTTGAAGTCTGTGAGTCTGTTTCTGTTTTGTAAATTGGTTCATTTGTAACATTGTATTTTTAGATTCCACATGTAAGTGATAGATAATATGTGTCTTTCTCTGTCTGACTTACTTCACTTAGTATGATTATAGCTAGGTCCATCCACATGGCTGCGGAAGGCATTTCCTCCTTTTTAGGGCTTGGTTATATCCCATTGTATTTATGTTCCACATCTTATTTACCTATTCTTTTGTCAGTGGGTGTTTGGGTTGCTTCCATGGCCTGGCTATTATAAACAAGGCTGCAGTGAGCATTCGAGAGCATGGATCCCTTCTAACGATGTTTTTATCTGGAGGCATGCCCAGGAGTGGGATTGCTGGATCATATGATGCTTCTTTCTTAGTTTCTTGAGGCACCTCCATCTGTTCTCCATAGTGTGTACCAATTAACAGTTCTGCAACAGTCAGAAAGTGTTCCCTTTTCCCCACATGCTGTCCAGCATTTACTGTCTGTAGACTTTTTGATGATGGCCATTCTCCCTGGTGTGAGGTGGAACCTGGCTGTAGCTTTGATTTGCATTTCTCTGATAATTAGCAATATTGAATGCCTCTTCATGTGCCTTTTGGTCATCTGTATGTCTTCTGTGGAGAAATGTCTGTTTAGATCTTCTCTCCATTTTTTGATCGAGCTTTTGGGGATTTTTTTGGTATAGAGTTGCATGAGCTGTTTGCAAATTTTGTAGATTAACCTCTTTCTTAGTCACCTTGTTTGCAAATATTTTCTTCCTTCTGTGGGTTGTCTAGTCATTTTTTTTTATGGTTTTCTTTGCTGTATATAAGCTGTTATGTTTAATTAAGTCCCATTTGCTTATTTTTTGTCTTCATTTTCGTTATTCTCAGAGATAAATCCAAAGAAATATTGCTGTGATTTATGTCAAGGAGTGTTTTGCTTATGTTTATATCTAAGAGTTTTATAATATTCAGCCTTACACTTAGGTCTTTAATCCATTTGAGTTTATTTTCATGTATGGTGTTAGAGAAAGTTCTAATTTAATTTTTTTTTTACATGAACTGACCATCAGTTCATGAGTTTATTTCTGGTCTTTCTATCATATTCTATTGACATGTATTTTTGCTTTTGTGCCAGCACCATACTTTTTTTGAGTACTGTAGCATGCACTAAAATCTGAAGTTCAGGAGCCTGATTCCTCCAGCTCCATTTTTTTCTCAGAAGTGGTTTGGCCATTTGGGGTCTTTTGTGTTCCCATGCCTGAGTGCATACTCAGTCGCTCAGCTGTGTCTAAGTTGCCAGGCTCCTCTGTCTGTGGAACTTCCCAGGCAAGAATACTGGAGTGGGATGCCGTTTCCTCCTCCAGGGGGTCTTCCCGACCCAGAGATGGAGCCCAAGTCTTCTGCATCTTCCGCATTGCCAGGTACACCGTTTGCCACTGCACTGCCTGGAAAACAGGCTTTAATATCTTCTCTTCTAGTTCTGTGAAAAATGCCATTTGTAGTTTGAAAAAGATTGCAGTGAATCTGTAGATTGCCTTTGCTGGTATAGTCATTTTCACAACGTTGATTCTTCCAATTCAAGAACATGGTATATCTTCCCTTTTGCATCATCTCTGATGTCTTTCATAAGTGTTTATTGTCTTTGGAGTATAGGTCTTCTACCTCCTTAGGTAAGTTTGTTCCTAGGTATCTTATTCTTTTTTATGTGATGATAAATGAGATTGTTTCCTTAATTTCTCTTTCTGATCTTTTGTTGTTAGTGTATAGGAATGCAGGAGATCTCTGTATATTAATTTAATACCCTACAACTCTAACAAATTCATTAATGACCTTTAGTAGTTTTTTGGTGGCCTCTAGGATTTTCTATGTGTTGTATCATGTTATCTGAAAACAGTGACCATTTGACTTCTTTTTCAATATAGATTCCTTTTATTTCCCTTTCTTCTCTGATTGTCGTGGCTATGACTTCCAAAACTCTGCTAAATAAAAGTGGTGAGGGTGGACACCTCATATTGATCTTTATTTCCCAATTTACAAGTTTACATCTGAGACCATTCATGTTATGTTTGAGAAAAACTCTGTAATGATATACTTAGTGTTATTATGCTACTGATAAATTATCTTAGTTTTTATTCTTCTGAAAATTTTTTAGCTTCTTATTTAAATGAATGATCTATTTGTTGCATATAGAATTCTAAGTTGACAATGAATTGAATATGGAATTTCAAATTGGAAATTATTTTCTTTCAGCACATGAAGCATGCCATTCTCTTATCCTCTGCTTTCTATTATCTCTGTTGATAATTCAGTTTCAATCTTATTGCTCTTTTGACAAGACTTCTTTCCTCTCTGCATACTTTTATGATATTTTCTTTGGCTTTGGTTTTCAGTTGTTACACGGTGATGTTCCTAGTTATGGTTTTGTTTGTATGATTTTCTTCTTGTGATTTTTATATTTTGAATATATGAACTGATGTATTCCGTAAATGTTGCCACTTTCCCTTCCATTATATCCTCAAGCATTGCTTCTGCATCATTTTCTTTCTTATCTCTTGAAATGCTGTTTACACTTCTTATGTATCCTGTTTTTGTTATATTATTTACTTCATTAATCTCTGTGTTTTATTCTGGCTATTTTTTCCTGATTTGTCTTTTGATTCTCATCCTCTTTTTACCTGCATCTAATATTCTATAGGCACTTGCATATTATTCTTAACATCAATTATTATATTTTCACTTGTCAGATTTTCATTTGTTCTTTTTCCTTAGTTTTGTAATATTCTGAAGATTTATGTCATCTTTTAATTTCTAAAATACATGTAGTTTAGTTATTTATTTGTTTATTTTTAATTTGTTTTTTTTGCCTCAACTTGCAGAATGTGCTATCTTAGTTAACCAGGGGTCAAACTCACGCTCATTACTGTGGAAGCACAGATCTTAACCACTGCAATGCCGGGAAGTCCCTGTATTGTTGTTGGTGTTCAGTCACTAAATCATGCCCAAATCTTTGTGACCCTGTGGACTGCAGCATGCCAGGCTTCCCTGTCCTTCACTATCTCCCAGAGTTTTCTCAAACTCATATCCATTAAGTGGATGATGCTACCTACCCATGTCATCTTCTGCCACCCCCTTCTCCTTTTGCCTTCAGTCTTTCCTAACATCAGGGACTTTTCCAGTGGGTTGGCTTTTCATATTAGGTGGCCAAATTATTTCAGCTTCAGCTTCAGCATCAGTCCTTCCAAGGAATATTCAGGATTGACTTCCTTTAGGATTGACTGGTTGGATCTGCTTGCAGTCCAAGGGATTTTCAAGAGTCTTCTCCAACACCACAATTTGAAAGCATCAATTCTTTGGCGCTCAACCTTCTTTATGGTCCAGCACTCACATTCATACATGACTACTGAAAATACCATAACTTTGACTACACAGACCTTTGTTAGAAAAGTGTAGTTATTTTGAAGTCTGTAACTGAATTATACGTCACCAATGCCCATGTAGTTTCTTTATATGCTCTGATTTGTTTTTCAATTTACAGTCCCAGTTCAGTTTCCTTGTGTGTCGGAATTTTAAGTTAAAAATTTTAAGGTTATTTGAGATTCTCCATTATCCTCCTCTGAACATGGCTGGGATTGGCCACTAGAAATCACTGGTCAGCTTAATCCAATAAAAGACTGAGGTAAATTGAAGCTGGATTTTTATTTTGGGGATGAATGGTTTATTTCTTGTTGAACCTTACTCTTAGCATTTACCACTTCAGCTTGCCAGCCAAAGCCCAAGGAATGAGTAAGCCTTTGTTCAGTTCTCACCATCTACTTAATGTCATATATTCTGTTCAAACTTATTTTCAGCTTATTAACCTGCTAGCTATCTGCTATGCATAGCTAAATATCTATTGGGGGGGGAGGTACCAAATCCTGGGTACACATGTGTGCATCCTTACTCTTACAGGACTTTGCCTGACAAATTTGTACTGCCCTGGAGATGTCCGTTGCTTTCACACACACACACACACACACACACACACACACACATACAATATATATGTGTTAGATATATATGATGTAAAGATAGCCTATTTATGTTTAAAGAATGATGATTCTACACTGAGAACACACTACTTTAGCTTTGCAGAAAGTTGAATTTAATCATTATATTTTAAAACACATTAAATATTATATTTTTCAATGTTTACTTTTTCAGTCAAGGTTAGTGTCAGTTAAGATTTGCACTTCCCTAATAAAGCCGAATTTCATTCATTTCCATTTCCTCCTCCCTTTTCTCCTACTGCTACCCATCAAATATGCTTGATCAAGATGTTTTCACTGCTGCATTTTAAAATAAATACTTTTGTAGATTGACATAGTCATAGTGGGCTCTGGCTACTTGGATCAAACAGAGAAGAGAGTCCCCTTTGCACTCTCTGCCATATTTTAGAACTGTTCCCTTGCTAATGTTTGAACTGAGCCTTCTTGCTATAATCTACTTCTATCTTCTCTTGATCTTTCAGGGATTCTTCTTGATTTCTGGTTCCCTGAGGATACTATGGAATTACATACATTCCATGACATTGTTATAAATATTGTTTTGTTTTTGAGAAGTGAGGGATGGTATTAACATTTGATCATCATGAATCAGAACCAGTATTTAAGTTAAAGGAGGTTTATTTTGTTTTAGTCACCATTTCCTCAAAGCCTAGAAAACCTGGAACTTTCAAATTATTTTAATCCTTACTTTATATAAAAAATGTAATTTTGACCAAAGGGGGAGTTCCTTTGAACACAGAATCATTTTCACACAATGAGTAAAAAGATTGTTTCATCTCTACTTGTGAAATACAAAGTGAATTTGTTTACATCGCATACATCTGGGATATTTAGTTTCCCATTTATTGTTGTAGCATACCTTGACTGTCCTATTCATTCAAGCTATGCAAACAGTATTGCTTTCTACATAAATATTATTTAGATGTATGGTTTGATAATTGCTTTAGGGATTTATTAGAGCAATTTGTTTTAATTATAATGGCGCAGTCCTGAGACTTCTAAATGCTTAATAGCAAAGAGTATAGATTATCATTATTACAGTATACCACATTCACTTTTTGCACATTTAAGACAAAAGTAAAGTTTTCCAAGTTTTCTATAAAATTTTGATAATTTTATTTTTGACATCATCTACTAAATACCTTAGGCAAGATTTTTAAAACAATGTTATAAGAAGTCCCTATGCCTGCCAAAAATAGTAAGAATTTCACAAGGAGAATGCCAACTTTTGCTGGAAATATACAGTGAAATTGTGATGAACACAAATGTATAAACAATTTTGCTGAGTGTTGCTGTAGGAAATATAGATAAATATACATGGATAAGGTAATGTCTTGGCTATGGCTTATTATCACAAACATTTAGCACAAGACATATTCTAATGAGAAAATTTTAGTTATTTTTCAGGTAAATAAGATAAATAACTGCTCACCATAAAATCATCAATGGTATTCCAGAGTCTTATTACATATTTTGACTTTTGATATTGCTTTCTATATGGGTGTTCACACCCACAAACTTTTTGAAAACATTTTACTGTGTAAATATTTTTCATTATTTTGTATTTTGTGTCATGCATTTATTGTGATTGATTTACAAATACACTTTTGCAATAATTATTTTTCAAGGAATTAGAAATATTTTGACACTGTATTTGCAAACATCAGCAATTAAGAATGGTGTCTTTTAAGTTACTCAGCTTGAATTGTCCAGCATGTATAATATGAGATATCAGCAACAAAAAAATTTTGCCTCATCAATATACCTTATCCACTAATAATATATACCATACATTCTATGAAGAAAGCTGTCTGAGACAGTAGTAACTTTTTAAAAATTTTTTCTAAAAGTTAAATAATTTACTATACAAAATCAGTAGTACAAAGTTGCTCTTCAATTTTTAAGGCTATAAAAATAGAGGCATTGTATAGAAAAATGCATTATATTGATACACATTTATGCTGCTGCTGCTGCTGCTAAGTTGCGTCAGTCACGTCCAACTCTGTGTGACCCAATAGACGGCAGCCCACCAGGCTCCACTGTCCCTGGGATTCTCCAGGCAAGAACACTGGAGTGGGTTGCCATTTCCTTCTCCAATGCATGAAAGTGAAAAGTGAGAGTGAAGTCGCTCAGTCGTGTCTGACTTTTTGTGACCCACTGGATTGCAGCCCTACCAGACTCCTCGGTCCATGGGATTTTCCAGGCAAGAGCACTGGAGTGGGTTGCCGTTGCCTTCTCCATATATTTGTAATAGTGCTGTATATGATATATTAGTATTGTAAAATATTTACAAATATTTTTCTGAAAAACAATGGAACATTTAACCATGGCCTCTATAACCCACTCCCAAACCTGAGAACACAGGTCTTCTGGACACATACTCACAAGCTGATGAACAGTACAACTGCTTACTGAAACGTGCAAAGGCTGACATTAAAAAAGTAATTGAAATTTACACGACATTAAAGACATGTTGACCGCTCTAATAGGTCTAGTGAAACAGAGAAGCATCCCATCCTAGAGATTCTGTGTGGATATGCTAATCAGGGATTTCCCAGGTGACTCCCGGTAAAGAATCCACCTGCCCAAGCAGGAGCCTCAGGAGGTGCGGGTTCGATCCCTGGGTCTGGAAGATCCCTTGGAGAAGGAAATGGCAACCCACCCCACTATCCTTGCCGGGGAAATACCGCGGACAGAGGAGACTTGCGGGCTGCAGTCCTTGGGGTCACAAAGAGCCGACACGACTGAGCTAAGCAACTGAGCACGCACGCACAGGTTAATGACATGCAAACCCAGCTTCCCTCCAGAGAGGCAAAAGTGAGACTGCTAATGTCGAGGGCAACATTATTTCTTCTTAACGTATTCCGTTTTCCAACCAAGTGCTCAAAATGTAGAATGCTTTCCACGTTGATTTTGCAATCGTGCTATAAACGAATTTTCTAACTTCCAGTAAATTCATGGCATCTGTTTTCCTCTTTGTTCCCTTGCTTTATAAGTTCATGCTTAGTGACATTTTTTAAATGGATGATTATTTCAATGGCTATTTAAATGTAAGCTACCAGAGGCTAAGAGATATCAGATTGCTTTGTCTACTCTGAGTGTGTCTCTATGTGTGCGTAATAGAGTTTCAGATCTGGTGAATTTTAGGGGAAATAAAATTTTTACTTTTCAGCAAATGAAAGCGTGAATATTATCAGGACTGTAAATTGGAGGACAATATTCATTCCTCACCTCTAGTATCTCCGAAATTATCCCTTTAAGCAGATGTTGCTAGGTTGCAGATTTTTTTTTTACATAGCATTCACAACAACCCTTGGATGATCATTGTAACCACCAGTGCCAGATGCTCTGTGCTTTTTTGGACATGTAAGCATCTCATTGAGCTCATTAAACTCCTGACCAAAACGTTCGTTCTTTTTTTACCATGAAAGCTATTCATCTTGCCAGTACATTAAACCCTAACAATAATTTCGACAGGTATAGGGCACCAGCTTTCGCCCACTTGATTCAGCTATAATTTTTCCTCTGTGATTTGAACTTTTTTGTAAAATATCTAAATCAATATTTGAATAGATGTGGAGAGCTAAATGTAGAGTGTTTGTCTTTGCTTCATTAAAACCAAATATCAAATAAAGTGCTACTGTAATTTCTTTGTTTTCTTTTTCGTACATGTTCTCTAATGTGAGAGTTAGACTCTAACATTTGTTAGCGGCTCAGGTGGTAAAGAATCCACCTATGAGGGAAACCGGAGTTTGATCCCTGGGTCAGGAAGATCCCCTGGAGAAGGGAATAGCAACCCACTCCAGTATTCTTGCCTGGAGAATTCCATGGACAGAGGAGCCTGGAGAGCTACAGTCCATAGAATTACAAAGAGTCAGACACGACTGAGTGACTAACACTTTGACTTTTGTTAGCAAGTACACTGTGAGATTTTAAAAAAAAAAAAAAAGCAAAGCAAAACATACAGAATTAAAAAATAAAAAACTTTCCTAGTGTAGCAGGTTTTCAAATTTTAACTGTGCAACTTGTTTTTAATTCAAAGTAATATACAGGTACATAAAATGGAATTGTGCTTAAATACACTGATTTTACCTGAACATTTTAGGTAACTGTAAGAAATAAGCAATAATGTGTAAATGTGTCTATATTATTCCATATAATAGAGTGGATAAAGGAAGGAGGCACACTCAGAAAACTTTTTGTTTCAAATCACAGAGCTTCTATCTTTGTGACATTTTGAGACTAGCAGAAAAAAAGCACATTTTAAATCTGGTGGTGTCTAAAGTATATTATATGAGTTTGTAACACAGGGAATTCTGGTTGATTAGCAGAGCATGCCACTTTCAAACAGTGAAAGCATGGATGCACCTATTATTTTGCATGGCAGATTCATGTATATTTATTTGGAATTTTTCCCAACTTTCTGATATTTGGAATCAGGTAAAAACTTGATCTAAAATGATATTTTTATGAGTTGGCTGGTTGAATTGTAGGCAGTGAAATAAATGGGCTCAATCTTTTTATTTATTATGTAGGGTCTCAAAGCATTAAAACATGCAATCAGTAGTCAAATAAGATGTTAATCTAGAATAGATCGAGATTTTAAAATAGCATTTTTTGTGAACTAGAAGTGAATCGGTGTGTGGAATCTGAATCTGTAATACAGTGCTACATTTACAACTGCTGAAGATGTCGTATTGGCAGTTCCACAACCTTAATTGATTTGGATTGGAATGGAGAGAAGAGAAATAATACCTAGCTAGTCAACAGGTATCCTTAGGGCAGCCCTCATCAAAATCACTATCATCTCTTTGTGAAGATCGGGCTCAGGTCCTTATATATATATGAGATAGTTCTATTTAACACAATCTGTTAAGATCTTGGGGTTCCCTGTCCCTTTTTAATTGGAGAGAATTCTTTTTTTTTTTTATGGTGAATACAGTAAGATCAGTTTGGTGAAGGCAGTCAATGTTCACTTTTTTATGAAATAAGAAACATTTGAATTCTTCCCATGACATGTGCCTGCTTCCATTTTTTATGGCAGTGCTTTTTAAAATAGTTTCTTTTTAAGTGCAGTTTTTCTTCTTTTCTATCCTGGAGGGAAGGAGAAAACAAGCGTGTATTTTTCTTTCAGCTTGGAAAGAGAAAAAGTATTCCCCCCAAACAAAAATATTGACAGTCAAGAGGTCCAGAGAAGATCAGTAAGCCAGAGCCGTGAAAGACATAAGTAAGAATTTTTTTGGCCCAAGGGATGTAAGCAGATATATGCAGTTCATGCTATGTGCTCTATTTTATTTTCCTGGGGGTGACATTTCTTAAGGTGACTGACAGAATCGTGTGTTTTTTTTGTTTTTTTTTTCCCCATCAGTTCTTTTATTATCAGTTAGCTGTATTCATGTGTCTTCTTTTCTCCACTATGTTAGGTATCCTTATGAACACAGCAGTAATGATGTGGTTAATCAGGGGATTTATAAACAAGAAGCGAGACATTAGAAGATTCACCTGATGAATGGTCTCTGTCTCTATGAAAGAACAAGGGTGACGTGTGCACATGTTGATCAGTGCTTACTTGTGGTTTATATTCGACAAACAGAGAAACACACAAAAACCCCAGAAAGGACAAAGTAATTTAGGGGTGACTTTAATAACGTGGTAATTGTTCCAAAGTTGCTTAATATCAAAATACACAGAGTTAGCCGGTCAGTGAAAATTAAGCAAGTGGTAACTGTGCTCCTCACACGTTGACCTTAGTTTCAAAGGTTAGAGTCAGTGGCGGAAAGAAAATGAGGTGTCTGATGCTCCTGTAGGGAATGAGAAATTTTAATATTTTTATCCCATTCTTTTGGTGTCTAGTATGAAAATAGAGAACAGTTCTCTTGGAGAGAAACCCCTTTAATTCAGTCTTTTAGTTCCATTCATTGACTCCATCACTCAAAAAGCTGAATGTTTGGCAGGCACTAGAAATACATAGATAAAAAGCTAATAGAGCATTTGCCATCCAGTAGCTTAGTTTGGGGAGAGAAATGTAATTATCTATAATCGAATGTGGAAACAGTACAGTGTGCTGTGAAAATGCATATATCATATTTGGCTCTGTGTCTCCAACATGGTGCCTAGGATGAAGGAAGCAATGAATGAATTTAATAGCATTGTATTCAAACTGAAAAAAAAAGACAGGCCCTTGGTATTGCTTGCTGATGTTTTTTCTTGTCATCATTCATAGTTTATCAATATGATCAGCTCAGTATTTTTTGAGATATTTGAATGTCATTAGAAAATAAACAGAAATATTTCTATGACTGACTCACTTTTAAAATAGTAGACACAGAGAAGAAAGTATTCTTTATGAGATTATATATTGAGCAATAAATAAATAAATGTTGCCTGTTTGGTAGAAATGTACATGTAAACAGGAATCGAATGATTTTATTCAGAATAACTGCCAAATACAGACATATTTGTTAAGTGTTAGTCACTCAGTTGAGTCTGACTCTGCGATCCGATGGACTATAGCCCACCAGGCTTCTCTGTCCCTGGGATTCTCCAGGCAAGAGTACTGGAGCTGGTTGCCATTCCCTTCTCCAGGGATCTTCCCGACCTAGGGATCAAACCCAGGTTTCTTGCATTGCAGGTAGATTCTCTACCATCTAAGCCACCATATATGCACGTTAAAACAGTATGTATAGAATTTTCATACATAATTTTATATCTATATTCATGTATTTTGTTGATTAGTTTAATAACATAATACTGGTTCACAACGATTTCATCCAAAAGAAAAATGAAGAAAATGAAGGTTTGATTTTTGTACTAAGATATAGTAAAAGCTTGATACAATAGAACTAAGTTCAGATTTATGGTTATTTCACCAATAACAATTTGTCATAGCCACTGCAAATGATACTTATACATATATGAATAGAAACACTTGTAAACATTTAAAAATTATTAAACATGTATACTTACAAGCCAAGTCTATATTCATGTCAAAAATAAAGTGTAAGGGCCAGTTCCTTCCTAAAAGAATGATTGGGACTGAAAAGCTGAAAACTTTTGGAGAACAATATAAAGACAGGAAGAAGCAGGAAAGCTGTATTTATAAAACAAAGCAAAACCTTATTTCTAATAATAAAACCTTTGCAAAGTAATTTAATAGGTGCATCAAATTTCACTCAAGAGAAAGCACAGCTTACTGATATTTGGCAATTTTCAGGTATTTTGATGTTCATATATCTGTTTACTTTATCTGCCTCCCGTGTAGCGGCAGTCTCTGTTGCCTGGTGAAATTTCGTTGTTCGTTTTTCTCTTGATAGACACAGAGTTTTCCTCTTGAGAGAAGCGAGGGCGAACAGATGATATAAGGGGAAATAGACAAGAAAGGCGGAACTTTCACATCATTTTGAACCGCAATGGTTGCTGAGGTGGCAGAATTGGGTCTAATGAGACCATGGATATTTATGGTTGCTACTTCATACTGTCCGCTTTATGTTCATCATCTCACTTATCTTCTCAACAGTCAAATGAAGCCAGTACAACAGTCACCCCCTTTCGTGACTGAAGACGCTGAAAGTCACAGTTTCAGAGCCCAGGCTCTCAGACTCCAAGCTTGCGCTGGCGACCGTCAGCTTCCTGACTGCGCCTGTGTCCAAGGGGAAGCGCAAACGCGTGCGGGGCCCGGGCTCCTGGCCGGGTTTCCGTCTGGGGCTGCGGGTTTACACTGACATCATAAATCCTGGGATGGAAGTAATTTTGAAAGGTCACCTAATCCATTCACCCTGCCTTAAACTTTCCTGACAGATGAGAAGCTACCTTAATTCTCTACCCCTTCAAAAGAAAGTACAGCTTCCTTCCCTCTCTTATTCCTGGATTTAACAACTCCTGGTGCAGGAAATCTCATCTTTTTTATAGCATAAATCCCACTCAATGCTATTTAAGCTTGTCGCCTTTTGCTGTGCTTCCTGAAAACACACAGTGATGTCTAAATAGCAAAATTTCCTTAACTTAAAGATGGACACTAAAAATGTCTCTTCTTCAAACTATTTAATTCATGTGTTTTTAGCTTTTATTGAAAACACATTCTTGCCACAACATTCGTTGTCTTTTATTTTTCTTCTTGGCATTAGAGTTCTTTTCCGTTTTGCATTAATGGCCTCAGATCAGGGAGTTCTAGAGGGTGTTTGACCTTGGTTTTGCTGGCTTTTCTAGACCTATGTTTAAATCCCTTAAAAAAAAAACAAAAACAAAAACGAAAAACTGCCCAGCTGCCCCGTGGTCTTCATCAACAATGTCAAAACATAATGAACATCTTACTTTTTTTCCTCCTTTTTGTGGGTCCCATCCAATCACTTGCTTTCTTTTAAAGATTTAATCAACTGGGAGTATATACAAAACCACTCTTGGTGGGTAAGCACTTATCTAATTCAGATACTCTCTTAGCTAAGTATTTATTGGCTAATGATGTCTTTTGAACTTACAGTCTCTTCTCTCCAGCCCTGTCGGTAGTCCCATTTGATTCACATTGTGCAACTAATAGAGCTTCGTCTCTATTCAGTCTTTCTGTCTTAAATTTAAATGGGATTAATGCAGTGAAAACTTCTTTTTAAATGATTAGTTTAATAATCTGGAAATTATGGCTTACCAAATAAGGCGTCCCTGAAGCTCCTTCATTTTTTAGGACTACATTTTTGCCTGTCTTCAGATTTCTAAATCATTAACATAATATTCATGTGATTAATAATTCTAAACATGATTTATATACTTTGTGTTTTACTTTGAAAAGAGTAGAGACCATCTTCACAATAGTCAACAGCTGTAGATCTTTCTAGAGGTCACATTGCAAGATGGCACTTGCCATCAATCATGGTTTTAATTAAAACTTGGGTTGTAGCTGACGAAACTTTCTTCTCTGTTGCTAATTTCTCAAGCATCTTTACCCTTGTCTTTTTAAAAGATATATATTAAAATAATAATAAGGTTTATTGTCTTATTTCTTGGCACTGCTTAATAGTCATAGTTTAGAAAAAACAAGGATAAGTTAAAATCTGAATGATGCTTCCCCTATAGCCAGAGGTCAACTTGATTATAGGTACAATATCAATTACTATAATGCACAAACTATCCTAAGGACTTACATGTACATTTATTTGTACTTCTTAATTTTGTATCAAAAAATAAGCTACCACTACTTTTGCCTTTCTTACTAGAAAGCTTACTGTAAAGCTAACAAACAAAACACCAAACTGGCACTTCACTCATTCAAAACTACAGAGAAATCCAGTACTGTGTAGATATGTAAATAGCAGCAAGATTTAGGTATTCATGATGATAAAAGTATTCCCTAAAGAAAGCTGAGCACTGAAGAATTGATGCTTTTGAACTGTGATGTTGGAGAAGACTCTTGAGAGTCCCTTGAACTGCAAGGAGATCCAACCAGTCCATCATAAAGGAAATCAGTCCTGAATGTTCACTGGAAGGACTGATGTTGAAGTTGAAACTCCAATACTTTGGCCACCTGATGCGAAGACCTGACTCATTGGACCCTTATGCTGGGAAAGATTGAAGGCAGGAGGAGAAGGGGATGACAGAGGATGAGATGGTTGGATGGCATCACCGACTCAATGGACATGAGTTTGAGTAAACTCTGGGAGTTGGTGATGGCCAGGGAGGCCTGGCATGCTGCAGTTCATGGGGTCACAAAGTGTTGGACACGACTGAAAGACTGAACTGAACTGAACTGAAAAGTATTCCATGAAAAATTGACTAAAGGTAATATTTTTAGAATAATTGCACCACTTTTTCTATCATATGTGCCATCTCCTATGAAATCTAAAAAAGCATACTGTAAATTTATCCTTTCACTGAAACCTAGGTGATCTGACTGGCATAAACTGGCACTTTTAAGAGACTACCATCTATTTCCAGGAGACCAGATGATTCAACAAACCAAGTGATTGTTAAGTAAAAGTTTAGACTAGACCCAGGGCTTCCCTGGTGGCTCAGATAGTGAAGAATCTACTTGCAATGCAGGAGACTGGGTTCGATCGCCTGCATGGCAGGAGAACGGCAACCCGCTCCAGTAGTCTTGCCTGGGAAATCACATGGACAGAAGAGTCTGGTGGGCCCGAGTCCATAGGATCACAAAGAGTGGGATACCACTGAGTTACTAACGCATCCACTTAAAATAGATCCACTCTACAAATATAAGAATTTCAAAGTCCACCTGTTTTGTTAAGTCTTTAAGAAATGATAAAATAATTTGAGACATACATTCTGGATTTAAACCATTTGGAAAACGATGCAACCATCTTAGAGATACATCGCATAAAATGTCTAAATATTTTATGAAGTTAAAATTCATTTTGCATGAGTCAACTTGTTAAGCTTCAATTCCATGAAACTACGTTTTTACCTTTGGAATGGTGTGTATCTGGTTCATTGTCCCAGGACATTTTGAATACTCTGTTGTTGTTCAGTCACTGTAACAGCAACAACAGAAAAAGCCGGAGACCAGGTGGCTCATAAATAATAGAAATTTATTTTTTGTCATTCTGGCGGCTAGAATTTAAGATGTAGATATCAGTGTTTTGGTGAAGGCATCCTTTAGGTTGCAGACTGCTGATTCGTGCTGTCGTTGTAGAAGGGGCAAGGGGCTGTATTGTGGCTCTTTCCTCAAAGCATTAATCTCATCTATGAGGTTCAGTCCCTCAGCCCTAATCACACTCTGGAGGTTCCGCCTCCTAACACGATCACCTTGGGCATTAGGTTTCAACATGTGAGCTTAGGGGAGGGGGAAGGAAAATATTCAGGCCATAGCATCTATTTTTTTAAATTATAGGTATTTGTTCAAAGCCAACACTGTACCCAGACAAATCGTGTTTCATGTGAAGTTTCACAGGAAATTCTTAAGAAAGTTAATAGCAGCAGCTCTATCAAGCATCACATCAAAATTTTTATAAGGAACAGATGAGGCTCTAACTTATATCACCATTTTCAAATTTTTGTTGAAACTTTCCATAAACAAGAAATAGTTTTTATATTTTTTAGTTCTGCAGCCAGATTACAAAATCTACTATAAAGGAGTAAGGAGATGTATGGAATGAAAAAGGATAAAATATTATAAAAGATTCTTTATATTCCAACAATAGACCATTTGAGGGCATTTTAGAATTTAAATTAGTAAATAAAATATAAATCTCTATTAGGGAAAAGTGTTTATTCTGATGAAATACTTGAATTGATATTAACCAATTCAGAATCAATAAACTGTCAAACTGTTTCACAAGCCAATGATTTCCTTAAAAGTTTTCAGAAGAATAGTATTCTTTGGAATTGAGAGAACAAACCCAGGATATTTTCCTCTCATTTACTGTAACTCACTCTGTATGATTTTTGCATGAGAAGATCCTGTAAGAATTGTCTTAGTTTATGCTATATTATACCTGTGGATACAAGAAAGACTATATTTCCAAATATTTTAATTATTCTAAACTATTTTGATTCCCACAAAATTTTGATGTCTAACTAGTTCTCTTTTCCTTTCTTAGTAAATTATGGCTTTTAACTTTTTAATGTTTGTTGTTGTTTTTCCTTTTTTAAACTTTTTTTCAAATAATGTTTCTTTATTTTTTAAATCTATTCTAGTTTCGGCAGTTCCAGGTCTACGCTGCTGCAGGGCTGTTCCCGGCTGTGGCGAGTGGAGGCTCCTCTCTACTTGCGCTGGTCCAGCTTCTCAAGGCGATGTCTTCTTTTTTTGCAGGCACAGGATCTAGGGCATGCAGGCTTCAGTAGCCGCGGCACATGGATTCAGCAGTTGCAGCTCCCGATTCTAGAGCACAGGTTCAGGAATTGTGGCCCAGGGGCTGAGTTGTCCCACAACATATGGGGATGGAACCCGTGTCTCCTGCATTGACAGGCGGATCCTTTACCACCGAGCCGCCAGGGAAGCCTGTTTCTCAGGACATGATTAAAATAGCTCTTGCTTTTAAAGATTCATTGAACGAAAACTCAGTATGTTTCAATTATCTTTAGGTCAAATACATTAGTATTGCCCGATGACAGTAAAAGATGAATTGCAAATTAGAAGACTTTGAGTCACGTCGGTGTTCAAAATTAGATGAAGAAACATTGAAAGGACGGATCTGGTGACTTCCCTGTAAACATCCGTACAAAGGGAACTGGTTATGCTACAAGGAGTCAGTACTGATGGATGAGTGTATTGGAGAAACATAGTAAATGGGAGATCAACAAGAGCCATTTCCAAATTAGATTTTCAATTCAGCAATGCGGGCCCAAGCTGGTGCACTTCAGGAAACTGTTCACACAAGGGGGAAAGATGTGATTGTGACATTTCTCATTGAATCAAGATACAGCAAACATATTCAACATATTTCACCTCACACAATCCGGTGCCTGGTATAGGGAGAAGTGATTCTTAAATGTTTATCATATGTGAAAAATTGGGCACAATGAAGGATTTACACCAAAAAGGAAAAATAGTAAATTTGTCTTACCAATTCAAAAATTATTGCTATACTTAGTTGGTTTAGGAAATTGTTCTTACTAAGATAAAATATTAAGCAAAAAGAGAGAAGCAATTTACTAATTCTTATCTATAATGCAGGTATTAGCATTAGGGAGACAGAAGAGAAAATTTTCTGTGAATTGTGCCTTACTTGCTATTTTTTCCTATTTTTTTTTTTTTTGTTATTCTGCAGTTTGGCTTTATTTTGCAACCGGTAACATTGGTTCTGAGATTCTGTGGATCCAAACAGTCAAATAGTTGGCCTAAAGGATAAATAGTTGGTCTAAAAGGGTGAACTTTTAAGCTAGATGTAGCTAATTTTAATTATGACTAGAATTAATCTATATTTTAGACGTGTCTTCATCTCAGAACTGAAGTAAATTCAACTTGTCTTAGAAATTCAGACTTTTAACATCCTATATTAATCATTTGTCCTATAACTTGATATTTATACTGAGCACAGATTTCTGTTTCTATGAATGCAGAAAAAATATAAAACAAGCAAGAGGCTTTCAGCGGAATGTAAATCAATACTTTGGCAAAAATATAACCTGTTAACTTTTCTCTATTCCTATCCAAACCCCAGGCTAATAGCACTTCAGTATTTCAAACGTTAAGTAAATCTTCTGTAACAAAACCATACTTTTGAAACCAAACATATGTCTGGTTTTGATTTGTTATTCCCACATAAGCACAGAACATAAACTACTTCCCATTGCTCTGGCTTTACCACAAGCATGCTTTCTCTAGTCCATGAGCATAAAATGTGAAACAGGCTCTTTCATAAAGGAGGAAATCAGCTTTAAAAAAGTCACCATGACTTGGAAACTTCACCTTTCTACCTCACAGCCACATATAAGAAAACGACTTTTTTTCTCCCAAAGGATGCCTCAAATCAATACGTGTTTCTGTGATTTTATTCTTTTTACCTTAAAGAATAGGAATAATGTTTCCTTGTGATGAGTGGGTATTTAAACATTATATCTTTTGATCATATTTTCTTGGATTCTATTAAAATTAAAATATTTTTTGCAAATGCATGGATACCCTAAATTATTACTTCAACTTTATTTAAGACAAGTCCTATCTGACAACACTTTTTGATTTAATAAGATTTATTAAACAATACTGAAAGAATTATTTTGCCTATATTAGCAACCCAGTTATCATAAATCTATTTTAATTTGAAACTTTCAATCACCAAGGCACAACTTAAAAATATGTCTCTTTTTTAACTTAATCGTATTATGGTTGTTATACAGGAAGAAAAGTTTACTCACAGTCTATGCCCACTGAATCTCCATATCAGTGATGAGATTGACTCTCTGCTAGACTATGTCAGTTGAGTCAGGGGGTTGACATGAACTTCTTCAGTTTTCAGAGCAGTGGCCTGACGAAAAGCCTGTCACCGCTCAGGAGGCTGAACAAGTCACTCGATTCCTATGGATTCAAGTCTTTGGAAAATGTTCAAGACCTTTTTATTTCTTTATTTTTTAAAAATCTAACTTTTAGACAGAAACCCACTTGCCCATATGATATGATTTGCATAGAAATCAAATAGTATATAAGATATCTGCTTGATTTATGAAAAGACTTGAGATGTTCTGATTGAGCAGAGAAGTAGGGACATACAGACAGCATCCGTGCGGTTTCTGCCTAATCCATTATGTAGAATATATTGAGTAAGACGATGTATCGTGTCTGTTTTTTCTATCAATATTCTGCAACTGAGACACAGAAAAACCGATAGACTTCTCAAAGAAGCCATTTAATGCCTTCCAAGTATATACAGGACATACCAAGGGGAACACACTAAGATATCCTTTCTTTTGCTGAGTTTAGAGGTCTCTCTTGGTGGATGATTTTTATTTTTTCATGATTGTGATGGGAATTTCCACTAGGGTGTATTATTTAGAAGAAAACAGAATAATTTTCTATAAAGAACAGCTTTACTTTTAAACTTCCTGTATAGAAACACAAAGCAGAGGGCAGAACACCTGGAATAAAATCTCGCAATTGTGAATATCATACGATAACTCTTCAAAATACTGTAGTGTAAAGCTCAATGAATTTGATAACCAGCTTTGTGCATTTTAAATGAAGGTGTGTGTTTTTGCCACTTTCTACTTATAAATCATACTCAGTGTAATGTTTTTATTTTTGTGCCCTTGAATGTTAACATAAGCGTAAGCATTAAGGAAATCTTGATGATAGCTTTTCTACTGTTGTTTTAGTGGTGACACTTTGTTCTTAAACTTCTTCTCTGCAGGAGTTAAGGAGGTCAATCCTAGTCCTGAGTTGGATATCACATCAGCAGACTCATCGGTGTCTTCTCTCTGAACCGGTGAAGGACTGCTTGATTGGCAGCGTAGGGCTATCTCACCATGCTCATTCTTTCTGTTCATTTTGTTTTTCCATTTTATGTGATTAAGCTCCATTATGAGGATTTTCAGGTCACCCACAGTTAAATGTTATTCCAGCTGATGGGCACTTTGATCAGCTTGTCTCACAACTTTTCTTTGAAAATCGCTTGTTCCCTTTCAGAAGATTTCTCAGCAAAAATGGTTTTAAATTAAGTCATCAAAGAAAAAAATAATGCACAGAGGCCAATTAATATACTCAGTGACATGAATTGTGCTCCCTTTTCTTTCTTTAATCCTGACCCATGCAGTTAATTTAGAGGACAAGTATTTGATATGTGACTAAGGGGGAAAAAAAAGAAAGAAAAGAAATATCTTCTAATTCAAGAGTTCCTGTACATTGGCCTCAGAAATTATTTTCTTAATGGTTCAATGGGATGAGACAACCATACCACTTGTTGTATTATTGATACTGTTGAAATGTGTGAACTTTATCCTGTAATCTGTTGATTGTTGTAGGTTGTGCACTTGTCAATAAATAAATCAGTCCTGAACATTCACTAGAAGGACTGATGCTGATGCTGAAACTCCAATACTTTGGCCACCTGATGCGAAGAGCTGACTCATTTGTAAAGACCCTGATGCTGGGAAAGATTGAAGGCAGGAGGAGAAGGGGACGGCAGAGGATGAGGTGGTTGGATGGCATCCCCGACTCAATGGACATGAGTTTGAGCAAGCTCAGGGAGATGGTGATGGACAGGGAGGCCTGGCGTGCTGCAGTCCATGGTATCACAGAGTCGGACACGACAGAGCGACTGAACTGAACTTGCACTTGCCGTTGATTTAGCTATGAATATAATGCATAGAGACCTCGAAACAATAGTTCCTATTTTATGTATATGATAAAGGGTTTTTTTGAGGAGAAAGGTGTCTTAAGGTTTGATATATAAATGACTTACTTATTTTATGTGATTATATCATGTGATAGCATTTTATTTTCCTTCTTAAATGTGTGTTTATGTATGTGTGTCCTCATGGTTATAATTATATTTTTTCTTACTTTTTTGCTATCTCTTACTGTGTCACCATTGTGATACTTTAAATAATAGTTCAAATTATCAAATATCCCAAGGGCATTGATATTCTTTCAGTGACTTCAAGATATATTCCCAACTTACAAGATGCTTGTGATGAATTCCACACCTGCATAGCTGAAAGGCATTTTATGTATCAGGGTCTCCAGGGCTTTTCAGGCTGGAGATTATAATGCAGCAATTAGAATGAGGATTGTAGTAGCATTCTCATTTTTTGAACAGAGCTCCATCTTCTGAAATTGACAGAAAATGTTTAATTCTAGACATTTAAAGATACCGTCTGGAACATTTGCATTAATAAAGGGGAAACCATACAGCGGGTCATGCTACTTTCAAACAGATTAAAGAATGCATAATGACAGAGAAACTCAGGGAACTTCCTCATAACAAGAAAAGTAGGTGGGAGACTCTTACACAGAGCTTTCAAATGACTGTGCAGCGTTAAGCTAGCAGGTGAGAGAAGAGATTAGCTGATGGGACTGACGGCATGAAGCTGCCAGAAAACTAACCGTGCTATTCCCCGATCTTAGCACTACTCATCAATGTCAGTTTATAAGCTGGAACATCCTCAGGGAGACAGGAGGATTACAAAATATTAAAATGAAGATATTGGGGAAAATCACCATCAACACTAGATTTTGATACTATCCCCATAAGGGGAAAAAAAAAGTAATGTGTTTCTAAATTCACAGGTTCAGAAATAGAGGTTGCCAACACTTTGCATTACTGTAACTAAGATATTATTAGGTATCTCAGTACATGATTGAAATTTCAAAAATCTAGTGCCTAAGTAGATAAAATTGCTATTTTAGAGCATTTGTCAAAGAAACAAAATCAACTTAAAATAAAAATGAATAATTGTGTAACACTTGGTGGTGCTCCCCACTCTGTGTTAATTTGTACCTCACTGTAAGTCTCTTAGTAGGTAAGTCAGGTAGTCTTCTGTTATCCATTTGTATTGCTAAGGAGCTTGGGCTTTTTTGCTACTAAATGTCTTCCCCGAGGTTATCAGTAAGTACAGAAAGCAGATCTCAAACATAAATCTTATCATCTCCAGTTCTCTGCTGTTTTGTTTGTAACTTAAATAGACTTTACAGTGATTTTATTTATAAGCATCTAAAGCCAGACGACATCACCCTTATGGCAGAAAGTGAAGAGGAACTAAAAAGCCTCTTGATGAAAGTGAAGGAAGAGAGTGAAAAAGTTGGCTTAAAGCTCAACAGTCAGAAAATAAGATTGTGGCATCTGGTCCCATCACTTCATGGGAAATAGTTGGGGAAACAGTGGAAACACTGTCAGACTTTATTTTGGGGGGCTCCAAAATCACTGCAGATGGTGACTGCAGCCACGAAATTAAAAGACGCTTACTCCTTGGAAGGAAAGTTATGACCAACCTAGCTAGCATATTAAAAAGCAGAGACATTACTTTGCCAACAAAGGTTCATCTAGTCAAGGCTATGGTTTTTCCAGTGGTCATGTATGGATGTGAGAGCTGGACTGTGAGGAAAGCTGAGCACTGAAATACTGATGCTTTTGAACTGTGGTGTTGGAGAAGACGCTTGAGAGTCCCTTGGACTGCAAGGAGATCCAACTGGCCCATCCTAAAGGAGATCAGTCCTGGGTGTTCATTGGAAGGACTGATGCTGAAGCTGAAACTCCAGTACTCTGGCCACCTCATGCGAAGAGTTGACTCATTGGAAAAGACCCTGGTGTTGGGAAAGATTGAGGGCAGGGGGAGAAGGGGACAACAGACGACGAGATGGGTGGATGGCATCACCGACTCGATGGACATGAGTTTGGGTAAACTCTGGGAGTTGGTGATGGACAGGGAGGCCTGGTGTGCTGCAGTCCATGGGGTGGCAAAGAGTTGGACATAACTAAGTGACTGAACTGAACTGAAAACCAGACACGTTTGATCACCTTTATTTTTTTAAGGCTGTACTCATATGCAACTGAGAGTCAAAGATCACTCTAATACGTTCAGTTTTTCTGTGATTCATTTATTCCCTATGTCAAATGGCAATATGTTCATGCTCTATCATCAAAATCAGATTCTAAGAAAAATCAAGTTAAAAGTTAATTGTCAGGCTTCTGTTGTAAAATGAACTCATTCCCGAATCAAATTCTCATTATCCACTAAAAGACCCATGGACACCCAGGGCAAAAGATAACTTTTCACAGCATCGAAAGAAACTAAGCTTTACAGACAAATAACTTTCCAAATCTGGGAAGGGTCTCCAGAAAATGGAATTTCAAATACTTGCTTTAGTAAAAACAGCATCAGAGGTTCTGTTTCCACATAGACGTAAAAGGAGGTCACAATAATATATTGCTCCAAAGTTAACCGTAAGAATCTGGATCCACCACAAAATTCATAGTTAAGAGTGTCTACATTAATATCAGACAAACTAGATTTCAGAATATAAAATACTACTGATAATTGGATCATTACGCAATGATAGCAAGGGTCAGTTCACCAAGACATACCAGTCCCAACAGAAACGCTTCAAAATATATGAGGAAAAACGTTATAGAATTGAAAGGACAAATAGAGAAGCTAAAGTGATAGCTAGAGACTTGAATCCTGCACTCTCAGAAAATATACAGTAAATCAATTATATCCCAGAAGAATTGGCCAACATTATCTACTAAGTACATGGCTACAGTACATGGGGTTGCAAAGAGTTGGATACGACTGAGCAGATACAAATCTACCAAGTAAGCCTAATTGATGTTTCTAGAACACTCTATTCAAGAACAGAAAATAAATACATGGTATTTTAAAATACACATAAAGATATATTCTTTCCAGCCTACAAAATAAACCTCAAAGAATATAAATCATTTAAATTATGTTCTCAGATTAAAACAGAGTTAAACTAGAATCCAAAGACCGACTTATATTTTAAAAAATCCCTAAGTATTGGGAAATTAAACAGCATAATTGAAAATATCCCACAGGTCAAATAAAAAGTCCAAGGAAAAAATTTAAAATATTTTAAACTCAATAAAAAAGAAATCATTTCGAAATTTGTGGAAGGCAGCCAAAGAGCTGCTGAGAATAAAATGTGTAGTATTATTAAATGCTTTCGTAAGAAGAGAAGAAAGGTCCCCAAACAGTCATGTAAGCCTCCCCCTTGAGAAACTAAAAAAAAAAAAAAAAAAAAAGAGCAAATGAAAACCAAATGAATTAATAAATAAAAGCAGAGTACCTTGGCATATACATTTCTGAAAGCAACCCCATGAGCAATTATTTGGATAGTTCTTGGTGAAAAGATTGAACGGCGGGAGGGGTAAATAAAGACTAAAATTGAGATTATGAATAAAAAATGGTAAATTCCTCCTCCACGCTAAGGCATTTCTTGAGTATTTCACAACGGGTTTGTCTCCTACTTGACATCAATTGTATTGTTGTCATTAGCAATATAAGCTTCAGGTATGTGTATTTCTTCTCCTGTCTTCTTGAATGTGATTGGAACATGGCAATAGATTACAGGTGGAGCATAATGGGGAACCATCCACAGGATGACGATCGTATGTAACGCTATTATAGCCCTCCCTCTCTGCCACCACAGTTCTAAATACTTCCTGTGTATTATGACATTTAATTATCGTAACAACCCTGAACGATCATTGTTATCACCATTTTACATATGAAAAACCTGAGACACAGAGGATAGAAATAATTTCCACAAGGTCCCTGAGCTAGTGAGTAGCAGGGCAGGATTTCACCCCAGGCACTTTTTATCATTATGCTGTAAAACAAGGGCTGTAATGCTTTGAAGTTGTTCATAAGGTTTTTTTTTTTTTTTTCCACCCCATATAATTTTTCTCTCCATCCATACTTGAAAGCTAAACCTATTTAAGTTGTGGCAAAAATACACAGCGCTGGTCTGACACTGAGCTCATTGGATGTTACAGCAGCAATTGGCTGAGAGGATGACTTCTCATTTGGAACAGGATATGAACCACTGATTATTTTTGGGATCCAAATTACTTGGATTTCAACATTTTTTGAAGTAGATTTAATTTGGTTTCCACATTTTTATGCTTCCCTTTTTAAACTGTCATTCACGTTTCTAACTTCTAAATTCTTATCTAAAAGTTTTAGCAAAAACTGGTTTGTAAAATCCTATCAATAACATTTAAAACTGATTTAATATCACAAAATGTAAGTTGCAATGATAGTATCCACAAAATAATTTATTTTGGTGGCTTCTGTTCTTTTAAAATGCATCTTTCATATAACAGGTTTTCATTGTACCACTAGGCTATAGGTTACATACAGTTGTTTCAATTACCAGTTACTATTTACAAATTTACAATTTTTTCAGAAATTATAGTGGGTTGCATTAATGGCTTACCTATAAAAAGGGTGTTTTATTGAAATTTGGACATAGTAGTGATACATTTTAAAAAAGAGAAATTAACATTCAGAATTGGAATAATAATAACAGTAATTGAAATAATAATAATGGTTTCTTGAGTGTCTCATTTGGTAATGAATCCTCCTGCAATGCAGGAGATGTAAGAGACACAAGTTTGATCCCTGGGTAGAGAAGATACCCTGGTGAAGGAAATGGCCAGCCACTCTAGTATTCTTGCCTGGGAAATAAAGTACATATGCAAATATGTATTCATTTTGGAAGTATTTTGGAACAGGTGTATAAGCATTTTCTAAAACAACCTGAAATATGATTAAACATGGCTAAGTCCACAGTTTCCTAAATGGTTACTATTTAGGAGCCTTCATAGTTGGTGACTTTGCCTTAAGCGATTAACTTTGAAAATGACCCTTCAAGCTAGATATGATTGATATGAATGACATTAATGCATTAATGTTGCCAATGTCACATTTTTCAAAGTTACTATAATCAAAAGACTGCCAACTCCGACAAACTGCAACTGTTGTTATATACAAGAATGTCTTTCTCTGTGTAGAAATTTGTGCATATGCTTTGAGAAAAAGGTGATATTGTACTGGAACAAAGTCAGTAAGTATAGGTTGCTTGATATTATGGAGACTGATTTCCAGGGAAGGTCTTGGCTAGCTTCTCCTAATTCGTACGCCTCATGTTCCTATTGAAATATTCATGAAATTATGTAAGAGATATTTTCAAACTGCGGTGCCACTGAAAGCAAGAAATAACACTTTATATCTTGCAGATCTCAGGAACAGTTTATTAATTTCTACAGAGAAAACACAAACCGCATTGTGTAACTGAACAAGGGAGAAACACAGGCAAAGATTTATCTAAATATTTGTTTCTAGTCATGTGAGTTATAATTGTGAAAGTTGTAAATAACATAAATGGCCAAAAAGAAATAGAATGGGTAAATAATTATGACACATCCATGTGACAGACATTTATGTAGCTATTAAAATGGTGATTTTTGAAGAATAATTTGGATCATAAAAATAGAAACTTAATGCACACAACATAAGATTAATTTTTCAACCTTATTAACAAATGTTTGGGTATTGAAATAGCACAATAGAAGGAAATGTATCAGCATACTAATAGCTATATTAGTTTACTAGTGATTGTATGACCTTTATATCTTTCATAACTGCAAGTATTCTTTGTATACTTTATAATTTATTTTATGTATGACAAAATATAGGAAAATATCATATTTAATTTAATGTATTTTGAATCCAGTTTTAAATTGTTTCTGTGTCTTTCTCCATAAGTTTCATAAAGAATATTTTCTGCATAAATAAAAATGTTTATACCCACAGGGTATTTTATATTACTCTTGGGGGCTTCCCTGAGAGCTCAGGTGGTAAAGAATCTGCCTGCAGTGCAGGAGACCCCGGTTTGATTCCTGGGTCAGGAAGATCCGCCGGAGAAGGGGTAGGCTACCCACTCCAGTATTCTTGGGCTTCCTTTGGGGCTCAGCTGGAAAAGAATCTGCCTGCAATGCGGGAGACCTGGGTTTGATCCCTGGGTTGGGAAGATCCACTGGAGAAGGGAATACTACCCACTCCAGTATTCTGGCCTGGAGAATTCCATGAACTGTAGAGTCCATGGGGTCACAAACAGTGGGATACTACTGAGCGACTTGCACTTTGCACTGCACTGGGAGCACATATCCCTTCTAAGTACTGAGTCCTATTTGTTCTTATTTTGCCTCTTTTGTCAGAGTGCTACTGGGCATCTAAGTACTAAGAAAAATATATTAGAATTATAGCTTACTTTTTCTAGAGATTATCAG
Source organism: Odocoileus virginianus (assembly GCF_023699985.2). NCBI lineage: Eukaryota > Metazoa > Chordata > Mammalia > Artiodactyla > Cervidae > Odocoileus > Odocoileus virginianus. Next base: position 96,776,396 of record NC_069676.1, read on the forward strand.
AATAAAAACAAAATAGCTATGGTATAATTTTATTCCTGAGATTTGCAAATTAGCCTGATGTGTAGAAAATATAAGCTAAAATAAATTGCCACACAAGATTGAAATGGTTATTTATTAAACTATTTTCCCCAAACTATATTGTTCTTGTTGTTATCCTTGTCACTAGGTCGTGTCTGACTCTTTGTGGCCCCGTGAACTGCAGCGTCAGGCTTCCCTGTCCTTCACTATCTCTGAGCTTGCTCAAACTCATGTCCATTGAGTCAGTGATGCCATCCAGCCATCTCATCCTCTATCACCCCCTTCTCCTCTTGCCCTCAATCTTTCCCAGCATCAGAGTCTTTTCCAATGAGTCAGCTCTTCACATCAGGTGGCCAAAGTGTTGCAGCTTCAGCATCAGTCCTTCCAATTAATATTCAGTGTTGATCTCCTTTAGAATTGCCTGGTTGGATCACCTTGCAGTCCAAGGGACTTTCAAGAGTCTTTTCCAGAATCACAGTTCAAAAGCATCAATTCTTTGGCACTCAGCCTTCTTTATCATCCAACTCTCACATCCATACATGACCACTGGAAAAACCATAGTTTTGACTATAAGAACCATTGTTGGCAAAATGATGTCTCTACTTTTTGATACACTGTGTAGGTTTGCCATAGCTATTCTTCCAGGGAAGAAGCATCTTTTAATTTCATGGCTGCAGTTACCATCTGCAGTGATTTTGGAGCCAAAGAAAATAATTTTGGAGCCCAAGAAAATGAAGATGATTTATAAGAGGATCACGAAGAAAGTTTTGATAGAAGGACATGTATCAGCATATTAATGGTTATATTAGTTTACTAGTGATTTTATGACATTTATATCTTTCATAACTGCAAGTATTCTTTGTATAGTTTATAATTTATTTTATGTATGATAAAATATTGGGCAAATACCATATTTAATGTAATGCATTTTGAATTCAGTTTTGAGTTGTTGATATGTCCATAAAGAAAGAAAATTCTCCTTACGATCCTCCTATAAATCATTTGATAGGTGAGGAGGCTTAACCTACTTTCCAGAAGATAAAAATCTCTTCAAATCACTGGTCCAAAGTAATCTTGAAAGCACTGTCCACTAGAGCCCAGAGGGTTTGTATGGACATAAGGTAAGATTTTAGTCAGCTTGGGCTGCCGTAACAAAATGCTGCATACTGAACAGCTTAAACAAGCAACATTTATTTTCTCACAGTTCTGAAGGCTGGAAATCTGAGATCGGGGAGCCAGCATGGCTGGGTTCTGGCGAGCGCTCCCTTCCTGATTTGCAGATGGCCACCATCTAGATGTGGACTCTTCTCGATGTGTATATGAGGAGGTGGAGAGAGAAAAGCCTCTGGTGTCTCTTCTTACAGAGACACAGAATGTATCAGATCAGAGCTCCATCCTTTCGACCTCATTTAACCAAAATCACTGGCCCCACAATGGCCAGTGACTTCTGGGCAGTGGCCAGTGGCCATGGTAAGGCCGGGGTGCCCTCCGATCCTGGACACCTTCCAACATCGGCTCCAGCCTTCCCCAGACCCTCTCCCAGCCCCTCCAAGAAGGCCTTTGCCTCAAGCCCTGGCTTCATGTTGACCAACACCTGATTACCAGTGAAGGTTTAAACGCTCGGCAGGGACCAGCAGTGGGACAGCCAGGACGCTGGGCACGTCATCCAGCCACGCTGAGCTGCTGAAAGGCATGCCCCTGATAGTTAGGGCCTGGCAGCCTGGCCCATGGAGAGGGGATGGCAAACCACTTCAGCACTCTTGCCTTGAGAACCCCATGATCAGTACGAATAGGCAAAAAGATACGGCATGTAAAGATGAGCCCCCAGGTCAGTAGGTGCCTGATATGCTACTGGGGAAGAGAGGAGAACTAGCAAACCTTTCAACATCACAGTAATCCAGGCTGTATAATGACATGGAAAAGAGAAAGCGGATGTATTTATTTGTGTATATATATATATGGATATATATATGGATATATATGCATATATATCCCTGTGTTTTATATATATATGCACATACACACACATACACACACACACATAGGTACAGATAGCCCTTCCTGAATGTCAGTTGTGCATTAGTGCATAGTTTAACTAGAAAGTTTCCATTTTTTCTCCAGACTTAGGACTTCCCTGTGGCTCAGATGGTAAAGCATCTGCCTACAATGCAGGAGACCCAGATTCGATCCCTGGGTTGGGAAGATCCCCTGGAGAAGGCAATGGCAACCCACTCCAGTATTCTTGCCTGAAAAATCCCATGGACAGAGGAGCCTGGTAGGCTACAGTCCATGGGGTTGCAATGAGTAGGACACGACTGAGCGACTTCACTAATAGAGTGGGCAAAGGATATTCTTCACTTGGCTGCTGTGAGAAACTGTTGTTTAATGAGTTATTATTCACATAGCAAAGCAAAAGAGTATTTGAAGGGCTCCTGAATCCCCCTCTAGTGCATAATGATTGGGCACAAGCCCATCAACTATCATAATTGGCAATGTTTGCAAAATAAAGAAAAGCTGCTGCAGTTTTTGTTATAATGAAGAGGACGTACCTTCTTTTTGAGGAGCTCATAGGCTTACTCTATAGAACAGCATAAGCAAAATTTTCACACAAGAATAAATCGTGTGAAACACTGTAGTTGTAGCATGTGATTCCAAAAGCTGGAGGTGAGGACTTGACCTTTTTCCTCTTAAGTCATGAGGGTGAAAGCGAGAGGAGAGCCACTGGGACGAAACGGAGGTGGTGGCCAAGCTTTACTGCTCTTTTGTGATGACTTTAGCCATTGCTGACGTTTGTGCATTAGAAGTCAGGGGCAGTGGGACGGGCATGCTGTATGACCAGGTTCTAGTTTGGTGTAGAAATGTCTACAGTGTCCTACCAGAGTTCGTTCTTGTTTTACTTAAAAGACCTAATTCATAATCACCGAGGTTTGAAGTCTGATTGTTCCTGGCCTCCTTCCAGGTGAATTTTGATAGGATAGTAGACTGCTGTTCTGAGACTTTAGGGGCTTTACTCTTATCTATGCAGACAAAGGTTACTTGCCTCATAGTAATAATAAACTGTAATAATAAACAGGGACACAATGGAAATCAATTTTCTCGATTCTTTCCTTCCTCTGTTCTTTTCTTCTACACATTTCTTTTCACCACTTTTGGGGCTTGACACCTCATTAGGGGATCCAAGATATGTAAAATTAACAAGTAGATCTCTGTTGGAAATATTTAAAATCAAAGGTCCCCCACCAGATTTTTAAGCTATATTAAAATGCAGACATGTAAATAGTAACCCAAAGCAGGCATCCCGTTATAAATGAGTGCCCTCTCAAGCTTTTGGGTCAGAGTCAATCATGGTTTTCAAGAGGTCTAAGAAATGCCAGTGGTGTTTTAGGACTGACTGACATATTATCTTGTTTATAAGGTAATTTGTAAAACAAGAGTTTTTTGACCTTTGCATTTTGAAACATTATTTTTTTTTTAAACAAAGCTATAGTAGCAGAAAAGGTAAGGATCTCTGATGTGGAGAGAATAAAAAAAAATAAAACTAGAGTGATTCCTGATAATTTATTTTCATTGTATCTTTGAAAGTTTAAATATTATTCATACACTTAAGCAAAGCTTGCAGGTCAGGATTATTGAGCCTGGTATAGACTGTAAGTATTAGAAAGCCTATTAAACAGGTACTAGGAATAGAATTTTTAAAAATCATATAAGGAAATTTCATGTCTATATATCACGACTGAGTTCTTTACATCTAGATTTTTAGATCTGGACACTGAGGCTCAAGCGATGCGTGCTTGTGAGAGTATCTATCTCAGGTCACACATTCAGGAGGTAGGAAAAATATATGAGAATGTGCCTGTATTCCCTCCCTACATCTATCCTTTCCTTAACATTAGTCTCATACCTTCTCCAGTATTGATTTGTTTATGTGATGAAAGAGAGAGGAGGGGAAGTGGAAACTGGGACGCAGCAAAAGTAAATTTTCTGTGGTGTTCTAATCAGAATGGCAATGATGTCTATGTTAAGGGGTAAACAGGAAAAATTACTTTATCCCCTCCGCATGATCATGCGCACCGAGTCGAAGCTGTGGAAGAACTTCAAGGTGAAAATGTTTACCTATTGACAGGGAAAACACCCAAACAGGAAAAGAGTGAAAAAGCGTGTTGATTTGTTTTCTCTTTCGATTTCTTTTTTAGTTCTCTCTCTTGATGACTGACATTGCTTAAGGAAAGGAGATATATTTTATGGTACTTAAATTCAGTTCATTTTGAAAGCTTAAATATTTGAAAATCAGCGACCTAAGTGGGAAAAAACAAATGCTTGTCTGGCAATCTTAGTCAGTCAGTCTCCCCAGTGCAAAGTGTGAATACCTGTTTCATATTTGACACACACATCTGTGTGTGTGCGTGTGTTATAAAATACAAGGCAAAACATAAATGTCTGTGTCAGTTTCTGATGTACTATGAAATATGGTATTCTACAGATACTATCCTATGAATTTTCATTTGTTGTCAAAAATGTATATATTTACATAGGTTAAATATATATTATGTATATATATTTAATTATCTGAAGAATTTCATTGATAATGTAATGTTTTTAATTTAGTTTTAAACTACTTAGCAAAATAAATAAATTGAAAACCTTTCATATCAAATCATTTAAATATGTTATTGTGTAATAATGTAATCTTTTCTGGCATATGATTTGGAATCAACAGAGAATTAATGTCTATCTGAACTTCTGTTATATAAAAGCCGGATTTGCCTAGAGCACATACGCTACTGAATAGTGTTGAGAATCAGTAAAATGTTTAGTGACACGCAATACTGAGGATTTAGGGGAATCCCCCAGAAGACTAAAATCCAGGGTAATTACACAAAGTGAATATTTTTCAGTGTACAGATAGATAAAATAATAGAGGATTATTTGAGTGGTTACAGAATATAAAGGTGGATAAAATGACCAGTGGATAGGTAAACATACCACACTCACACACATGCATACATTTGTATACATTGGCCTTCCCAGGTGATGCTAGTGGTAAAGAATCCACCTACCAAAGCAGGAGACATGGGTTTGATCCCTGGATCAGAAAAACCCCCTGGAGAAGGGAATGACTACCCACTCCAGTATTCTTGCCTGGAAAGTTCCATGGACAGAGGAGCCTGGTGGACTGCAGACCCCCGGGACTGTAGCCCACCAGGCTAGCTCTGTTCATGGAATTTTCTAGGCAAGAATACTAAAATAGGTTGCCATTTCTTTCTCCAGGGGATCTCCCTCAGCCAGGGATCAAACTTGAATCTCCTGCATTGGCAGACGGATTCTTTACCACTGAGCCACCAGGGAAGCCTGTATAGACATATAAAGGCAATTAAATATTCATGAGAGCTATTTGATGCAAAATAGTGTGTGTGGGCTGGGCTCTAAAAGGGAAGTAATTCTATCAGGAAGGTAAAGAATAGGACACATAGTGTTTTGTTTTTTTAAATTCTGTTGATTATTGAGGGGCAATTATATGTGCTAGCCAGGTGGCTAAGCAGAGATGAAGATTTCAATGAAATTGAACAGAGAAGAAACGGCAGCATTTGGGAAAGTCTCCTAGTCCAAGAAGACTAGTAATAATGCAAGAAATGAGGTGGAAAGAAGAACAAGGTCCAGGAAGGAATGTAAGACCTTATATAGAATTTGAAAGAGGTGGGTTTTATCTTATAGCAAATAAGGTGTCAATAAATGTTTTAAGTATACAAAAATCACTTTAGCAGTATTGGGAAAGATAAGTCTGTGGAGGGAGTGAGAAAGCAGGAAGGATCTGATCAGTGACTTGTAAGACAGCAGTGTTGTCGATGAGAAGCAACGTTTAGTGTTTTTAATCAAAATCCAAAGGATATACTATATACAGAGACTGCCTAGGAAAGTCATGATTGGAGGGTAGGGTGAATTCTAAAAGAATACAACCTTTAAAAGGAAAAGGATTATCATAGGATGATTTCAAGGTGCTTTTATTTTTGGTTGTTGGTTTTTGTTTAGAAATTGTTTTGGAAAGAGGATGGTGTTCAGCAAAATTAAGAAGGAAAAGAGGGGTATTGAAGGAAAGAAAAAGTTCTCTTTAGGGCACATTTCAATGAAGAAACTTTGAGATGTAAAGTTTTTTTTTTAAATTAAAAACAATGGAGTATTTAGAGCATAGTTCATGTGTTATATGTACATAGAATACATGTGTCTATCTGCAAGTTTTCAACATGTTGAAATTCTGAAGGCAGATGACTTTGCCTAATACTCATTAATAAAATGGAATTTATCCTGAGAAATAATTGGACAAATGCACGAAATATGAATGTATAAAATAACTTTTACTGATGAATTTTTATGTTAATGAAGGAAGAAACTGCTTGAATTATTTGCAGAAATTAAAAGGTAGGTATTAAGAGAAGAGGCTTATAATACATTAGATTAAAAAAGTAAGTTCCTAAAGTATGTATAGTATAATACCACTTCTGTCGGTGTATGTATTAATAGACAAAAACTTGAAGTATATTCCCTTACCAAACATTTAATATTGTAATCTTGAATCAGTGAGATAGGAATAACTCTAGTGACTAGTTTATGTATTTACAATTGGTTTAATACTATAATATGATATGTACTAGTAGGTCAAAATAATAAATATTGACAAATTCAACCTGATGTTATCTCTGTGATAATACTTTTAAGGGATAAATGCAGTTCAATTTTTGAAGAGAAAGTATGTGGGTAAGAAAACCACTCTGGCTTAAAATAGAATATTAAGTCATATCAGTCTTTAAAGAAATAGACCCTGGAATAAAAACTTACATAGAAGTTTTAACTTACTGAGAAGTTAAAGCTATAGAATGAAATCTAGTGAGCTTGGGCTCATGAAAAACTTGGAAGGAGAAACATGGTACCTTTAAGCTATTGTAGGGTGTACATTCTCAGGACAAACCACTCCCCCACTCCACTTTATTTCCAGGTATATCCACCAGCTTACTAGATATGTCTATGTGGATGTTTTGTATCTATCTCAAACTCAACTTGTGAATTTAAAAAAAAAAGTATCTCATTAAATTTCCACCCTCCATCTAGTCTTCAAAATTGCTTCCTTTCCTTATATTTCTATTAATGATATAACATCTATTTTTTTTTATTATCAGAGGTAGAAATCTTGATAATTGTTTACTTCTCCAGTTCCTAATGTGCACAATGGATTTATTCAGCTGAGCTTAAGTTCTTTTGATTTCACCTTCTCCATTTCTTTCCCCTCTGTCTCAACCTTGGTACAGGTTCTTCCAGGGTCCTTGTTCAGGAGATCATCATTTTTCACTTGGATAGTTTGAAGAATAGCCTCTTCTCTTCGCTTTCCAGTTCTTCCTCTGTCAGTTCGTTCTCCACACTGCAGCCAATTTTCTTTCTCTCTTTTTCAATTCAAAACTCTGGGCCAAAACCCTTGCCTTTCCGAGCTTCATTTTCTATTCCCACTTGAAAACATCTTCTGCTTCAGGTACCAGCAAACAGCCATGAATTTTTCCTAGAATTGCCCTCTCTTTCTTCTTAAAACTTGACCCAGCACAGAATTTCCTATGTCCACTGTGTGCTCTGTCTGTTTCTACATTATGACAATTTAGAAAGTAGCAGATGCATCTTAGTAATCCTTTTTTTTTCTTTCTTATTGCAGCACCTTATAAGGGGCTTCCCTGTGGCTCCGATGGTGAAGAATCTGCCTGCAATGCATGAGACCAGGTTCGACCCCCGGATCAGAAAGATCCCCTGGAGAAGGGATTGGCCAATATTCTTGCCTGGAGAATTCCATGGGCAGACGAGCCTGAGGTTACAGTCCATGCAGTTGCAAAGAATCAGACACAATTGAGCGACTAACGCAAGACAAGGCACATAGTAAGCATTTGCTGAGGAAACATATAATTACATAAATCCTAAGTTTGGTGTACAAGACTGATATTTCCTCATGTAAAACTATGAAGGGCAATTTTAATATAAAAAGTAATAAACTAAAAATATAAACTATCATATGACCCAGCAACTTCACTCCTTGGTATAAGCCTGGAAGAAAACAAAAACAAAGAAACACTAATTAGAAAAACTGCACGCATCTTAATGTTCACAGAAGCATTACTTACAACGCTTAAAATATGAAAACAACCTAAGTACTTATCAACAGATGATGAAGACTACATAATGATGTATGTGTGTGTCCGAGTCTGCAACTGACAGTCGTGTCTGACTCTGCAATCTCATGGACTGAGGCCTGCCAGGCTGGTCTATCCATGGGATTCTTCAGGCAAGAATACTGGAGTAGATAGCCATTCCCTTCTCCAGGGTATCTTTCCAAGCCAGGGACTGAACCCAGTCTCCTGTATTTCAGGTGGATTCTTTACTCTCTGAGCCACGAGGAAAGCTTAAAATGGAACACTACACTCACAATGGAATACTACTCAGCCATAAAATCAATAATGATGTTTTGTCATTTGCAGCATGGATGGCCTTGGAGGGTGCTGTGCTAAGTGAAGCTAGACAAAGAAAAATTCTGTAGGATATAATTTTTCCTATAAAAAATATGAGAAACTCTTGAATGTAACAAAAAAGATAAACAGAACCAACTAGTGGTTACCAGTGGGGAATCACAGGGGGGAAGCACTGTCATGGCAACTATAGAAACATATGCAGATGAACATAGAGCAGTAATTTAGTTTAAATGAAGGGAAATCTCTTTGAATGTTATGACAGCGTGCTCCCAAGAATCCTTTTTCAGTTAATTATACATTTCAATAAAATAAATGGTAATGAATTAAGTGGAAGTTAGCTTGTGAACTTTTCTTAAAAATAAGAATCCAACTCTAATTCATGCCAGTTAAACACTCTAATTAAAATTTCCAAATAAGTGACATATTCCTTCCTTCAGTTTGAGCCAGCATCTCATCATGGAGAGCCTCATGTGACCTGGTGCACCCCCAACTTACTTCCTATAAATCCCTCCTGAGAAAAGCTGCCTTTATATGTAGAAGTAGACTTGGCTTTTAAAAATATGTATATTTTTATATACTAAAACAAAAAAGAGTATAACCTTTAACAATTGTGAATCACTGTATTATCAGCTACAACTTATGCAATATTGTACATAAATATACTTCAATAAAAATAGAATGATGTACCTTTTCATAGAATTATATAAAACATATTAAATACTTCAGTATATTTAAAAAGTCATTAGGTTAAAACAGATATAATGTCACACAATATGTGTGATTCATAAGCTGGAAAATAGTTTTCTTTTCACTTATAATGTTTAGAATACATTTATTCAGTCACCTAAATTTTTTTTTTAATATTTGTGTTAATAACTATTGTGTTGTGTTGTGTTAATAACTATTTAGAAAATCAATATAATCTTCCTATTATAGAGACATTTTATTTAAAGAAAAATTTAAGGAAAAGTAGTTTTTAAATAATGCTATTTCTCACAAGGTCTCAAAATAAGATAAGCTAACAATAACACGATTCTATGGGAACATGTTCTTGTAATAAAAAACAAGCAAGCTCTAGTTTATACTTTGTGAGCTATTCTCACACAAACCAACCTTGAATTTTAAATAGGGCATAAGCCGTTAAGCTTGCCCAAGATTTACTAATCCTGTACACAAATACACAACTATCTTTGCCATTTTTCTTCAGTCCAGCATGCTTGGCAAGTTAGGGTTGTTTTGGAGATGAAAAAAAAAAAAAAAAAAGATGAGGTTCAAAGCCTGAGAGAAAACTGGAGAAAATTCTACTGCTTCATAAAAGAAAATGGGTGTTATAATACTTTCCAGAAAATATTTTTAGATATCTAGACTGATAAAGAAAGTAGTTCACTGAAGTAAGTAAATGAAAATCAAGATCCAAGGAGAGGGGTAGATATGGAGTAGAGAGATTTTTAAAATAAAATTCTTTCTATTTAATTTCCATAGTTTAAATGCTTATTATATTATGCCTGGTCTATTACTACAGCCTCTTAGCTGGCTACCTAATCCTCATCATTAACAGTAAAACATTCACTGGTTGTCTTTTTAATATTGATTCAACAGGAGACTGTGTGTGGATCACAATAAACTATGGAAAATTTTGAAAGAGATGGGCATACCAGACCACCTGACCTGACTCTTGAGAAACCTGTATGGTTCCAAATAGGAAAAGGAGTACGTCAAGGCTGTATATTGTCACCCTGCTTATTTAACTCATATGTAGAGTACATCATGAGAAATGCTGGGCTGGAGGAAGCACAAGCTGGAATCAAGAATCCCAGGAGAAATATCAATAACCTCAGATATGCAGATGACACCACCCTTATGGCAGAAAGTGAAGAAGAACTAAAGAGCCTCTTAATGAAAGTGAAAGAGGAGAGTGAAAAAGTTGGCTTAAAGCTCAACATTCAGAAAACTAAGATCATGGCATCCAGTCCCATCACTTCATGGGAAATAGATGGGGAAACAGTGGAAACAGTGTCAGATTTTATTTTTGGGGCTCCCAAATCACTGCAGATGGTGACTGCAGCCATGAAATTAAAAGACGCTTACTCCTTGGAAGGAAAACTATGACCAACCTAGACAGCATATTAAAAAGCAGAGACATTAGTTTGCCAACAAAGGTCCATCTGGTCAAGGCTATGGTTTTTACAATGGTCATGTATGGATGTGAGAGTTGGACTGTGAAGAAAGCTGAGCGCTGAAGAATTGATGCTTTTGAACTGTGGTGTTGGAGAAGACTCTTGAGAGTCCCTTGGACTGCAAGGAGATCCAACCAGTCCATCCTAAAGGAGATCAGTCCTGGGTGTTCATTGGAAGGACTGATGCTAAAGCTGAAACTCCAATACTTTGGCCATCTGATGCGAAGAGTTGACTCATTGGAAAAGACCCTGACGCTGGGAGGGATTGGGGGCAGGAGGAGAAGGGGACGACAGAGGATGAGATGGCTGGATGGCATCACCGACTTGATGGACATGGGTTTGGGTGGGCTCCGGGAGCTGGTGATGGACAGGAAGGCCTGGCATGCTGCGGTTCATGGGGTCACAAAGAGTTGGACATGACTAGGCCACTGAACTGAACTGAACTGAACAGGAGATAAATACTGGAAATGTAAGTTTAACAATTAACACTCTTTCTGACATGGCAGTGATTAACCTTTCCAACATTTCCATAGTATGCAAACAGTATCAGTTGCGACAAGGTTTTATTTAAGATAAACAGAGGTCCAAAATAACAGTGACTAAAGGAAGATGAAATTTTATTTATCTTTCATGTACAATTCTCAAGGTAAGTAATCAGGTAATGGTATGGAGCTCTGCTACATAAACTCCTCAGGGGCCTGAGCTCTTCCCAGCTCTGTACTTTGCCACCTCTGGAGTGTTGCCTTCATCCCCATAATCCAAAGTCATTCTCAAGTGTTGGTATTTATGTTCTAAGTAGGATACAGGGTAACGAGGAAAGAAGAAGAAAAGAAAACATGCTGTCACAGAACATTTATACTTCTGTTCCTTTACCTGGGTCTCAGGCATAAGAACATGCCTAATTGAAGGGAACTTAGAAATTAGTCTTCTTTCCAAGTGAACATTAGTGAGTGAAAGTTGTTCAGTCATGTCTGACTATTTGCGACCCCATGGACTGTAGCCTACAAGGCTCCTCTGTCCATGGGACTATCCAGGCAAGAGTCCTGGAGTGGGTAGCTGTTCTCTTCTCCAGGGGGTCTTCCTGACCCACGGATCAAACCCAGGTCTCCTGCATTGCAGGCAAATTCTTTACCATCAAGTGAGCATCATTTTAGTTCAGTCGTTCAGTCATGTCTGACTCTTTGTGACCCCATGAATTGCAGCATGCCAGGCCTCCCTGTCCATCACCAACTCCTGGAGTTTACTCAAACTTATGTCCATCGAGTCGGTGATGCCATCCAACCATCTCATCCTCTGTCATCCCCTTCTCCTCTCACTTTCATTCTTTCCCAGCATCAGGGTCTTTCCCAATGAGTCAGTTCTTCCAATCAGGTGGCCAAAGGATTAGAACTTCAGCTTCAGCATCCATCCTTTCAAAGAATATTCAGGTCTGATCTCCTTTAGGATGGACTGGTTGGATCTCCTTGCAGTCCAAGGGACTCTCAAGAGTCTTCTCCAACACCACAGTTCAGAAGCATCAATTCTTCGGTGCTCAGCTTTCTCTATAGTCCGACTCTTATATCCATACATGACTACTGGTAAAACCATAGCATCGGCTAGGCGGGCCTTTGTTGGTAAAGTAATGTCTCTGCTTTTTAATAAGCTGTCTAAGTTGGTTATGACTTTTCTTCCAAGGAGCAAGCGTCTTTTAATTTCATGGCTGAAGTTACCATCTGCAGCAATTTTGGAGCCCCCCCCACAAAATAGTGAGTATGAATCATGCTAAAAGTTGATGAGTATTAATGAAAGGGAAAATGAATATTGGGGTGAGAAATGCACATATCTTCCACACTGACCATCTCTAGCATGGTCTCTTGACTCCATGTCTGTGTATCTTATCTCCTTTAGGTAGAGACAGTTTTCCTGGGGGGCATGAAAGATCAGCCCAATAGGAAGGCAGCAAATTGCCAATCTTCCTGTAATCCAAACATTCATAAAAATTTAATTTCTTTCTTGTTCAAGGTTTCTTTCCACGTTGCCTGGTAGAACAGATAAGAAAGAACAAGTGGCTTATGAAATTCTTTTCACATATCTTCAGGAAATAAAACATATTTGCAGTACCTGGGACATCTCAAGAGTTCAGTAATCTGTTCACAAATCATTTCTCACAGATTTTATTGATGTCCTCCACTTAAATCCTTCAGAAATTTTGTTGAGAATCCCTGCTTAGGTAGTATTATCTGAAATGAATATAGCTCTAGTTTACTCCTAACAAGTAGTTACCCCATTTCCATGTAGTTCTTATTAACATGAAGGTGAGGCTCTTGAATTCCAACTAAGGTCTTAGCTGACCTCATTCTGATTATGATAAAAACTTAAGTAGGGGAAATTGTCTCCAAAAAAAAAAAAAAAGTTGAAAACTGTCAATATCCTCTCCTTCTTCATTTGCTCGTACATCCCCATGCCTTCCTGGATGATGTAGAATGCTCTGATTTGGCATATTTTGTCTCTACCAATGCAAAGACTAGTTCACAGAACCATATTATTATACAGTAACAAACTTTCTGGGGAAGCATGTTTTATATACCTGCTTCTTTTTAATGTACTATAATAATGTACTCTATTATATATTTGTTTTCTCATTATGACTACCAAATATAGTCTAGTCATTTTGTTTCTGCTGAATACACGTTTCCCATTTTCTGATCTTGTTTTCATTGCACTAGTGCGGTAGCAAGGCCAGAAGTTAGGAGTGAGGCATCGCAGGGTAGTTTCCGTGTTCTCCCATGCCCTGCAGAGTTTGGATTGGTTTACTGAAAATTCTCTCTGGTTGTAGTTTCCTCATCAGTAAGATAGAAACTTCAGTAGTATTGACATCATGGCATTGTTAAGAGTAGTAAATAAGTTCTTAGAACACGAACACTTAATAAATTTTAGCTATTATTATCCTGTCTAGAATTATCTTACCCTAATTAACCACATATATGTCCACTTAATTTCTTCCTCACCTCATCTCACACAGTGCTTTGCCAAAGCTCCATTAAGGGATTTATCGGAGTCTGCCTTTTATCACAGTTGTTGTGTATGTATCCATGGTCTTGATGAGATTGGGGGTGCTTATGGAGCTGGCTTTATGTCTCCTTCATCTACGGTTTACCAGGGATGCTTTGCTGTCATCAGTTCAGTTCAGTTCAGTTCAATCGCTCAGTCGTGTCCGATTCTTTGCGACCCCAGAACTGCAGCACGCCAGGCCTCCCTGTCCATCACCAAGTCCAGGAGTTTATTCAAACTCATGCCCATCGAGTCGGTGATGCCATCCAACCATCTCATCCTCTGTCATCCCTTTCTCCTCCTGCCCCCAATCCCTCCCAGCATCAGGGTCTTCTCCAATGAGTCAACTTATGATTTGCTGTCATAGTAGTTATTTAATATGTATTTGTTTAACTGCCTTCAACATTTTAGGAGAAAAAGATACAAGTATGACTTTATAGTATTGCCTAGACTTTCAGAATGTTTTCTTGATCAAGCAATATGATTTATAATATAAAAATTACATTTTCAGACCAGGCACTATTATTTATATTCTTTATTGGTATCCTTTGCCATCTTTGCAATAGCAGATCCTTAACAGATATCTTTTGATTGATTAATTCACGAAGATTTAATTTTGAATCATCCTGTATGCTCTGCCAACTTCTGAAGATAGTCATCATTTTATAGTGAGCTCAAGTGTGCCTTTTCTGTGGAACCTTCCCTCATCATTCCCTGAATATTTTGTTGTTTTATTCTTGGTTCTCTCAGATTTTGTTTATCCTCTATCAGCATTTGCATCACAATATTATGGTGACATAGACACATGTCTGCCTTCACCAAATGTATATTTTGGGATCAGTGATACATTTTTATTATTTTGTGTCATATCATCCAGATGACAGGAATGAAAATTTATTGAGAACATGAATAACTGTATGTTCAATATCCTATATTTTCTCCCCAGCATTTATTGAATGACATATTGAGAATTCATTGTCAGCATAATGATCCCCCAAATACTGCATGATAATCAAGGTAGTCAAATAGAATTAGACAGTTCATTGACACACTATAGCTGTAAACAAACCAAAAACTCAAGAAAGATGTTTAGTGAGACTGAGAGGCAGTGGAATTTGTGCACATGGGTCCCAACCTGTGCAACCAGATCGCCTATGTTTCCATCCTGCCTCTGACTTATTGGGTATGACCTGGGGTAGGTTATTAACTTTTCTCTGTTTTTTCATCCAGAAAGGACAGATAAGCGTCCTCAATTCATAGGGTACTTGGTAGGATCAAATGAGTTCATAAAAGTAAAGTCCTTTAGTTATATCTGATGCATGATCAGTACTATTTAAGTATTTTCCATAGCATTCTAACAGAATCATTTAACAAATCCATGTTACCCCATTTCCTAAGCATTTCAGTTAATGAATATTTAACCATTCAGAGTTGCTCACCTGCATTCTCTGTGTTGGCAGGTGTATATTGTTGGCACTGAAAAGAGAATTTTAATGGATACTGAATCACTGCAAAGGAAGACTGAGGACTCTGAGCCCAAAGATAGAACAGAAAATGTGGGTCAGCAGAAAAACCGGATGTGCAGACGAAAGCTGGATCATACACAACTACCCAGATCTGGGAAGGAACGAGAGCCAGGTGGCAGCTGATGTGGCGTTTGGAATGTGATAGCAGAACTCAGTTGCAGTTGACTAGTCTCTTCCTCTTAAATAACATCATGCATTTTAATAGTTTCATACTGAATGTTTAATGACTCATTTTATAAGTTGAAACTGCCATCTTCTCAATTTCATTTGTCATTTGGATGCCAGAAGCCCAAAGCTTCCTTTTATGTAACTCCCCCAAGAAAGCAGCCTTATTGTAAAATACTTGTTTTCATCTGTTCACATGAACATATACATTAAAATTCAAAGGAATAATTGTTGCCACCATGCTGGCAAGTTCTACCATTGTGATTTCACCAACTGGATTTTGTATTAGTTTTGATAGTTAACTTTTTCTAAATTCTGAATTTGAAAGCCTTTCCACTGGTCCCTCTCTGGTTCTTAAGAATTTTTACTTTAGTTTTACGGTAGCTTTTCTCTTTTATTGCTTTCTTCCACGAATAATATGTGATTTAACATAGGATAAAGAAAAGTATTTTTTGTGTGTGTGATTTTTTTTCTGCTTTAGATTGGCCTTTCATAGCAAATAGTATCAATTCTAATGTCAGTGTGCTATTTGACTTTGCATTGTTCCTTGTTGCATTTATAACATTTTACCTTTTCCTTTAAAGATCGATATAAAAAAGAGAATAGAATCAAAATATTAGATTATTTTGCAAAACTATTTTATGTTGCTCAAATGGCAATGAAAAACTTGGAGTATTTAGTTGCCCATCTTTTCAAGAGAACTTAAAGAATACTGTATAATTTCCTTATCATGTATTTTTTTGTAGCTATAGGAAAATAGCACTCTAGAGTCAGCACTACACTTCTAGTAACCAGCGAAAGATTTGTTTCAAAGAGAAGCAAGAGTACTCCTGCACTTTTAAATAAGAACAATGGACTACAGGTCTACTTGTAAAATAAATGATTCCTTGAATTCTCCATTAATTACTGTTACTTTTATCATCCTAATTTCAGCAGTTGGACAGTTGAGATTGAAAAATGAAGTGTTTCATGTATTAAAACAAGTAAAGATCTCCCCAGAATCCAGGCAAATTAAAATGGAGGAAAATTAATTTTATCTTTGTTACCCAATCACATGCTTATTTGTCACCTCTTTACATAAATGTTTCAGGAGATCACTACTCTTCCTTTGTTTCTTGGTTTCCCATCCTTCAGAAAATGGTCCTTGGTACCTGTTACAATTTTGCAGTTCTTGACAATAATTACTTGGTTTGCGTCTGAATCCCCCATGGGCTACTGTTAAAGTTAGTAGGTATCAGAGGCTGAACATGGCTTAAAGAAAGGATGCATTTGTAACATAAGGTCACCTTCATCACTTAAAAAAATACAGAGCCCTCATTTTTTGTTCTGCAAAATAGAGTATAAATCCTCTAGATTGTCTGGAGACTCTAGATTTTATGAGACTCTGTAAAAGTGCTTCATATATAGTTAATTTATAAAAAGTAAAATTTAGCTGATCTATATCACAGTCTAAACTTAATGGAGGGAAAAAATAATAAGCATCAACCCTTTATTTGATTGCATATGTGCCCTTCCTCAAGGAAATTTCTAGAGTTTCAAGCATCCAAAAGTAACCTTTACTGTGCGCCACACTTTTACGTAGTTTAGAAGTCTTCAGTCATATTCTAACGGTGTCCTAAATCCTCTTTCCTTGGGGTCTTCCTGCCTGCTCTGTGGCCATGCTGGTAGGGAATAGGCAAGCCATCCTTAGTGATCATCTGGTATACCTACTAGGCTCACAGGAAATCAGACAGCCTTGCTGAGCCACAGGAGACCCAGGCTGCTCCACTACGGACTGTTCTTTCAGTCTAAGAGCGTGTTTGCTTATCTTTAATTCAGCTGTCCCTGCTCTAACAGGGGTTAGAACAGCAAAGTCTAAATGTAAAACAAGAATAATGATGCCAGCCTCCTTTCCTTGCAGGTAGGCCCAATTTCTACAAGTGCTTTTCATGGAGTTTGACTTCCCTCATCTCTTTCCCCCATCAGATGCTGAACTCTCCCACTGTAGTTGCTTCTTCCCATCAAGTCAGTATTTTGCACAGATAACAAAAGAAGGAAGGAAATATCCTTAGTCTGAACTCACTGTACCTGAATGTCCTAACATTTGTGTGTGTGTGTGTGTTTCCCAAGTGCCTGCTGATGCAGACCATAACATCTGCAGACGTCTTTACAGCGAGCTGATCACCTCTTGCCAAACACTGCAGGGAGGTCTCCCTTCCCTTCTCTTTTAAGTGTGATGAGGCACTTGGCACCTGTTCTTTATTTTTATTTTTTTAACTTTAGGGCCTATTGCTAAAATTCTGTGATACTAGAAATCATCCCTTCAAAAGTGTTATTACTATTTCTAAAGGAATTTCAAGCAAGAATGCAAATTAAGGAGTTTGGAGGCCTACTTTAAGTAGGCTTCTGAGACAAGTAGCAAGTCCTCTGTAAGTAAGTATGGCCCTGGCTGTGATTTCCATGATCATAAGAGTAATGATGAAGATGATGATGATGCAATATTTACAGAAGTCTTATTCTGTGCCAGAAATTAAGTGGTTTGAAAATCCTTATTTAATCCCCACAGTAACTCTATGAAGATGTAACATTAAAATTATTTTACCCTTGAAGAAAGTAATTTCCTCACAATCTTATAGCTAAAAAAGCAGTGAAATTAATCTTTGAACACAGGAAGGCTTGCTTCAAAACATCTTAATCTTAATCAGTAAAATATAATTCAAATAATGACAAATAATGACACATTTACATTGATCTATATGTTTACTTTTAAATGAAATATTTCAAAGTATTGTGTTGTTAAAAATATAGCTTTGTATATCCATATTTGTGCATAAAATATTTAAATGACATTTACTAGTAATCTTTGAGACTATATATCATGTACATGAGTGTTCAGTCATGTCTGACTCTTTGAGACCCCAGGGACTGTAGTCCGCCAGGCTCCTCTGTCCATGAGACTTCCCAGGCAAGAATAGTGGAGTGGGTTGCCATTTCCTTCTCCAAGGGATCTTCCCGACCCAGATTGAACTCACATCTCCTGTATTGAAGGCAGATTCTTTACCACTTGGGCAATCCGGCAAGACCATATATTGTAAACATACAAAATTAAACCTTAATAATGAAGAATAATTGAAAAAATGCTGCAGCACTTTAGGCAAGCCTCAGTAGTGGTTATTGAATGGACTACTTTAGATATGCAGATTTGAAGATAAAAAGATTAAATGCACAGAGTTTTATTTCCTTGTGGCATATGGCATCTGCATTTTACTTAACCATGTTAGAAATGTTGTCCCTCTACCCTATTTTCTCTTCTTTTCAGTCAGTGATTGAAAAAGCTCTAGAATATTTAAAAACTTCTTGATCTATTCCACAGTTTTATTTCTTTTCCTCTAGTGTCTAAATCCATTTATAAATACTGTATATACACAGTTAGTCAGTGTGGTGGCAAACTGAGAATTTAATCACTGGGCAATCCTTTGAAATTAATATTTCATTGAGCACAAGCATTCCAAATTAATAAAACTGTGCTCACAACATCCTTAAAAAAACATGCTTATAATGAAATATAGCATAATCCTTCAGAAAATATGTGTCACAATTAAACAGAGCCTACTCCGTTAAAAAATGTAATTCATTGTAAAAAATTGAGAACAAACTGCTAAAGAAGAACTGTATTTTATTAGTCTTTACTGAGGTAAGACAAATTTTTTAGGCTTATTTTTTTTACAGACTAACCAAGTATATGCAAAGCAATTTCCTAGCTGGTAAAATTCATCGCCCAGAAATATTTCACTAGCATAAATGCTAGTATTGCATGGTTTATTTATTGGAAGCCAAACTATTTGGGTGATTTTGGAGGTCTTGCTACATATAGTGATTCTTCCTGAAAACAGCGAAAGAATACATCAGGTAGGAGAAAAAGAAATAACTTTGACACATTCAGTTCAGTTCAGTTCAGTCACTCTCATGTCCTACTCTGCGACCCCATGAACCGCAGCACGCCAGGATTCCTTGTTCATCACCATCCCAGAGTCTACAGAAACCCATGTCCATCGAGTCAGTGATGCCATCTAGCCATCT
Organism: Odocoileus virginianus; assembly: GCF_023699985.2. NCBI lineage: Eukaryota > Metazoa > Chordata > Mammalia > Artiodactyla > Cervidae > Odocoileus > Odocoileus virginianus. The sequence goes on from NC_069676.1 coordinate 96,795,866, forward strand.
CATCCTCTGTCATCCCCTTCTCCTCCTGCCCCCAATCCTTTGCCCCCAATACTTTGACACATTAGTTTTCTTTATTCAGATTTTGGAAATTTCAGAATTCTCATGCTGACATCATATATTGGCTATTTATTGCCATAAAACAAACTGCCCTGAAACCACATGACTTAAAACAGCCATTTCATTTTGGTAATGACTTTATGGGTCAGAAACCTGGGAAGGATTTAGCTGGGTGCTTAATTGACAGTTGTAGCCTCAGTTGGGGCATCTGGTCCTAAAGAATCAGCTTGCAAGTTTGGCTTCCCCATGGTCTTTGGTCTTTTTCTCTCATTTTCCACAAAATAAATTATCCTCTAAGGTCCATCCTATAGTTTAGGCTTCTCAACCAAAGCCTGGGATTTCAGGATATTAGTATCTGTTGGAGGACAGCTAGTGCAAGGCCCCCCAGAGACCAAGGTGAAATCTGCTAGTCCTCTGCATTCCTAAAGTAGGTTATAGCCTTGTGTCCCTTCTGTGACATGCACTGGTTAAAGTAGTCTCAATTCCAGCACAGATTAAAAGGGAGGAGGAAAAATAACCGTACCACTTGGTAGTAATACAAAGGATCTGTTGCAGTCTTTAATTTGAGGTATACATCATTAAAAGGATACTTAACGTTTTTTTTTTCTGCTCAGTTTTGCTTTCTCTATTTCAAACCAGTGCTGCATTGGTTAACATATGGCTCACCATACACTTTCTATTGAGAATGCTTCAAAAAGCTCCGTCCTCAAATGCTAGTGCAAACACTAGTCTGGCAAAAAGTCACCTGAATTCCTCTCTTTGATACACAGAACCTAAGCTGCATGGACTTGTTTTCCCAACACGGAAAATGTTACAGTAAACAAAGGATTTGAATTTAGATATTTACCCAGCTTCTCTGAGTCCTGGGCTCTTTCTTGCCTCCCTCCTTTGCCAGGAGCCCTGTTGTTTTCCTTACACTTTGGCTCCCCACCTCTCCTGGCAAGTTAGAAGCATTCTGGACTGAAGCAGGGATTGTGGCTTGAGGGTAAAATTAACTCTTCCAACTGAGGAGGTTCCCCTGTTCAGAATGTGCAGTTGGAGGCTTAAAAAATACATGTATAGATATAGATATATACGTGTGTGTGTGTATATATATATACATATATACATATATATATATATCTGGCTGTCAGCTTAAAAGGAAGTAAAGCTAAATAAAAAGTAAAGATTTCATGTATGAGAAACCCTGAGCACTCTCTACTCTCATGTACACGTAGTCTGTGGTCATCCCCTCACCGTGCCTTTGTGGCCGTATTTGAAATTCATAGCCTCTATACTCGTTTTTCAGTTATTATATGTGTTGACCAGTCTTACTGAGGGATTTCATCAGCTATCATTATTCTTTTCATCTTTAAGTATTCCTCCTTTAGTCTCAACTGCTCAAATATCATTCATATTGTCCATGATCCATCTAAGGGTAATAGTAAAATGATAGAGTGTGCTAGTGAATCTCATAGCATACCAGCCTTTAGAGGGTTATTGAAAACTACATGAGACAGAATACAAAGTTCATTTAGATAGATAGATAGGTTTTACAGGTGTATATATATATATATGTATACATATATGCATATTTAAACCATTATAATTGGAGTGATTGCTTGTCTATTATGTTTATATGCATTGCTCTTCTACATCCCGCTCTGGATGATTTACTTGACTAGTACACAGTTTTCTATCTGGTAGCATTAGTGTGCTATACCTCTCGTGAATGTTCTCAACCTGTGCTAATTGAAATGTTTATAAAATGCTGATTCTGAAATATTGCAGCTTAACAGTTCAATAGTTCTTTAATGGCCCCTCTGTTTTATTAATGAAATGATTTATAGAAATATTTAATATCACTGATTTACCATTAGCATTAATGAGTCTAGTTATTAAGCACTCTATTTCCAAAGGCTATGAAGGCAGGCCTGGCAAGTGTGTAGCTTTTTGCAATGAGTTATTTGTGCCGAGATAGAATCAATGCTGTGGGAAGCTTATTTCTCAAGTGGAACAGCATTATTTATGAACGTGTAACTTGATGACTCTTTCTGTAATGTTCATGCCATTGCTTTCTTATTTACAAGAAATTTAATGCCAATTATGAAAACTATCCTGCAGATTTTTAAGAGACATTTAGGTGATATCCAAATATATCTTCCATATTAGTTAAACTAAGCTCTGACAGTAAGCCATTTAAAAATACTTAAACAGATCCTTGCAGAATACACAAGTTTATTCTTTAGAGAAACCACATTTGTAGTTTCTTTTGTCTCTGGTAACTATCTAAGGTGGTTATTACTATTTCCATGGAATCTTCTTCAAATAATAAACAACCAACAAGTCATGATTTTATGTATTTACGTTATTTTTTCTTTTTTGAATATTTAAATATGTAATATATTATAGGCAACACTTACTTATAAATACCTTAAGTGTATTTTTGGCTATCTCTTCAACATATGATGTTATCTTTTAATTCCATAAAATAGATGGATGTTCAAGAGGTATTTTTTAACCCCTTTCCTATCTTAAACAAGACTAGTATAATTACCTACCTTGGATACTAAAAAAAAATATTTCTTGGGTTTCACCTTAAGGCTTTGATGATTTTAGAAATGTTTAGTGCCTTTTTTGTGATTTTACTGGCTATTTTGATTGACAAGTCTGTTGAAATAATGAAGTTGGGACAGAGGGAGTTGGGATATTTAGTTATAAGATATTGATAAAGAGATCCTGAACTATTCAACAGCTCAAAATGCCATCAAATGTGTTTGCTACTGTTACTCTCTCCTTCCATCTTGTAACATTGATGTATATGTCCTAATAAGGAACTGGCATGATCCATTGACATAAATTGCCAGCATTATGCGCTCTAGCTCAGTGAAATGGTATATTTCCTCTTTCTTCATCTGTTTCCTTCACGGAGGAGGATTTGTCTTTGTATTATTTGTCAGCATGTGGATATGATTTGTGTTGAGAGAGTTTGTGATTATCTAGAAACTTGGGGATTTTCATAAAATTACCCTTATTTCAGCTAAGCAAAATGTCTTTAACTTTTCCCTAAATTAGTGGCAGCCCTTGATTTTATGTCCCAATTTGATTCCAAACTTTTGTTCATATTTAGAAAAGATTTTAAAATAAAGCCACAAATTTTAAAAAATAAGATAAAATTCAGGTAATTTCAGGAGAAGACAATTGTACATCTTCAAATTTGTTTTTGTGTTTTAGTTATTCTAAGGTACTCAGATTAATGGGGCAGTATAAGTTTAAAAAACCGATATTCACTAACATTTTAAACTAGTTCATAAAAAAAAGATGATTGCATACATAGTTATATATCATCTGAGGCAGTCATAAGGTTAAAGACTTAAATTGCTGATAAGTTATTTTGCAGAGGGATGCCTACATGCTTAAAATTCTTAAGGGCCTTTCATGATAAAATAAAAGAATGAACATACTTCCTTTTCCTAAGACAGTTTTGACTTTTTAGGAGGCTGTATAAGAAAATACAAATCTGGAATTTAAATTAACCAAAGAAACGTCACTTTGCTGACAAAGTTCCGTATGGTCAAAGCTACGGTTTTTACAGTAGTCATGTATGGACATGAGAGCTGGACAATAAAAAAAAGCTGAAAATGAAGTGTGAGTTGCTCAGTCATGTCTGACTCTTTGTGATCCTATGGACTCTAGACCACCAGGCTCCACTCTCCATGCGATTCTGAATGGCAAGAATACTGGAATAAAAGCTGAGCACCAGAGAACTGATGCTTTTGAACTGTGGTGTTGGAGAAGACTCTTGAGAGTCCCTGGGACTGCAAGGAGATCCAGCTAGTCCATCCTGAAGGAGATAAGTCCTGGGTGTTCACTGGAAGGACTGATGCTGAAGCTGAAACTCCAATACTTTGGCCACCTGATGTGAAGAGTCAACTCATTGGAAAAGAGCCTGATGCTGGGAAAGACTGAAAGAGGGAAGAGAAGGGGAATGACAGAGGAGCTGGGAAAGATTGAAAGAGGGAAGAGAAGGGGAATGACAGAGGATGAGATGGTGGATGGCATCACTGACTCAATGGACTTGAGTTTGAGCAAGCTCCAGGAGTTGGTGAAGGACAGGGAGGCCTGGTACGTTGCAGTCCATGGGGTCACAAAGAGTCAGACACGACTGAGGGACTGAATAACAGCGACAAAGCTGTCTGAGAATCCACAAAGATGGCGAAATCTAGAAATTAGCAGAAGAACTGAAAACACTCAGACTCAGAATAATATAAAGCCACAGTTTTTAGAAAAATCCCAAATGATAAAGTAAGACATTTTTTCATACCACTTTTTCAATGAAATCTTTGAGTTTTACTTATTTTCCTTCCTTATACAGAATGTAGTCAAGAGGAAATCCTGCATGTTGTTACATACATATTAAAGTAAAATGAAGTAAATGAATATAGAATGTGTTAGTAATTCAAGATCATGTTGCTTGTTTTCTTTTAATTTAAAGAAAGAAACTAAGTATAGGTTCATGATTTTCATCCATAATCTTAAAATGTGTAGAGTTTTATTTTTTTATTTTATTTTTTTAAAATGTGTAGAGTTTTAAAGGAAAGCTTTTTAATAACTTAGTTTATTATAAATCCTGACCTGGGCAATGCAATCTATCCAGAATCTTTGTTTATTACACAGTGTGAATGTTCGTAAGTCTTGATGAAACATTGAGGTATTCTGCAAAGATTTTATGTGTGTGTGTGTGTGTGTGTGTGTGTGTGTGGGCTTTGGGGCTTCCCAGGTGGCATTAGTGATAAAGAATCCACCTGCCAATGAAGGAGATGTAGAAATGTGGCTTTCATCTCTGGGTTGGGAAGATCCCCCGGAGGAGAAAATGGCACCCCACACCGGCATTCTTGCCAGGAGACTCCTGCAGACAGAAGAGCCTGGTGGGCTACAGTCCATGGGTAACAAAGAGTCAGACGTGACTGAGCATCTGAGGACCACTACCAGCGCAAGTGTGTATGTGTATGTATGAATAATTCCTGAAGTTACGTTGAATCCCAATTCTGACAAATGTGTCAGGACTTTCATTCATGATAACGTGAAAGTAATTCAGGTCTAGTGCTTATGTTAGGTAGGAAGTTAGGTATGAGAAAGGAGGGGTGCCCTAGCTGAAATGAAGGCAAACTCTTCTCTAAACCCCATTCCAAACACACCAAGGAGAGCTCACAGATAGGCTACAAAAATGACCACAGAGACTTATTTAACTCCTGCATATGCACCCTAGGCACACATAGGATAAAAAGTAACCAAAGGGTCTTTTCAAACCTTAGGCAGCTAGGAGCCCATTAAGCGTTCATAAATATTCTACAAATATATACATCTGATTATAACACTCTGAATTACGGGAAGACACACACAACAGAGGCTGCTATTATACAACTTGCAACCGTCAGTTGGCCTTGAGAATATGCCTATTTGCATTCCCTTTCATTGACTGGTGGTGGGTAGAAGCCCTCTTTGGCACAGGGCACAGCAAAAGGAGGAGATAAGAAGTATAAAAAGGGGCAAGCCAAGAGTGATGACAATAACATCTCCTTTGGGATTGGCCTGCTCTCGTGTCTTGGGAGTGTCTGTTTAATAAAAGATCTGCCTGCTTCAGCTGAACTGAGCTGTAAGTTGTCTGTTGTTCTAAACTGTTTAGTCTTTTGTTGCAAATTTTTGTTGTGATGAAACAAGAACCGAGAAAGATCAATAAGCTGACCTGACACTTACACTAAGGAAAATCTCACCCTTAGTATTGCTTTGTTCTTAACATTATTTTTTATTTTCTATAAGGAGTCAAAAAGTCAAAGAGTTGGACACAATTGAAACAATTTAGCTCACAGCGTATTAGGGGTCATTAGCAGTCACGACTGTGAATCTGGATACCATGTCATAGATTAAAAGCTAGAGAAGACTGATTTAACTGCTGTTTAAGGTACCTGTTTTCTTTTCTTTCTTTCAGAGAAAATAAAGTTGTAGTGTTTCAGAGTATGGGCTTTAGATTCGACTGACTTAGATCTGGATGTCTATGCTTTACTAGCATTGTGACGTTGGGCAAGTCATTTTGACTTTCTACTCTTTAAATCTCTGCTATCTTTTCTGTGAAATGGGAAAGAAAAATTTTATGCCCTTATGGTTGGTATGAAAGCAGTGAAATATTGCATGGAAAAATTTAGGCCAGTTCCTGGTTCATATATGCATTTAATAAATAAGCTATATCATAATAAAAATCTAGCCTAAAATCTAAATATGGTGGGGCACTAGTAGAAAGATTATTTTAATACCTTTAGGGTGAATAGGACTATAATGCTGCATAACCTCTAAAACTAATTTTAAAAAATAGATGTTTATATGACTACATTCTGAAACAAGAATAGGACCTCTCTACCACCTTTTAACCTATAGTAATTGTTATTAAATCTTTAAACATGTCTTAAATTAGCTCATTTGGACAGGCACAAAGAGGTGATACAGTGAATCACACATACTATTGGGTAAAACTGCAGATTGCAGATGATCCAAGACATTCTCTGTGATGGCTTTCAGTCCATAAACTCCAGTGAATATTAATTCCCCCAGGTGCTTGTGTTTACACTGTAGTGAAAGTGGCTAATTCTTGTCACAACTTGTCACTGTTCTCAGTGACAAAAATCAAGTGAAAAGAAACAAATCGCAAGCTAAGTAATATATTCATAGATACTTTGAACCTAGAAAAATACAGAATTAGAAAATGTAATGTAACCATCACTTTGCTTTATATATGAGAGAACAAGGACCAAAGAAGCTAATTTGTTTGCCCAGTGTGACACAGGTAATATGTAGCAAAAATAAGCCTAGAATTATTTTTTTAAGTTCGTTTTCCATTCTTTCCCTAGTAAACTCAGAGTATATTACTTCTAAAAGTTCATAAATTAAAGATTCTTCTGTATGAGCAGGAAGATGGTATGACATTACAAGAATAAAATAAATGCTATTATCTGATATTTGGGGCACCTTTTTATGGTAGTCTTTGTCATGGCATATATTCGTGTATAAATGTACTTCATTTTGCTAGAACACGCTAGTAATGCTTCACATGCAAGCACTTTACATTTGCTGTATGTGCTTTATCTCTCAGCCTGCTTTTATCAGTCAAAAGACAAAAGTAATTTATGATAGAAAATACACCCCATTAACATCAAAACACTGGTTCTTTCAGAAAGTGAAATGGGAAACATGAAAGGTACAAATGTCTTAAATACATGACTGATAAAAATTGCTAGGCAAAGACCCATAGAAGTTATGTGCTATGTGCTCAGTGGTGAGCTTACCTACCAAGAGATTTTAAAAATTATCTTTATTATTGCATATGTAAGTAAATTACATGCATGCATGCTCAGTCATGCCTAACTCTTTAGGACCCCATGGACTGTAGACAGCCAAGCTCCTCTATCCATGGGATTTTCCAGGCAAGAATACTGGAGTGGGTCGCCATTTCCTTCTCCAGGGGATCCTCCTTGACCCAGGGATCAAACTCATGTCTCTTGTGTCTCTTGCATTGGCCGGAGGATTCTTTACCACCTGGGGAAAAAAGTGTCATATCTTTATTTTTGGATAAGAATGTGTATTTTGTAATTATTTTATAATCTTATTATTTATTTGTAGTAGCTTCCTATGTAAATACTTCCCTGGTGGGTCAGATGGTAAAGAACCTGCCTACAATGCAGGAGATCCAGGTTCAATCCCTGGGTTGGGAAGATGCCCTGGAGAAGGAAAGGGAAACCCACTCCAATATTCTTGCCTGGAAATCCCACGGACAGAAGAGCCTGGAGGGCTGCAGTACATGGGGTCACAAGAGCGACTAACACTTTCATTAACACTTTCCTATATAAATAATACCTTTAAAATATGTGTTATACACTTTTGTTAGTAGTTTAATGAATTCTAAGGAAGATTTTTTTTGCATACACACACTGAAAATTTAAAGAAACTTTTAGACTTGAGCTTATTTTTTCTACAGTGTTAATATTACATTGTTAAATGTGCTCATAATGTCTTATTAGTTGTTCTGAAAACGCCAGAAGAAACAGTGAGAATGTGATTAAATTAGGTGTATTCCACTTTCTAGCTCTGGGAATTTGAGAGAGTTAAATAATACCCCTAAATCAGTTTTCTTATCTCTAAAATGGAAATTATATAGTACCTATCTCTTAGAACTGTTCTGGCATCAAATGTGACAGGATATAAAAAAGTAAGTGCTCGATACATATTAAATATTATTATCAATTGTCAACTTCAGTGTGCAAGTTCTCCAAGTTATGCCAACTAGACTTTAAGAATGAATTGGACTTTTGTTGATGAGATTGCAAATTCAAGATTTCTGGTGGGTAAGTTAAAAATATATATCAAATACCTTAAAATGGTTTTATACGATTTAATTTCTGGAATTTACTTAGTTTAAGCTTGCTTATATGGATGTACTCAAAAGGATTTTGTAAAATGATATTTTTAAAATGTTGTTTTCAAAAGTTAAAAAACATCTGAAATGTACTATTTTGAAGCTACTAAGAATTTCTTAAAATACTTGATGAAAGAACAAGCTATTTACATTCATTGAAGCATAGTTCTGATTATAGTAATTTACTCCAAATATTTAAGCAAACAATGGCACCAATATTTAATTATAAAAAAAACTAACAAATTAAAAAAATTTTAAGTAATAAAAAATTAACTATTAAAAAAGGGAAATATAAAAATGTCCAAAAACAGAGACTTGTTCATCTGAGTCATACCATATAGTACTATGGATTCAATGAGAAATTTTTAAGCATATTTAAAGATGCAGAGAAATTTTTCACATATTGTTAATTGGAGGAAAAGTAAATTATTACATAATCATAATTATAGTCATAAATATATATATAATTAAATATATTTATAGATTGCATGTTGTTTCTGGTTCCTGACAATGTTGAGAACTAATGTTAGTTTTAAATTCTGACTACCTTCTTTATAATCATTATTAGAGAAAATATAGAAATAGAAAACACTAATTTTAAGTACCAAACCATACTAATCTAAGGTAAATCTCTGCAAACTGGAATGCTGCCTTGAACTGGTGTGTGTGTATGTGTGAGAGCATGTGTGGTGTGTGTGTCTCTAAGGGGGTGGGGTCTGAAAGCTGAGGTAGAGTTTGGCCAGAGGATCTGACTGCAGGAGTGATTTTCAGGTTTGGTGTTTCCTGGTGATAATGATCATCTGCTTCTCACGATATCATTAGCACAAGGTAAGGTTGGTAGATGGCAACCTCCACAAGCTGCATTTTCCAGTGGAGCTATCTTTCAAAGGTTTTAAAGACCCTGAAACCCTCACTGATGTGTTTACTTGGTAGAGTTGTCCCAAGAGACCAAGAGAAAAAAAAGTAACAGTGATTTTTTTTTTCCCCTCCTCCTTGGGGTTCTCACCCTAGAACACCTTTCCACACCTCTCCTAATATTTTTTGACTTTCCTTTGTTGCACATTACCAGACAGAACAGGTGAAACTCCCAGTAGAGAACAAGTATTAAATAAAGACTAAAATAAAGTACATAAAGTGGGAGGTGGAAGACCAGAGCACATACACCATATTGCAATAGTCCTTTTCCCGATTGCTACGTTATGTATGACTTTTGTTTTCATCATGCTTTTTTCAGTTTTTTATACATTTGCCGCCAAAAGAAAAACATGACTGTCTGGTTTTTATTAACAGAATAAGAAAGATAAATACCTTCATAAACAAGGCTTAATCTAATCATCTAGAGGATTCAGAGATATCTTACATTTTTAAGTGTATCAGTACCTCCTAATCTCAAAAAGCACTTGTTTGTTTTTCCATGTTTGAATGTCATTTTTCAAAAGTAAAATAGAAAAAGTCGTTGTGTTTGGCAGTCCGCAAGACTATCTTCAGTTTTGATGACTTGGAAGAAGGACTCACCAAACTCAGGAAAGCTGTTACATGCATGGATATGGTTTATTTCAGTGCAGGGATCAGATTGAAATCAGGAGAGGTGAAAGGTATGTAGGACAGAGACCAGGAGAGAACAGGTGAGGCTGCCAGTCATCTTTCTGGGGAGTTTAACAGTGAGCACTTAATCCTTCATCACCCTGTGTGACAGCACGCTTAAAGTACTGCCAACCAGGCAAGCTCAGCTTATCAGCTGGAAACCTTGGCGTCTACCTTCTTTTCTGGGCATTGGTCAGTATACCCCATTGACTGCGTACCTGGCTGACTTTAGTTTTCCGAACACCTTCAGTCCTCAAACTAATATATGGTATCCCATGGTTCCATGATAAATCGCATTGTTAGTATACAATATCCTTGCATGGCCCAAGGCCTCAGGTAAACTAAGACACTCTGCATACGAAGTTGCATAACTAAAGGTTAGCTCCCAGGAGCTGGACAAGGGCCAAACCTTTCTTTTGAATAGGTTTTGGACAACTCAAGCTTACTTAGTCCTTTCTTGCACATATGCAAATCTTGCTTTGCTGACTTGTGTTACCAAAAAGAGATGAATGAAGAACAAGGAAATTATACTCAAAGTTAGTCGAATTGTTTGTCCTACTGAAAAAAAAAAAAAATCCCAAAGGTTTAAATTTGAATAGAATGTGAGAGGCAATGTGAAGGATGAAGACGATAGATATTGGATGGACAGTGTCTATATAGGGGCTCTTTATTCTCCTAAGCTGCACCACATTTTATAAATGTAACTAGCTGCTTCAGTCTCATATGTGATAAATGAGGATATTATTATAGCTAATGCACAGGTTTATTACAAGAAGCAATTTAATTAATACACATACAAAACACTTCAACTTGTGTTTGGCATGTAGCAATAAATACCATCTTGTTTTAACTATTAACTAAATGATGATACTTGCTTATTTCATTTGAAATAGCCCTATACCTATACCCACTGATTATTTTGTTATTTAATCAGTTAACAAAGAAGTGATGGGATGAATATATGGATTTCTATACTTCTGAGGAATTTTTACTAAGAACAACATTTTTCCCATTTAGAGGAATAAGCAATCCCCTAGCCCAATGGGGGGAAAAAATGATCTGTATTTCTCCATTATTGGCATCCATTTAAATTCTGATTTTCTGTCTTGTGTCAGATAGAAATAATTTTATTATCAAATATAGATAAGATGAGTTTGTCATTTGTATAAAGCAAATTCATTGAATGAAAGAGTTACTGGGGAAGCCCTTCAACAAGCTGCTATCTGGATGGGTCAGGGGCAGCTGTCTTTGGACTTTGCTCTTTTTTTGTTCAAGATTTATAGTCATAAGGGAGAGAGACTCTGGTTAACATTGGTCATGTGTCCACTCTTTAGCCAGGAGAGGACAAGAAAAGTTGAAGGACAGCCCCACCAATTCTCTATCTGTCATGGGAGGGGAAACTCTCTTAAAAAAAAAAATCAAGACATAATTAGCACACTAGGAAATGGGATGCTGTTTATATATATGCATTGTACTCCATAATACTAAATGTTTTTATCACATAGCAAACTCCGTTAACAGAATGTGATGGGCATATACCCAAGTACCCAATTGCCTAGTTTAAACCATGGTTACACTTTAGAAGACTACAGCAGATGATTTCAAGCTCTTTTGGTAAGAACATAATACCTAGAGTTGAGCCCTCATCTCAATTTTAAGTATGTTAAACTTGAGAAAATTTTATGCATGCATAAGTCTACTAATTACTTTTATGTTAAATCATGTACAGAAATGTAAATTAAACAAGATGTGCTAGAAACAATAGGAATTCTAGAATGTTCTTTCTGTCCCATCTTGGCTATGCCTCCTGTGTTGGGGATGGATTTCAGTACAAGCTTCCCAGGAGGTGCCGTGGTAAAGAATCCAGCCACCCAGTACAAGAGACACAAGAGACTTGGGTTTGATCCCTGGGTTGGGAAGATTTCCTGGAGTAGGAAATGGCAAACTGTTCCAGTATTCTTGCCTGGAAAGTTCTATGGACATAGGAGCCTGGTGAGTTACAGTCCATAGGACCGCAAAGAGTCAGGCACGACTGAACACAGCCGCCTACATGTACAACACATGAGGTATTCTTGGTAAATGCCGTTTCTTCTTTGCATTAAAACTGGAATCGCTTCAAGCAGTCACAGGCTGGAGATGTGTCTGAAAAACAATTACTTTTATTGTAGTTTGCTGATGGATGCTTGTGCAATGGTGATGTAGCACCCATCAAGCTACTGTATCTTTGTTATACAAAAGGGATGCTGCTGCTGCTGCTGAGTCGCTTCAGTCGTGTCCGACTCTGTGCAACCCCATAGACGGCAGCCCATCAGGCTCCCCCGTCCCTGGGACTCTCCAGGCAAGAACACTGGAGTGGGTTGCCAGTTCCTTCTCCAATGCAGGAAAGTGAAAAGTGAAAGTGAAGTCGCTCAGTCGTGTCCGACTCTGTGCGACCCCAAGGACTGCAGCCCACCAGGCTCCTCCGTCCATGGGATTTTCCAGGCAAGAGCACTGGAGTGGGGTGCCGCTGCCTTCTCCGAAAAGGGACGCTACTAAAGCATTTGTCTCTAGATCTGGGAGCTGCTCCTCAGTAACTTTGTTATGATCCCGCTAGAGATTCTCTAAGACATTACTTAAGGGTTGAAGCGTGCTTTCTTTCCCAGAATGCAGAATCATTTCGTGTAACTTCCACTCCTCTCAAAACCTTCCACGTTGTTAACAGGTCCGCAAGTCATCACTTTTTAACAGAAATAGCGTGCTCTTTCTGATGACTCAGACGGTAAAGAATCTGCCTGTAATGCAGGAGACCTGGGTTCAGTCTCTGGGTGGGAAAGACTTCCTGCAGAAGGGCAGGGCAACCCACTCCAGCACTCTTGCCTGGAGAATCCCATGGACGGAGGAGCCTGGCGGGATGCAGTCCATGGGGTCCCACAGAGTCGGACACGACTGAGCGACTAACTTCCTTTAGCCGGAGGATTGAATAGTATCTGTGCCTCAGATACGGTTGTCCCAGGTTAGCAGTAGCATGAGAGCTGTCCTTCTGAAAAAAAAAAAAAGTATAAATTTTACACAGATTCAGGCTCCTTAGGTACTTAGTAGTCCAACCTCTAAATGATTTTTCTACCTAAAATGTGAAATTCTGTCCTTCTGGTTGGAGATTGGTGACCAGTTTAATGCTTATTACTAGATACTGAAGTCTTTGCACTATTGGCAATAGCCGTTTAGCTGTGACGTGGTAATTCACAACGGAGTCCAGAATTTATTGTCGTTTAGTGGCTAAGTTGTAAACTACTCTTTGCAACCCCATCAGGCTCCTCTGTCCGTAGGATTTCCCTAGGAAGAATATTCCAGTGGGTTGCCGTTTCCTCCTCTAGGGGATCTTCCCAACCCAGGGAATCAAACCTGAGTCTCCTGCATTGACAAGAAGATTCTTTATCACTGAGCCACCAGGGAAGCCTTGAAAGTCAAAATACATTTTGGTAGATCACTGTTTGGTCCAGAGATATATGATTCCGTACATGTCATAGCCCATGAAAAAACATCCAGGAGTTACTTTTAATAAACCAAACAAATACCACCAAGTCCAAATATTTAATTCCTCATTATTTTCTAAGATGTAAGTAGTACATTCACACATTAAAATCTTTTAAATTACATACAGAATATACCAGAAGATCAAAACATTGTATGTCCTTATTACATTAATACACAGTAAACAGATATATATTTTTTGGAATCTAGTACATATAATAGGTAGTTTTGCCTATATATTAGGCAAAAGGCCAGCATTTTTAACTTGCAAAAACAGTACTACCATATGGTTCAATCAAATATATTAACAAAATTTTGTCAGTAAAGATTTTCTTCCAGGACTTTTACACAGACAAGTTACCTCATATCAGTTTTTACAAAATTATTTGATAAAGTGGGCTCCTTTTAAAAATTCTTAATTTATGTTGACCAACTTTTTAAAGCAAAAAAAAATAAAAATATGCTTTATGCTTAAAATAATTCTTTAATATGTTATAAAATAATACAAACCTACTATTTCTTCAGGGCTTCCCTGGTGGCTTAGTGGTAAAGAGTTCGTCTTCCAATGCAGGCAACCTGGGTTCAACCCCTGGCTTGGAAAGATCCCCTGGAGAAGAAAATGGCAAGCCACTCCATTAGTCTTGCCTGGGGATCCCATGGACAGGGGAGCCTGGTGGGCCACCGTTCACGGGGTCACAGAGAGTCAGGCACAGGTTAGCAGCTGAGCACACACACGCTATTTCCTCAGGAGTTACGAAAGGATAAAACTACAATTCAGAGTCTACCCCAAGTGCCATCAATTCAAAATCAGTGCAGCTAAAAATAATGGGAACATATTCTTATCTAATGAAGTAAAAAAAATAGCTATGCTTGTTTTAGACAATATATTAAGTGGGCATTAAGGTCATATATAATTCATCTTCTTTAATTTAAAAAAATACTGTAAAATAGATATAGTTGTCATAGGAAACCAAAAACAGACAAAGCAAACCTACTACTCTGCCTCAGTGAGAACATGCAGTAAGTTTTTTAAGTCACATTGCCACATCACTGACTAGCCAAAAGGACAATGAAGAAGATCAAATAATTGATGTACATGTTGCTATTCTTGTATATTTTCCATGTACATTTCATAGTTTCTACAACTCTTTCTCTGTAATCCTTAGATAAGGGATTGAATTGTTATTAAAAAAAAATTTGTGATTTTCTTGAGATGAAATAGGTGGCCTACAGGTGCATGACTATTTTAGCAGCATGAGCATGAGGGGACTTGAGAATGTTCAATGTATTCCAATAGCAATCTTTTAAAGAATTCCCTGAGAGTAGTTTCCTCAAAAAAAGAGAGATTGCAGTAAGTAAAATGAATGAGTGGTATAGGCTTTATATATGACCTTAAAGGGTAAAGAGTAGAAATGTTTAAGCCATATTGAAAATGCAAAATAAATTGTGGCAGTTTAAAACTATTCTGCCAAAAGACTTCCTTGAATTAATTGTGTGTCTGATTTTATCATATAATTTATCACAATGGTCAATAATCTCTAATTCATTCTTCTGTCTTCCCTTCCACAAGACAGGTTTCATCTCTAGTTCAACATCACGTATTCCCAATCCCAATCACAGGGCCTGAGCACTCATTAAATATTTATAGAATGAATTAAGTACATATATTAATAAGTGTTATATGAAAGAAAGGTGTATGTATATACATTTGAGTGTGTGTTAGTACAAATTTTTTTTTATTAGCATTGTTTCTTTTGGAAAACTATGCTCTGAATTTTTTTGGTATGTTTATTCATTTGCTTTTATTTAAGTGCATATGAAAAGCTGGTTTAAATTGGCAGCAGTAAAAAGCATTCTTTGTATTATAAAAGGAAAGAAAGAGCTTTTGACCTGTGTGTGTGCCTGTGTGTGTGTGTCTGTATGATGATACTGCGATTCCTTATTCCTGACAGTTGTACTTGCAGCAATCTAGAAAAATAAGAAAAAAAAAAAAAAACCAAAGATAAAAGAAGCGGCACCATAGGATCATTAACAAATGAGACAATTTGATAAAGCATATGATCCTTATCACTTAGCAAAGGCTTTCAGTAATATATGTAGAAATCTATTAGCATTTTGTATGTTGTGGCTTATATTTTAGATATAAATTCTATTGCTGGAGTTTTAAATTATATTCACAAAAATGTCTGGGAATGAATGTATAAGAATGTGAGGTTTATACAAATATGTAGCAATATCAGGATATAAAAAATTATTTTTGACCATCTTGCTTAAAAAGATTTGAGAATATTATCTACAAACTGTTTAATTTTATAAGTATTTGAACTTATTTTCAGTGATTTTCCACCTCTGTACCAAACCCTAGTATAAATATTATACAAAGTATGTGAACTCTGACATTAATTGAAATAACCATTTTTAGAATAAATGACAAAATAAATTCAAAAATCTAAAAGTGAAATGAAATCTCTTTAAACCTATTCTTTTTAAATTATCTAGTTATTATTATAGCATATTAAATGCTGTCATAGACTTAAGTGGCTTATTCTCCATTGCTTTTCTTGAGCTTTTGATAATTATCTGTAATATAATTTTATCATAATAAAAAATTACATGAAACAAGAAAAAAATTTTCCCCTTCATACTGAGATAAAATACAAAATTATCTTTTATTAATTAATTTATTTTTTAATTGAAGGATAATTGCTTTGCAGAATTTTGCTGTTTTCTGTCAAACCTCAACATGAACCAGCCATAGGTGTACATATATCCCCTCCCTTTTGAACCTCCCTCCCCTCTCCCTCCCCACCCCACCCCTCTAGGTTGATACAGATCCCCTGTGCGGGTTTCCTAAGCCACACAGCAAATTCCCATTGCTGTCTATTTTACATATGGTGATGTAAGTTTCCATGTCACTCTCTCCATATGTCCCACCCTCTCCTCCCCTCTCCCCATGTCCATAAGTCTATTCTCTATGTCTGTTTCTCCATTGCTGCCCTGTAAATAAATTCTTTGGTGCCATCTTTCTAGATTCTATATGTATGTGTTTGTATACAATATTTATCTTTCTCTTTCTGACTTACTTCACTCTCTATAATAGGCTCTAAGTTCATCCACCTCATTAGAACTGACTCAAAGGTGTTCCATTTTATGGCTGAGTGATATTCCATTGTGTATATGTACCAGAACTTCTTTATCCATTCATCTGTCAATGGACATCTAGGTTGCTTCCATGTTCTAGCTTTGTAAATAGCACTGCAATGAACAATGGGATACATGTGTCTTTTTCAGTTTTGGTTTCCTCGGGGTATATGCCTAGGAGTGGGATTGCTGGGTCATATGGTCCTTTTATTCCTAGATTTTTAAGGAATCTCCACATCATCCTCCATAGTGACTGTATCAATTTACATTCCCACCAACAGTGCAAGAGTGTTCCCTTTTCTCCACACCCTCTCCAGCGTTTGTAGACTTTTTGATGATGGCCATTCTGACTGGTGAGAGGTGATATCTTATGGTAGTTTTGATTTGAATTTCTCTAATAATAAGCAATGTTGAGTATCTTATCATGTGTTTGTTAGCCATCTGTATGTCTTCTTTGCAGAAATGTCTGTTTAGGTCTTTTACCCACTTTTATTTTTATTTATTTTTTATTTATTTATTTATTTTTTTTCTCTTTTTTTCCCATTTATTTTTATTAGTTGGAGGCTAATTACTTTACATCATTACAGTAGTTTTTGTCATACATTGAAATGAATTAGCCATGGATTTACATGTATTCCCCATCCCGGTCCCCCCTCCCACCTCCCTCTCCACCCGATCCCTCTGGGTCTTCCCAGTGCACCAGGCCCGAGCACTTGTCTCATGCACCCAACCTGGGCTGGTGATCTGTTTCACCCTAGATAATATACATGTTTCAATGCTGTTCTCTTGAAACATCCCACCCTCGCCTTCTCCCAGAGTCCACAAGTCTGTTCTATACATCTGAGTCTCTTTTTCTGTTTTGCATATAGGGTTATCATTACCATTTTCTAAATTCCATATATATGTGTTAGTATACTGTAATGGTCTTTATCTTTCTGGCTTACTTCACTCTGACCCACTTTTAAATTGGGTTTGTTTTTCTGGCATTGAGTTGTATGAGCTGCTTGTATATTTTGGAAATTAATCATTTGTCAGTTGTTTCATTTGCTATTATTTTCTCCCATTCTGAGGGTTGTCTTTTCACCTTGCTTATAGTTTCCTTTGCTTTGCAAAAGCTTTTAAGTTTAATCAGGTCCCACTTATTTACTTTAGTTTCTACTTCCATTATTCTAGGAGGTGGGTCATAAAGGATCTTGCTTTGATTTATGTCATCAAGTGTTCTGCCAATGTTTCCCTTTAAGAATTTTATAGTTTCTGGTCTTACATTTAGACCTTTACTCCACTTTGAGTTTATCTTTGGGTGTGGTGTTAAGAAGTGTTATAATTTCATTCTTTTACAGGTAGCTGTCCAGTTTTCCCAGCACCATTTATTGAAGAGGCTGTCTTTGCCCCATTGTATATTACTGCCTCCTTTGTCAGAAATAAGGTACCCATAGTTGTGTGGGTTTACTTCTGGGCTTTCTATCTTGTTCCATTGGTCTATATTTCTGTTTCGGAGACAGTAACATACTGTCTTGATGACTGTGGGTGAAGTCGCTCGGTCATGTCTGACTCTCTGCAACCCCATGGACTGTAGTCTCCCAGGCTCCTCCGTCCATGGAATTTTCCAGGCAAGAGTACGGGAATGGGCTGCCATTTCCTTCTCCAATGATGCTTGTAGCTTTGTGATACAATCTGAAGTCAGCAAGCTTGCTTCCTCCAGCTCCATTCTCCTTTCTCAAGACTGCTTTCGCTGTTCTGGGTCTTTGTGTTTCCATATGAATTGTGGAAGTTTTTGCTCTAGTTCTGTGAAAAATGCCATTGGTAATTTGGTAAGGATTGAACTGAATCTGTAGGTTGCATTTGGTAGTATAGTCATTTTCACAGTATTGTTTTTTCCTACCCAGGATCATGGAATCTCTCTCCATCTGTTTATGTTGTCTTTGATTTCTTTCATCAGTGTCTTATAATTTTATGTGTACAGTTCTTTTGTCTCCTTAGGTAAGTTTATTCCTAGCTATTTAATTTTTCTGTTGAAATGGTGATTTTTCATTGTTAGTATATAGGAATCCAAATGATTTCTGTGTATTAATTTTTTATACTGCAATGTTGTTTATATCAAAGAATCAGCTTTTAGTTTTATTAATCTTTACTATTGTTTCTTTCATTTTTTTTTTCATTAAGATTATCTTTTAAGCACGTGAAATTTGGGTTAGTTATTTGTCCTAGTAATTTCTTTGTAGGCAGCTACATTCTTATAAGGCCCTACACCCATTAAAGATAAAGTAATATGAATAAAATATTTTCCAAAAATATAATATATATCAGCAATTCTCCATTTGAAATACTAAAACTCAAGTATAATTTATTTCTCAAAACTTGTCCCACACACCTTCCTTTTTTCTTTATGTTAATTTTGATGCTGCTGCTACAAACTTCGGTTTAACAATAATAATTTGAGCTGAATTCTATAACCCTCTTGGCAAAGAGATTAATTTTTTAATATTTGATCCCCCAAGCAATAATCTCACAGATATAATTGCAATTAACCACACTTATGCTATTATTAAAGCTAATTTATGCCATTAGCCTAAGTAAAATAATTCACTCAGTTAAAACCTTAAAGATCCCAACAAACAGAGAATATTGTTCATACATGGCTATAGAGAGCTTCATTGCATAAAATTTTAAATCTCATAAAAACCTCAGCCATTGTACAGTCAATAAGTTTTATTTTTTAGTTGAAAACAAATTATGGTTCAAGAATGATAAATGACCAACACAGCTAAAGCATTGTCTTATGTCTAATATAGTACTCATTCTTCCATCCTCAAATGTTTAACATTTCACTGTACTTTCAGCTAAGCTCTGATTTTCTGTGTTTGCAATTTAAATTTTAATTTTCAATTCCCAAGTGTTTCTCAAGAGATTATATTCATATGTCCTACTGTTAACTTACATAAAAACATAAAAAGTAACTATCTTCTTACACTCCCATATCTGTGTTAATGGCACTAAGACTCAAAATATTGAAATCACCTTTTACTCTCCTCTTCTATAAAATCATTCACCAAGTTTTATGGTAGCTAGAGGTATATATTAGGAATTTTGCTAAGTACTTCGTGTGGATCATTTGATTGTTTCTTAAATAAATCTTTAAATAGCTATTCTTCTTGCTTAAGAAGGGGGTGAAATGATCTTAGCTAATAAAGTCGCTTATATTTACAGTTAATTATTAGATACCCAGCTTTCAGTTGAGACCGTCAGATGACACAGCTCTCTCCCATGACCAATATAATTGTCTCACAAGTGATTTTACTAAAAATTTTACTTTGTCTTCCTTTCCTTTCATTCTACTATGATGACTTGCTTCCACAGTCATATATTTTATGCTTGTAGGGTAAGATGGCTGAAAATGATGTTTAGAGAAGGGAGATAACTGACATAAGAGCAGGCAGTTCAAAACGACAGAGGCACAAAGATGAGAAGTGGGTTGCTCTTTTTATTTATTTTTTTTTGGGGGGTTGTGCTTTTTAAAACCTGCTAATCTCAAATTTTAAATGGTGAAATTAAATAAATGTGGACTGGACAGTAGTCCTCACTTATCCAAAGGGATACTTTCCAAGACCACCAGTGGATGCCTGAAACCTCAGGTAATTCTGAAACCTAAACATACTGTTTTCCCTATACAAAGTTTAATTTATAAATTAGACACAGCAAGAGGTTAACAACAATAACTAATCACAAAAGAGAGCAATTATAAGCACATGTGAATTATGTGAATAACTTTTATTATAGCATCTGCCGTCTCCCTCTTAAAATACCTTGTGCTATACTCATCATTCTTGTGATGATGTGAGATGATTACAAAATGTACATGAGATGAAGTTAGATGAATGACGCAGGTATTGTGACTTAGCATTAGGCTATTTTTGACCTTCTGACGATGCATCAGGAGGATTGTCTGCTTCTGGTGATCCTGGATCATGAGCCAGAGCAGTGTTGATGGTGGGGTGTCAGGAACACACGCTGTTGATGGCTGGGGGCCTGGGGCAGGAAGGATCTTGATTTCATCACACAACTAAGGAGCCTCATTTAAAACATGTGGCTTGTTTACTTCTAGAATATTCCTTTTTAATATTTTTAGACTCTAGTTCACTGCAAGTAACTGAAACCATGGGAAGTGAAATCACAGATAAGAAGAGACCACTGTTTGCTTTTTCTGAAATACTACATTTTACAGCCATCAACATTTGACTAGGGTCATTAATGATTTTTTAAAAATATACAAAGCAGTCATTCACCTTATTTATTTATTTATTTTTACTGAAATAGTCCTCTCAGCTAAGATTGACTATTATATTCAGCATTTCCACTAACTGAACTTTTTACATCCAGTTAAAACTCTGGGTAAAGCAATGGGACACATGCTTATTTAAGGAACATTGTTCATGGATTTCTGGGCATGTCTGAAAATAGAAAAACCAACATGTTGATTTCAAGCATCACCTAGCAGTGATGCATGATGTAAGAACTAAAATTTATCTTACAGAAAGTACTAAAAGCTGAAATTTAAATGTTACTACAGTTAATGCTTTGATAATATTGGATTTGGACTTACTGCAAAAGAGTCTTTGTGGGGAGTTACTTGTTTAATAAAGGCCATTGTTGTTAGTATCGTTATAATAATAATTGCTACTAAGCAAATCCCCAAAATCCCCACTGACAGCTGTCCTAATTCTAGTTTTTCTTTAAACCTGCCCACAGCAGGAGACTTGAGGATACTTTAACATGGGTGAGGATGGAAACGGAAGTCTTCCAGGGCATTACCTACAACGGGCAATCTTTTGGACAAGGGACAGTTTTGTCAATTAAAAACATGAAGTGATTTTTTCCCCGAAGAAGTGGTATTACAGCAGTTTTTATATCATTATGTGTTCTGTATTTTGGCTACTTTGTGGATTAAGTTGATTCTTATGAATAATCTTTATAGTTATGAATTTCAAATCATGTTTTGAATGTGTTTCTGGGGTGGAGCATTTTCATATTTGTAGTATTAACAATAATGCAGTGATTTTATATATACAATTTGGCTTACTCTGAATAAATTTCTGAAATTATTGTCCAAGTATATCATAAAACTAGATAATCTGCATCCAAAATAGGAATTCCACATAACTGAACTGAGCCTAATTTTTAAAATTCAGATTCTTTTTTAATTAAATTATTAATATTTATAATAGCCAGGGCATGGAAGCAACCATGATGTCCATTGACAGATAAATGGATAAAAATGTGTGATACATATATACAGCAGACTATTACTCAGCCATAAAAAGGAACAAATTTGACTCAGTTGTAGTGAGGTAGATGAACCTAGAGCCTCTTATACAGAGTGAGATAGAGAAAAACAAGCATCATATATTAATGCATAAGTATGGAATCTAGAAAAATGGTACTGATGAACCTAGTTGAGAATGGACTTGTGGACACAGTGGGGAGAGGTGAGGATGAAAGGAATGGAGAAAGTAACCTTGACATGTATACACTCTCATGTGTAAAACAGACAGTTGATAGAAGGTTGCCGTCTGGCACAGGGAGTCCAGCCTGCCACCCCGTGATGACCTTGGGGGTGGGATGAGGGAAGGGGAGGCAGGGAGTGGCTGTGTGCATAATTATGACCGATTCACGTCTTGTGCAACAGAGGCCAACGCAATATTGTGAAGCAATTTTCCACCAATTAAAATTCAAAAATTTTTAAATATAAATATAGGCTAAAGATTAATAAATGAATGAGCAAGATTTCATAGGGTAGGTGGTGATCAAAACACTTTTTCTATTGGTGAGTTTTTCAAATTATATAGATGTTTATACATTTGAAAAAACCTAATGGGCCTATTTGTCTATGAACTGTTATTAATAACTTAATATTTACTTTATGTCTGTAAGACTGCTATAATCATATTTTGAATCATAGTATTTACCTTTCTAATTGAAATAATTAGTAAGATCACTCACCAAATTTCCCTTCTTATATTCAACTTCAATATACATTCACTGCCATATGGATTTAACTGTTTTCCTTTTCTTGCTCACTGAAAATGTTTTTACACATACTTTTAATATGTATTGTCATTTCCTGGATCACTTAAGTTCTTACATATGGACATCACCATTTCCAGGTGAAATGCATGCAGGAAGAATGCCAACTAATCCAGAGCTTGGATTCCTAAGTTTCAAAAATCAAAGATTCTGTTATTTGACAGAGACTCTATGTTAGCTGTCATTAATGTTAAGGCCTTTGTCCTAGTACTAGACCAACTCCTGAGCATTTGAAAATATAGGAAAATGTGGTTCTGCTTTTGGTAGCTTGTCAGTGCTTGCATACAAGTGGAGCAAGACCATGATTATAGGTTATAAGAATTTTTAAGATGTTTAAAATGCAAATACTTCTTTTATTTTAGTAAGCGTATATTCTTCTCTAAATAGATTCAAGCTATGACCTTAAAACTAATGAAGATGGCTTCAAATCAATGTAAAATATATTCCTTGTAATATAGATGGGAAAAAAATTAATATGGTGAAAAAGTTAATTAGTGGTCTTTGGATTCACACTGTTTTTTCATTCTGATATGCATTCCCGAGTTTTCCAAAGTTGGTAAAGGGGTTGCTATAACATTTTCTATCCAACATTTCTATTAGTAAAATAAAGCATGTTTCTCTGCAGTTTTTCTGGGCTACCAGAACATAGTACCCAAACAGGTGGTTTAGAATAATGGAAACATTTTCTATCATGGTCCCTGAGGACATGGTGGAAATCAAGATGTCATGCAGGTTGGTTCTTTCTGGAAGCTGAGACTGCATACTTGCTGCATGACTCTCTCCTGGCTTCTGGGGGACATTGACAATCCCCAACATTTGTTGGCTTGTATCACTCCAATCTCTGTCTTCACGTCCTCTGGGCTTCCTCTCCTTGTGTCTCCATGTATCAGTCCTCTTCTAATAAGGACATCAGTCCTTGGATTTAGGGCCTGCTCCTATCCAGTATGACTTCACCGTAACTATTTTTGTAACCATTTTGTTTACAAGTAAGATCACATTCTGAGGTTCTAAATGGACATACATTTTACAGGCACATTTTTCAACCCACTCCGGCTTTCTGTCAGAGACTTTTTTCACTGTGATGGGATAAACCACATGGGACTTGGCGCTTAATTACTTAACTATACTATTCTGTACCCTGGGATATACCAGTTATTTCACTTAATTTTAAAGCACCCATGCTTCTATTTATAAACATGGAGGCTAATAACTTCTATATGTACTGTAGGTCTTAAAAATGTTGTGTAATATAGAAATTTACAGCTATTTTGACTAAGGATGTTCAATAACATAATATAGTTAGAATAAGAACAATCCTTAAGTCTGCTGGTAATCTGTTGTGTGACCTTGGGCAAGTCACCTGCCTGTCTAAAGACTGTATGATTTATACGTAAAATAAAGAGGTTGGACTTGAGTCATAGATCAAAAATCAGTAGCCCGTTTTTCAGTTTGACCTATATACATATCTTATATGACCAGCAGAATAATTTTAAAATAATGAATTTGATTGCCTTTATGCAAAATTTTTACTCTCCAATTAATCATAGTCCTTATCGATTCTTAAAATGTCATATTGGCTACTTCCTATTTAGATCTTCGTGACCCCTGAAGGCATATGAGTTTCCAGCCCTAGGGTTTCCTAACTTACAGTCTCATGATTCCTAAGTCATAGATTACTTTCAGAGTGATAAAGTCACATTCTATAACTAGTTTATCACCTTCGAAAATGTTATAAATTCATTTGACTCCTTAAAGGACAGCTATTTAATAGGTATAAAATACTATTATGCGTCAATCTCTTTCTTACTGCTTGAAGTACCACTGTGTATTAAGTGGACATCTGCATTTAGCTTTTCATTATGACTTCTAGATTATTTCTTTGAGAGGTTAAAACTAATTCAGCTCCTATCAGTGGATATGAGTAGTCACAATTGCCTCTGCCCAAGGACACTCATGTAAATCAAATGTTAATTTCATCTCTGCAAGGTGCCATTAAAACAGCAATAAGCTGTCTGCCCACATTTCAGCTTTGTGAAGACAACATGCATTTAAATACTCTTTTTTATATCCTTGGCCTTCTGCTCACTAGAGAAATTTCTATTCAGGAGCATTTTTACTGCCAAAGTCTGTCCATCTTCTCTCCTTCAAAGTAATTTCCAGTCCAAGGAAAAGTCTTAATTGGTGCTGACATCTAGACCAGCAGTTGATATCTATATTCTAAATGCTAATAAAGTTGAATATCTTACCTACAAAGGGGTTTTACATACAAAGTTAATTTAAGATGTAAAATTGTCCTTTAAGGAAGGAATGAACTCTGCCTGCCATAAAGATGCTTGGGGTCTAGCAGAAGAGACAAATGGTTGTAGAAATATTTATTACATTAGAGTTGAAATAAGTATTGTGATAAAAATTGTTTGTCATGAGAAAACCTTTTCCAGGTCTGAGCTCAAAAAAAAAAAATCTTTGTGAAAAAGATTTTTCTTTTAATCTGATTTAAAAATAGAGAGGGTTTGCCATTGCAAGAATAAAGGGGAGTCACCTTCAGTATCCTAGACCTCCCTATTTCACTGAGCCTCTGGATTGGCTGTTTCCTTAAAAGGGTTGCTAAAGCTTGTCACTAGGTAAGAAGCTGGATGATATCTGTCACGTTGTCTGCCTTCTAACTTCTCTACAGAATAAAATCTATTCTTTTCTGAAAGAGGATACCATAATCCAGGGCCTTTAAAGTATTTTACACACAATGTCCAGCATTCAAACAAAATTATCAGACATATTAGAAGGTAAAGAGACATAACTGAGAAAACAAAATGGTATAGTAAGAAAAATTTGAAACAAAATTGGAACAAACAAATCCATTGGAAATATACAGGTACACATTATACAATAATGGCATGGAAATTTGTTTCTGCTTTTTGTTCAGTTGTTCGCCATATCCGACTCATTGCAACCCCATGGACTGCAACATGCCAGGCCTCCCTGTCCTTCATCATCTCCTGGAGCTTGTTCAAACTCATGTCCATTGAGTCGGTGATACCATCCAACCATCTCATCCTCTGTTGTCCTCTTCTCCTGCCTTCTATTTTTACCAGCATCAGGGTCTTTTCCAATGAGTCAGCTCTTCACATCAGGTGGCCAAAGTATTGCAGTTTCATGGAAATAAAGGTGCTGAAAATATTCAAGAATATATATGACAACATGAAATCATTTACAGGAGACCTGGGAAAATTCTTAAATTATTGAGCAATACAAAGATTTTACAACAGAACAAAATGAAGAAAAGTGATGATTATTGACTGAAACGTAAGTTAGTATAACTTATCCACACTGGGGCAATGTGGGAAAAAAAAATAGAGAAAAGAGCAGAAAAGATGCAGAATTCATGGACAGAAGCACATATACACATACATGCAACCTACATGGGCAACATTCTTGGTAAAAAAGGAAGGAAGAAAGCTATGTACATCATAATGAAGTGGCTGAAAACTGAAGATAAAGAAGAATTCATAAAAGCAGCCAAAGGGGGGGGGGGATACAAATCAACTTTAAAGTTGTAATACACACACACACAAAATTACCAGATGATTTTTCCACAAAGTAAAAGTAGAAGGAAGAAATATATTTCAGAATTCTCAAAGAAGATAACCAATGGCATGGGATTCTGTGTTCAGTGGAAATTATTTCAAAATTGAGGTAAAGGAGAAACATTTCCTGAGGAGCAAAAGCTGAGTGAATTCGTCACAGCCAACTGGTACCAAAAAATGCAAATGAGTACACTTCAAGGAGAAGGAAGATACTCCCAGGAAGAAGCACAAAAATGCAGAATGAAACAAACAGTCTTGCAAAGAGGAACTAGGAAGATGAATTAAAGAAAAATATGTGCAGGTTGAGAGAATAGTAATAACATCTTGTGAAATTTAAAATATATGTACCAATTAAGACCACTTATTTGCTGCAAAAAGATAAGTGGTAAATAGATGTAAAAAGTGCTAAGGTTTTTGCAGTGTTTTAGAAATGTAAAAGTTCTGATTTAGTTAAGATGTTAATATACCAAGGATTTAGGTTGTGTTCTCTTTGCTAAGCACTGAAAGAATAATGAATTATGTATAACTAAAATCTGATAGGTGAAAAAGATTTTTTAGAAACCCCAGTGAAGCCAAGACAGAAGAAAACAGAGCACAGAACAGCGAGGATAAACAAAAAAGCAAATAGTGAACTGACAGCAGTGAAATCACAGCAGTGCTTTTGTACAGTAACTACAACAAATATAATTGCACTAAGTATGTCAATCAAATATGTTAGCCCTCTGAAACACAATATGCTGCTTATAATAAAGTTAAAATATCATTGAATGTTGTTATTCAGTTGCTAAGTCAGGTCCGACCATTTACAACTCCATGGACTGCAGAACGCCAGGATTCCTTTTCCTTCACTATATCTGGGAGTTTGCTCAGGTTCATGTCCACTGAGTTGGTGATGCTATTTAACCATCTCATCCTCTGCTGCCCTCTTCTCCTTTTGCCTTTAATCTTTCACAGCATCAGGGTCTTTTCCAATGAGTTGGCTTTTTGTATCAGGTGGCCAAAGTATTGTAGCTTCAGCTTTAGCATCAGTCCTTCTTATGAATGGTGTTGGTGGTGGTTTAGTTACAAAGTCGAAGCTGTGTCCAACTTTTGTGACCCCATGGACTGTAGCTCTCCAGGCTCCTCTGTCCATGGGATTCTCCAGGCAAGAATTCTGGAGTGGGTTGCCATTTCCTTCTCCAGGGGGTCTTCCCCACTCAGGAATTGAACCAGGGTCTCCTGCATTGCAAGCAGATTCTTTACCGACTGAGTTACTTTTAGAAGCAGCTATCTAATGAATATTCAGGGATAATTTCCTCTAAGATTGACTGGTTTGATTATGTACTCTGTATATATGTTACATAAACAGGGTGACAATATATGGCCTTATCATACTCCTTCCCCAATTTTGAACCAGTCCTTAGTTCCATGTAAGGTTCTAACTGTTGCCTCTTGCCAGGCACAAAAGTTTCTCAGAAGACAGGTAAGGTGGTCTGGTATTCCTATCTCTTGAAGAATTTTCCACAGTTTGTTGGGCTCCACATAGTCAAAGGCTTTCTTGTAGTCAATTAAGCAGAAGTAGATGTTTTTTTCTAGAATTCTTTTGCTTTTTCTATGATCCAAAGGATGTTGGCAATTGGATCTCCAGTTCATCTGCCTTTTCTAAACACAGCTTATACATCTGGAATTGAATTGAATCATCTTTGAATACCGAGACATAAAAAGTCTAGATATGTAGAAAATTCATAAAGATTTAGATAATAAACTTCACTCACAAATAACTTGAATCAACGTAGAACTCACAGTGGTATCATGAGAGCTAAATGTGTATGATATGATTAATGTATACGCACATATATATTTTGGGCTTCCCTGGTAACTCAGTTAGTAAAGAATCCACCTGCAAGGCAGGAGACCCAAGTTCGATCCCTGGGTTGGGTAGTTGCCCTGGAGACGGAAATGACAACCCACTCCAGCATTCTTGCCTGGGAAATCTCATGGCCAGAGGAGCCTGTCTGGCTACAGTCCACGGGGTCACCATTAGTTGGACAAGACTTAGTGACTAAACAACCACATTATATTTTAACCTGTGCTGTTTGTCCAGCTCTTTGCAACTGCATGGACTGTAGCCCACCAGGCTCCTCTGTCCATGGGGTTCTCCAGGCAAGAACACTGGAGTGGGTTGCCATGCCTTCCTCCAGGGAATCTTCCCAACCTAGGGATCATATCCAGGTCTTCTGTTTTGCAGGCAGATTCTTTACCAGTTGAACCACCAGGGAAGTGCATATTTTAACCTAGTATTCACATATTATAACACATCAAAATTAGTAAAATGAACTCACATCATACTTCAAAAAAATTTACATTACCAAGTGGATTTACTGGAAACAAATGCTGAATAACAATGGACTAAATTTATTTTTAGTGAGTTATTTAAAAGATAATAAGCCGTCTTTCTCCAAAATAGAAGGAAACATTAAAGATAAGTGTAAAAACAAATGAAACAGAAAACAAGTGCACAATGTAGACAATCTATAAAGCCTAAAGCTCATTTTTGAAAAAAAAATAAAATTGATAAATCTCTAAGTAGCAAAGGGGGTATCTCTATAGTGCTCACAGATATAAAGAGGAAAATAGATATTGATGAAAAAATTATAATATGTAAATAGAATTTATATGAAATAGAAAGCTCTTAGATAGACATAACCTTTCAAAACAGACAGAAACAGGAATAAGAAATTTACATAGTTGTATATTCTTGCCTGGGAAGTCCCACGGACAGAGGAACCTGGCAGGCTACAGTCCATGGAGTTATAAAAGAGTCAAACATCACTTAGCGACTAAACAACAATAACAGCAAAACTTCTAAAGCTTCAGATACATGATAGAAAACAGTCACATAAAGAAAGATGAGCTTTTCAGTGGAGTTTCCCCAGCATGTAAGCCTAAATCCTGATGCCTTTTTCAGTGGATTCATATATAACAAAAGAATAATGCTGAGTTTTTTAAAAAAAGATAAAAATTTTAATAATTTATAAACCCAGCATAACCTAATCCCCAATTTTGCAAATAGTATATAAGAAAATAATTACAGAAAATAATTAAGAAACAAATGCAAAAAGTCTTGGAAACTAATAGTGATTTGAATTCGACAATAGAGAAAGGAAAGTGTGTCAAATGAAGCTGGATATATTACTGAAAATGTTAACTTACATTTGAAAAATTAATTCTTCACATTTACAAAATTAAGGTGAAAATCATGTATCGTTTCAGATACAGAAAATTTGTTTCACAATATTCAGTGCTCATTTATAATAAACAAATCTTCTAGAAACCTATAGGTAACTGAAAATTCTTTGAATGTGATAAGAGTACCTACACCAAATTTATAGCATTTTACTCTGTGATCTTTCCCCTGAGATAAAGATTGAGACCAGAATGCCTCAAGACCCCAGTTCTATTGAGCATGCCCTGGAGACCCTGGAAACATCACACAAAGGGTTGAGTTCATTTCAGTTCAGTTCAGTCGCTCAGTCGGGTCCGACTCTGTATCCCCATGGACTGCAGCACTCCAGGCCTCCGTGTCCATCACCAACTCCCAGAGTTTACTCAAACTCATGTCCATCGAGTCGGTGATGCCATCCAATCATCTCATCCTCTGTCATCCCCTTATCTTCCCACCTTCAGTCTTTCCCAGTGTCAGGGTCTTTTCAAATGAGTCAGTTCTTTGCATCAGGTGGCTAAAGGGATGAGATTAAAGGCTAAAAAAGGAGGCTCTAAGAGTGATCTTTTTAAAAGGGGAAAAAAAACCCCTCTAATTTGATTAAATCTCTACTTATTCAGAACCTTTCGGTGGGTTAAATTTAAGCATCTTAGCCTGCTAGCCACTGCCCTTCATGATCTGAGATTTATTTACCTCTCTTGACCCTCTTGAGGAAGTTAAGGCCACTGGACTGTGACCCACTTCTCCTGGGGTCCAGTGCTAATGGAGTAAAGAAGAGAAACTCATCAGCCTAATCATGTCCACATGATTACTGGACCTCCAGGTAAATGGTCAACTAATGTTTTTAAAGAGAAGGATTTTTATCCATGAAGTGTTCTTAACAAGATGTCTTTGTTCAAACATTGTTTATGGTCATTAACACACTCAGAATCCATGATTTTAGGACTCATCCTCCCTGGAAAAGGTCACAGAGCTTTTTCATAATCTCACCTCTCCCCATGATGGAGGTTAATAACCTATGTAGCTCATTGATTGGCCTTGTCTACACTGGTCCAGAAAGTGCACGTCCAATGTAAGGATGAAGA
Organism: Odocoileus virginianus; assembly: GCF_023699985.2. Taxonomy (NCBI): domain Eukaryota; kingdom Metazoa; phylum Chordata; class Mammalia; order Artiodactyla; family Cervidae; genus Odocoileus; species Odocoileus virginianus. The sequence continues at coordinate 96,826,550 of NC_069676.1, forward strand.
ATCTGGGGTACCACCATCAATATTCCAGGTCTCTGTGTTTGACTTAATCTCTTGATGACTTATGTCCTTAAAAGTATTGATAAAACTCGATAAGAGCTAACTAAGGTCTGTGATTCATATAGCAATAATTTTGCAAACCTATCCACTATGATAGTTTACAGGTCTTTATTTATTAGTGGTGCTGTGACGCTTGGCATATTGACACAGAATAGAAGATCTTTGCTATTTTTCACATGGAACTTTAAGCTAGAGGAGGTAAAGATAAACAAGTAAACTAAAAAAAAAAAAATTAAGGTAATTTCAAATAGTATTAAATACTAGAAGACAATTACACAGTACTTTTGGCAGGGAATATATTAGATAGGGAGAAAAGTAAATGGACATTCTAAATGATGACTTCTGAGCAGAGATTTCAATAATTTTTATGTGAGATACTTAAAATGATTTCAGTGAAGGATGAAAGAGGTGAAAATTAAAGGAGTGTTGCAAAGTTTTTTGATGAATTGAATATGGATCTGAAAGAGAACTCAAGGCTAATTCCTGTGTTTAAGATTGAGTAATTGAGTAAATGGTACGATTATTAATTGAAATGAGTAGAATTAAAGAGGAACAAGTTTGGGAGATGGGGTTGAAGTAGGGATTGCAAGTTATTTGACATTAAGTTTGAAATACCTAACTGCCATAGAAGAGGAGATCTTGAGTAGGAAATTGAATGGATATGCCTGGACCTCAGGGGAGAATTCTCATTTGAAGTTATTAATTTAAGAGTCATTAGCATATAGATACTATTTAAAGCAAGGGTACTGGATAAAATTAACCAGGCAGAGTTGTCACGTGAATAAGAGAGGAGGACCAAAGACTAAATCCTGGGTCACTCAGATATTTAAAGTATAAGAAAAGCCAAGAGATCGTGGTACCCTGGAAGACAAATAAAAGACATGCTTTAAGAAGGAGGGAGATAAAACTTGACAAATTGCTGAAAATCTAAAACGAAGAACAGGAATCACTGGACGTGGCCAATTGAATATTGACCTTGCAGAGGGGGTTTATGAGTCCCAAGGAAAAATGCCTAATTGGGATATGTTCAAGAGAACAGAAACTTGAGTGAGAGGGATTCCATATGAATAGTCCTTTAGCTGTAAAGGGCTGCAGACAAGTGAGGGAGCAACTGGGGGCAGCACTTGTATTTTGTGCACGTGTTAATGGAAATGATCCATGTAAGAATGTTGTTAGTTCTTAGAAAATGTAAGCATTAGGAGAATAACAGGAGCTTCTGTTCACAGACTAATTGGAGTGGGATCTGGAATACAAGATAAGAGTTTAGACTTGGAAAGAGAGGAGGCTGTTGGTCAGTTTTAAGCAGAGAACACTGCAACAGAAGGAGAGACAGCTGTGCGTGAAGGGTCTCCCCGTTTGCTCAACGGTAAAGAAGCTGCTTGCCGTGCAGGGGACGCAGGTTCCATCCCTGTGTCTGGATGACCCCGTGGAGAAGGAAATGGCAACCCACTCCAGTACTCTTACCAGGAGTATTCCATGGATAGAGGAGCCTGGTGGGCTACAGTTTATAGGGTCACACAGAGTCAGATATGACTGAGCACGCATGGATGCAAGTGGATATTTATTGGTCAGAAAATGAGGTAGGTACCTTTCAATCACCTTATTTTCTAAGATAATTAGGAAACAAAGTCATATTTGAGAGGAACAAGTAGACAGGGAGTATTGAAAGCTTAATGACATTAGAAAAGATATTTAAAAATTATTTTGGATAGATACTGGATTCCCTAATAGTTCAGTTAGTAAAGAATCCGTCTGCAATGCAGGAGACCCCGGTTCAATTCCTGGGTAGGGAAGACCCTCTGGAGAAAGGATAGGCTACCCACTCCAGTACTCCTGGGCATTCCTTGTGGCTCATCGGTAAAGAACCCACCTGCAATGTGGGAGACCTGGGTTCAATCCCTGGGTTGGAAAGATTCCCTGGAGAAGGGAAAGGCTACCCACTCCAGTATTCTGGCCTGGAGAATTCCATGGACTGTATAGTCCATGGGGTTGTAAAGAGTCAGACATGACTGAGTGACTTTCACTCTCACTTTTCACTTTGGTTAGATACAACATTTCCAGGGAAACTCTACTAATATTGCCAACTAGTGTTGAGGACCAATTTGAGATTAGGAAGGATAAAGTAAAGTGAAAATAATCATTACATTTGTATGTTCTCCAAATGGTGTAGGCAGGGAATCAGAGAAAAATCTGGTTAATCAAGAATTGTCTTTGCTAGCGGAGTACAGTTGAGGAAGAGAGATGCAAGAGAGTGAAGTAAGTGTATATATAAAGAAAGGATTAAAATGAAAATTGATCAGGATAATGAGGAAATGAGAACACTTTACTGAACAAAGAAAAAATTATGGTGTCATCGGATACTGATGAGGTCAAAGACTGGATATAATAGGGGCACAAGAATGATCTATAAAAGGAAGCTGTGGTCTGGAAATGGGAGAATTATAATAATTTGGATATGGTACTCCTAAAGAGATAACAAAGTCCGGAACAGTGATTCTCAAGCAAGACACCACTGGTATTTTGGGGTGGAAAATTCTCCGTTGTGTGTAATTTACCAGTACGTTAAAGAATATCTACCTTCTCAGGTGTCTGCACACTAAATTCCAGAAGCATCCTTCCATTACAAGAACTAAACATCCCAGCATATTTTCAAAGCTTGCTTGAGGTACCTCCAAGGTAGAAACCACCAGTGTCTATGGTAGACCCATGGATCCATCGCCCGGAAATAGCAGCCAGTCCTTTGTAACTATTTCCCTTCTTAAGGGTGCCATACGCACTTTTGCATCCATGTCAATTAACTATTACCTTTAAAATGTTAAGGACCAAATCTGTCGTTTCTTTTCCATGTTTAGCCCCGAAAACATTCAAAGGTATTTTGAATAAACACAGACTGATTGCATCTGTTTACCCTACTTTATATCTAAGTTTGGCTGCATATTTCACAAATGCATTTTTTTTGACTGATTGTGTTTATGTTCTTAATTAGGCAAAATTATTCTATAATTTCCTTCTTAAATACTAAAAAGAAGGTCTTTCCTATCTTTTTAACCAAAGTAGGCCTCAAAGTATGTTGGTCTTAATTCACACAACATTTATAATTTTAATAAGGTTGAATGCTTTTAGATGGACACAACACTTTCAAAACTTCTTCCGAATCCCTGCTTTTTTTTTTTTTTAAATCGTGTCAGTCTTGCTTTCTTCCTCTGTGGTTCTTGTAGGTATTTGAGTACGAGATTCTTGATATAATCTAATAATTTCAGATTAGATACTTATATTTGGCCTGAAATACATAGTGGGCACAAAAAATGCTATTATAAATATCATTCATTTCATTTTTCTTAAAAGTAAAGAAATCTTTGATAGAATATAGTGGGCACAAAAAATGCTATTATAAATATCATTCATTTCATTTTATTTTTCTTAAAAGTAAAGAAATCTTTGATAGAATATAATGCTACTTAAATTTCACATGCATGGAGAAATATGTGCTTAATTTACAAAAAAACGCTTATGCTATAGTGCACAAAGCTTAATGCTTGACATATTTTATTTTTAAACTACAGTTTCTAATTTATATGAATATTACTCCTAGTTAAAGACTTCAACGTATTAAATATGCATTAGAGATATGCTATTAACTCTAGTTTGCTTCTAATAAGAGCATATTTTTAAATCCTTTGTACTTAAAATTCCATAAACTAGAATAACTTGCATTTCAACAGCTATTGAATTTAGCTTTTCCCAATTTTATTTTACTTTTTTAAACTATAACCAGGTTCTATCCTTCAGATTTATACTCTGAGTCCAAGATATTGCACATGTAGAATAACCTACAGGAAAAAATTCTAGTTTAAGCCATAAACAGCTTCTATCTTGACAGTTTCTATTCTGAGTCCAAAATATCACATATGTAAAGTTAACTACAAGAAAAAAGTCTAGTATATATAATTCAACATGTTGCCACTTAGTCATGTGTCCTGTTATGTTTATCCAACTAATAGGGTAATTTTTGCAATACCCATCTCAACAATGTTTCACAATATACATTTGATAAAGTAAAAGGTAAAAAAGGAAGACTGTAAGAAGGCATTAGGTTTTAACCTGAGTTCACACAGTGTTTTAATTTGAACTCATTGCTCTCCTAACATTATTTTAGGTGCTTTTTTATATGGTTAAATAGTTCTATTTCCAACCTAACTCTTTAATATTTGAAATCAAAGGTTTCTTAAGTCATAAAATTATTCTCTAATTAATTGATGGAAAAAATTAATAATGTGATTTAAACCAATATGAACTTTTATGAAATTTCACTAATTATTGCAATAACTTTGGAGTGAAATAAAATTATCCATGCAGTAGGCAGTGAATTTATACTTAATATCACCATGACTTCACAGGTGTTAAATTAGCCACAAAGGAACTCTTGGGAGCAATCCAAACCTAATAAGAATGGACAGGAATGCTATTTTAAAGGAAACAAGAAGCCAAATATCTGGTATATAACCCTGATTCAGCCTTCAAAAATGTGTCAGTATTTCTCTGTTATTTTTGTAGATAGGAATTATAGTTTGCCTCTATTATTAGTCTTCTTTCTCAAAGAAGGTTGAATTTAGAACTAGGTTAGTGTTTTATTTTTTCCTTTTCTTTTCCTCTTTTTCTAAAAACCAAACTATTTTTAGACCTCAGATACTTATATCATTAAAATCCATGTGACAAAGCATATTTTGAAAAGGAGCATGACTGATAAGATGGTTTTCAATCCAAGGATGTGGATGGTTTTCAAGATATGTATTTCTTTAATTCTGGAATAATAAAACAATCAGGTCTCAAAAACCTTCCAAAGTGGCTGTCTGCCAGCCTTCAGCACACAGCCCCTTCGTGATGTCCCCTGATAGTCAGGGTTCACTGTCTGCCATAACACTGGGGTTCCTGGCAAAAGACTCCCCCAGTTTATGGGACTTTGGGAGCCACAGCCTTGGGCTCTGTTGGCGTGGTGCTTGAGCATCTGCCGTGCCAGAAAGCCCAGGATCCCACTGCCAGCAGTGTATTCCTGCCTAGGCAAGCGTAGTGGAGTGCAGGAGGGCCAGAAGACTCCCCCAAGGCTGGAGACAGGACCTCAGCTGCCAGGCTGACAATAGGGTTGCCAGAATCAGGCAGTTGCGGCTAAACCGTGACTGCAGAGATACCTTAGGAAAATCTGTAAGAACACTTGAATCTGAAATACCTTTGTAACATCGAGTAAACTTTACATCATGTGGGGGTCATCAGTAGCCAGACAATCCCTAGAGAAGTCAAAGTACTGAGGATTAAGACTGAGGACTAACTGGTCCTACGCTAGAGCAGCCCTGAATTTTTGTCACGTTGAAAGTGAAGGTGTTAGTTCCTTAGTCGTGTCCAATTCTTGCAACCCCATGGACAGTAGTCTGCCGGGCTCTTCTGTTCGAGGAATTTTCCAGGCAAGAAAAATGGAGTGGGTAGCCATTCCCTTCTCCAGGGGAATCTTCCAAAGGGTTTGGAAGGGACCAATCCCAGATCTCCTACATTGCAAACAGATTCTTTCTCTTCTGAGCCACCAGGGAAGATTCTGTTACAATATTTCTATAATATCAGCCACTATTATTGAGCATGTATCAAATGTCAGGCACTGTTTTAAATGCTCTGCACATTTCATTTTGTGTTCTTTACTATAATTTTTTATACAGGACAATGCAATACTGAGTTTAAAACTTGTGAAGCTGACACTAACAAGACAAGTTAAGACATTTACTCAGGGTCAAGGTAAATAGGTAAGAGAGCAAGGATTCTAATGCAGGCTTTCCTGATACCAAAGCTTCTGTGCCATCCTGATTTTCTGGTGGCTTTGCAATTCCAACTCTCAGGTTATCATTAGAGCAAAAAAAAGATCCAGGCTTATAAGACTTTATATTCTAGAATTTTGGGTCTATGTTTATTAAGGAGACTTGGACTAGTATCAAGATTAGTTCTGATCAAATCTTTAATATTTTTTATGGTGTTCAGCTTATATTACCCAGGATTTATTTTCTTTTCATTCTTTCACTGAAGTTCTGCTTAAATTTGGATAAGCCTGCCATTGCCTCTGTAATATATATGTCAGGATTAGACATTAGAAAAATGAATAACTTAAAATAACATGATACAATTAACTATATCTGAACACTAGCTTTAACAGATGACATAAAAATGTGGAATAAATATTATGTGTGTATAATACTGCTTACCCATGAAAAATATTTTGTATATATATATATGTATATATAATGGGTATAACCTATATAATGAATACATATTGTTGTTGTTAGGCTTAGGGTTAGGGTTAGGGACCTCATGGACTGCAGCATGCCAGGCTTCCCTGTCCTTCACTAGTCCCAGGAGTTTGGGCAAACTCATGTCCACTGAGTACATAGCTACATAATTTCCACTACTGTGGATATCAAATGTCATGTATTAAGAGAGACATATGATTGACATGCCCTGTTGTAATAGAAACACAGACAGATTCGTACCATGGCCCAAGGAAATTTCTTGTTTTCTATTGTAGAAAAATAAGTTACATAAAGCAGAGGGTTTGAGGAAGTTTATTTTATTGTGGAAGTGATTTTTTTATAAAGATATGATACTACGATGTTTGTTCATTTGTTGATCTGAAAACATCTATTAAAGTATATCTTTACTCATTATTAAATTACATGAAAATTAAATGTAATAAAGAGCATCTTGCACAATAAACAAAGAAATACAAAGCACTGTCACCTGTTTGCTCAAAAGAATAACATTCTACTTTTTAGACATTAATTGCATCCACATTATGATGTTTACGGAGGAGAAACTCAAATACAATAAGTATTTGCATGTTTCAAGACTTGAAATAAATCAGAATTCTATATTCCACTATCCTCCTAACCAATTGTTAAAATAAAGGCAATAAATGCTTTATTCAGAATATGGTTTTTCTAATATCTTCATCTTGTGTTAACCAATTGAGAGACCATGTGTATACCACTGAGAAGAAAGGAAAAAACTGAAAACAAAAAAATTAGACATAAATACCCTAAAACATTAATCTCCTTTCTCTTTACTTCCTTGTACCATTTCCAGGCATTTCTCAGCCCCATAGCTTTTGCATACCTTTCCTATCAGCTTTAAACTTTCCCTCTTCTCCAGTAATCTCTTCTGCATTTTTGCCTAAAATATCACTTCCTTGAGGCAGTTGTGCCAGCTGCCCCCAGCCTACACCAAACTCTCCATTTGCAAACTTTCATCAGTTCAGTCGCTCAGTTGCGTCCAACTCTTTGCAGCCCCATGGACTGTAGCACACCAGGCCTCCCTCTCCATCACCAACTCCTGGAGCTGCTCAAATTCATGTCCATCGAGTTGGTGATGCCATTCACCCAATATCCATATATGACTACTGGAAAAACCATAGCTTTGACTAGGCCAAACTTTGTTGGCAAAGTAATATCTCTGCTTTTTAATATGCGCTCTAGGTTGGTCATGACTTTTCTTCCAAGGAGCAAGTGTCTTTTAATTTCATGGCTGCAGTCACCCTCTGCAGTGATTTTAGAGTGCAAGAAAATAAAGTCTGTCACTGTTTCCACTGTTTCCCCATCAATTTGTCATGAAGTGATGGGACCAGATGTCATGATCTTAAGCTTGTTGAGCTTTAAGCTTTAAGCTTAAAGCTTGTTGAGCTTTAAGCCAACTTTTTCACTCTTCTTTCACTTTCATCAGAGGCTCTTTGGTTCTTCTTCACTTTCTGCCATAAGGGTGGTGTCATCTGCATATCTGAGGTTATTGATATTTCTCCTGTCAGTCTTGTATCCAACTTGTGCTTCATCCAGTCCAGCCTTTCTCATGATGCACTCTGCACAGAAGTTAAATAAGCATGGTGACAATATACAGCCTTGATGTACTCCTTTTCCTATTTGGAAACAGTCTGTAGTTCCATGTCCAGTTCTAACTGTTGCATTGACCTGCATACAGATTTCTCAGCAGGCAGGTCATGTGGTCTGGTATTCCCATCTCTTTAAGAATTTTCCACAGTTTGTTTTGATCCACACAGTCAAAGTCTTTGGTATAGTCAATAAAGCAGAAATATATGTTTCTCTGGAGTTCCCTTGCTTTTTTGATGATCCAGTGGATGTTGGCAATTTGATCTCTGGTTCCTCTGCCTTTTCTAAAACCAGCTTGAACATCTGGAAGTTCACGGTTCACGTATTGCTGAAGCCTGGCTTGGAGAATTTTGAGCATTATTTTGCTACCGTGTGAGATGAGCGCAAAATTGCGGTAGTTTGAGCATTCTTTGGCATTGCCAAACCTTCATTGGGCTGTGACAATCTTACAGTATCTGAGTCTGTAACTGGATATCCCTTGGTCTGATTATTTGATTATCTCCCTCACTACTCTATAATAAAGGGCCATGGCTTTCCATTTAACTCATGTCATTAGCATACTGCCTGGCACATAATTGTCAATAAATCATTCTTGATTGAATTGATACATTAATGAATGATTCAAAGTTTAAACTGGATGCCTATTCAAACAATCAAGGAAAAACGATTCAAATAACTTGAGATAGTTCAGACACTCAAAGTTTTGAATATACTTTTTCTCTTTTTTTGGAATATTATGATACTTATTCTTAAAAATTCATATTAAATAGCATCTGCTATCATAAAGTCACTGAAAGTTTAGGATTGTTTGTTAAACAACATTATTGCAAAAATAACTAAGAAAACTCTTAACTCTTTAACCCAATCACATGACCAGGGGGTCAAAGTAACCAGATTTCGTCTCTAGGGATACTAATGCATATAAATAATTATTTGCCCATATTTCACAGTTACATAAAATATTTTGCTGTGTATAATGGTGTATTATCTAAAGGCATTTTAAATTATTAGAATAAATTAAAAACTAAAAACTTTTTGAATATTGAATAAGTAGCTTTGTTTGCACTTCCTATACAACTTCAAAGCTAATTATTCAACCCCTTCTCCTAAACCCAATAGCCAAGAAAGAAATCTTGTTTTTACAAGATTTCATATTTATTTTTAGTATTAAGCTACAGAAAATGACAGGCATAAAGAATTTTTAGTCACTGTATTCAAGTCTATTTTGTATCACTTATTAACCAAAGTTTGGTATGATGTAGGCTTTGCATAAGTTATATTTTCCTTTTAATCCAATGAACCATTTCTCTGCATAAAAAATAAATTGAATTTAAAGACCAGAAAGTAGCAGAAAAATGGTATCCATGGGATATGACCAGTAAAGTTATTCTGATTTCCATTGATAATAAAAATCATTTTGCTAAGAAAGAACTGAGTTCTTGGTAGGTGTTAAATATCCATGACATGAAAAAGAATAACGCTGTTCATTGATGTAGATGAGATGTCATTGGAGGGATCCCTAAGAAGTGACTGCCTGTCACACACTTTGGCTAAATTGTACTGGAGAATGTATTTCCACTTCTGTCTGTCTTTGCATCACTAGCTGGGAGTCTGTGGCTATCAGACACAAAAGAATATAGGATTGTGCTATGAATCTTTCACACCAGATATTTATGACTTATTTATTCTGGCACAGTTTTTAATTCACTTATTTATTTTATTTCATTTAAATAAATGAATAATTATAATATAAAAATAATAAACAATTATTTTTAAGATGTTTGCTCCTTGGAAGAAAAGCTATGACCAAACTAGACAGCATACTAAAAAAGCAGAGACATTACTTTGCCAACAAAGGTTTGTCTAGTCAAGGCTATGGTTTATCCAGTAGTCCTGTATGGATGTGAGAGTTGGACTGTAAAGAAAGTTGAGTGCTGAAGAATTGATCCTTTTGAACTGTGGTGTTGGAGAAGACTCTTGAGAGTCCCTTGGACTACAAGGAGATCCAAACAGTCCATCCTAAAGGAGATCAGTCCTGAATATTCATTGAAAGGACTGATGCTGAAACTGAAACTCCAATATTTTGGCCACCTGATGTGAAGAGTTGACTCATTGGAAAAGACCTAGATGCTGGGAAAGATTGAAGGCAGGAGGAGAAGGGGATGACAAAGGATGAGATGGTTTGAAGGCATCACCTACTCGACAGACATGAGTTTGAGCAAACTCTGGGAGTTGGTGATGGACAGGGAAGCCTGGCGTGGTGCAGTCCATGGGGTCACAAAGAGTCAGACATGACTGAGTGACTGAACTGAACTGATTATTTTAATTGATTTATTCATTTCTCATAGGCCTAGCACATCAGTAGTTTGATGACTAGCCAGTGTATTGTGCCTTATATCTGTCACATGAATGTTTCTTTTAAGTGGTCATACTTGAAAAGGGACTAGCACTTCTTAAACACACTGTAGTGTGTTTGAGGGTCTGATTTTCCTATTACTGTCATGAACTTGAGATAGAGGAAGGATTGAACTGAAGTAATGGTAATATGTCCCTCCAGAATGAAAGCTCAGTTGCTGGGAAAGAACTTCAAAATCAAATTGGTATCCAGTACAGTACCTCACTAGAGATTCAGTTCAGTTCAGTCACTCAGTCGTGTCTGACTCTTTGCGACCCCATGAACCGCAGCACGCCAGGCCTCCCTGTCCATCACCAACTCCTGGAGTCCACCCAAACTCATGTCCATTGAGTCGGTGATGCCATCCAGCCATCTCATCCTCTGTTGTCCCCTTCTCCTCCTGCCCCCAATCCCTCAGTAGTTAGGAAATCAGAGTATCAAAAGAGAGATACTCCATTAACTGGCTAATATTTTCCATGTTCATATTCAAGAGGGATACAGAGCAGGACCTTCATTTCTTGGGGGAAGGAGGGTTATGTGAGAGGTGTGTGAGGAGGATGAGGGGAGAAATAGTGAAACTGAAAAATAGAAATGGTTTTCCAGGTCCTCCTGAGTACATTTTCCATAGGGCCTTTAGGAAATGTGCAGAGTAATACATTTCTTCTCTGTTAGACAGTCATACGCATTTATAAATATTGTACATGTAAGCAGTGAATCCATAATAGAAAGGTGTTTGAGATCAAGTAATTGTGCTTTTATTAACTATTCAGTGTCCATAATTCTTGTGCCTAGCTGCAAAGTCATGTCTGACTCTGAGACCCATTGGACTGCAACACGCCAGGCTTCCCTGTCCTTCACTATCTCCTGAAGTTTGCTCAAACTCAGCAAATGGACACTCAAAATGTCCATTGAATCGGGGATGCCATCCAACCATCTCATCCTCACTCCCTTTCTCCTCCTGCCTTCAGTCTTTCCAGCATTAGAGTCTTTTCCAATGAGTTGGCTCTTCACATCAAGTGGCCAAAGTCCTGCAGCTGCAGCTTCAGCATCAGTCTTTCCAATGAATATTCAGGATTGATTTTCTTTAGGATTGATTGGTGTGATCTCCTTGCAGTCCAAAGGACTCTCAAGAGTCTTCTCCCGAACAACAATTTGAAAGCATCAGTTCTTCAGTGCTCAGCCTTCTTTATGGTCCAAATCTCACATCCATACATAACTACTTGAAAAACCATAGCTTTGATTATATGGACCTTTGTCGGAAAAATGATGTCAATGCTTTTTAATACACTGTCTACATTTGTCATAGTTTTTCTTTCAAGGAGGAAGTGTCTTCTAATTTCATGGCTAGAGTCACTGTCTGCACTGATTTAGGAGCCCAAGAAAATAAAGCCTGTCACTTCTTCCAGTTTCCCCATCTATTTGCCATGAATTGATGAGACTGGATGCCATGCACCTAGTGTTTTCAATGTTGAGTTTTAAACCAACTTTTTCATTCTCCTCTTTCACCCTCATCAAGAGGCTCTTTTTTCCTCTTTACTTTCTGCCATTAGAGTGGTATCATCTCTATATCTGAGGTTGTTTATGGTTTTCCCAGCAATTTTGATTCCATCTCATGCTTCATCCAGCCTGACATTTCTCCTGATGTACTCTACATATAAGTTAAATAAGCAGGGTGACAATATACAGCCTTGATGTACTCCTTCCCCAGTTTTAAACCAGTCTGTTGTTCCATGTCTGGTTCTAACTGTGGTTTCTTGACCTGCATACAGGTTTCTCAGGGGACAGGTAAGATGAAGTGTTATTCCCATCTCTTTAAGAATTTTCCACAGTTTGTTGTGATCCACACAGTCAAAGGCTTTAGTGTAGTCAATGACACAGATGTTTTTCTGGAATTCCATGCTTTCTCTATGATCTAACGGATGTTGGCAATTTGATCTCTGGTTCCTCTGCCTTTTCTAAATCTGGTTTTCACACCTGGACTTACAGTCATAATCAGATTTTATTTAAAAAATAAGTTGAAATGACCAAACTGACTATTGATTGGGTAATTATACATATAAAAAATGCTGAATTTTTATGGCTGAGGTATATTTGAAAAAGTAATGTAGTACGTTCATATGTTTCTGGAAATGGAGGGACTGATATACTTAAATATAAGTAAGGGAACATTATTTAGTATACATTCCACATAAATGCAGTGTCAGAATACAATTTCCTTGAAATTTCTGAGATGCGTGTATTCTGTATCCATTTATAAGAAACGATGATATAGTAAGTAAATGTTTTTCTGAGTTCTAGCTACTCTAGCAAATTAATTGAACTCAAAGAAGATGTCATGGGAACCTTTATTCCATAGCTAGTCAGTCAAAAGCTCAGGTGTTGTCTCGGATGTGGAGTGGAGGCTGTAGAGTAGGAGTTAAACTTAACCTGTGAAATTGGATGCTATCGCTGAGTAGATATGTTAGAACTGAGTTAAACTGTAGAACACACGGTTAGTGTCCTGAAATTTGCTTGTTTGTCCAGGGAAACCCCCACACCCCTCTTATAGGAATTTGGTAGCCAGAACACAAAAGAACTCCCTGACTTATCAATTAACCAGTCATTTTCATTTTGCTGCTATTAATTGTAGACTACTCCATATAAAAGTTCCTTCTAGCACTCTTTCAGTATTTAAACATGTTCTCTGGTGATTTTGGATATGAATTACTTTAAAGCTGAGAAAATATTGAGTCAAACTTTTTTCTGCTCTAGGACATGCTTCAAGTTTGACATATAAAAGGAAGTCAAAATGTAAAAGTCCTGAGAAAGACTAGCCAAAGGATTTTGACTGTTCATTCATTTTCCATTTCTATGCTCGGCCACGTTTCAATATCACCCATACAACTTTTAAAAAAAATTAATTAGTTTTAATTGGAGGCTAATTACCTTACTATATCGTAGTGGTTTTTGCAGTACATCAACATGAACCCATAGAACTTTTCATCACTTCTCTATCTTCTCTGTCTCTCCTTTCCCCCCTTTTTCCCTCCCACAAACATTTCGTGTCCTCTGTTAGAACATTCTGTTGGCTATGTCTTCAAAATATACCCCATATGATTATTATTTACTTCTAATTTTCCTTTTTCTCTCTCACTGGGATTCTCATAATATCCTCTTAACTAGTCTCCCTGCTCTCATTTTTCCTCCACTATTTAATATCTACATGGAAAACAGATAATGAACTGTAACAAAAGTTAGATCACGCCTTTTTGTTTGAGACCTTATAGAGTGCCTCCCATTTTTTTTTTTTTCCTCAGCTTAAGTGCCAAAAGCCTTATAATGGCCCATAGAATCTCCATGATCCACACAGAACTATTGAAAGTGGGCAATTTTGTCTGCTCCTTTCACTGTCTATTCCTTTTCTTTAGTGCCTTACATAGCATGAGTACAAGGTAAATGCTAAAGGAATACTGACATATGGATAATATCTGAATAGCTACTGAATCTTTGATTTTATCTTGGATTTTTAGGCCAAATAGGTGACTCAGAGACCCCCAATGGGGAGAGTTGTTTTGACTTCATCTAGGGTCCAATATTTGACCACCTCATGCGAAGAGTTGACTCATTGGAAAAGACCCTAATGCTGGGAAGGACTGGGGGCAGGAGGAGAAGGGGACGACAGAGGATGAGATGGCTGGATGGCATCACCGACTTGGTGGACATGGGTTTGGATAGACTCTGGGAGTTGGTGATGGACAGGGAGGCCTGGCGTGCTGTGATTCATGGGGTCGCAAAGAGTCGGACATGACTGAGTGACTGAACTGAACTGAGGGTGGAAATGATGGGCCCATGGGAATAGATAGTCTAAGCATCCTTATATTATTGAAGTTAGTGTTAGTAGTGACCACTAATTCCTAATTTGCTAACTCTTTGGGCCACTGATGACCAGGTATGTCTATTCTCTAGTAGAAGCATAATCCCAGAATAACATCTACTTGTGCTTCATTGATTACACTAAAGCCTTTGACTGTGTAGATAACAACAAACTGTGGAAAATTCTTAGAGATGGGAATACCAGACCACCTTACCTGCCACCTGAAAAACCTGTATGCAGGTCAAGAAGCAACCATTAGAACCTGCCATGAAACAACGGACAGGTTCAAAAGTGGGAAAGGAGTATGTCAAGGCTGAATATTGTCACCCTGCTTATTTAACTTATATGCAGAGTACATCATGAGAAATGCCAGGCTGGATGAAGGACAGATGAAATCAAGATTTCCTGGAGAAATATCACTAACCTCAAGATACGCAGATGACACCATCCTTGTGGCAGAAAGCAATGAAGAACTAAAGAGCCTCTTGCTGAAGGTGAAAGAGGAGAGTGAAAAAGCTGGCTTAAAGTTCAACATTCAAAAAACGAAGATCATTCATCCGGTCCCATCACTTCATGGCAAATAGATGAGGGCACAATGGAAACAGTGACAAACTTTATTTTTTTGGGCTCCAAAATAGCTGCAGATGGGGACTGCAGCCACAAAATTAAAAGAGACAAAAGCCATTACAAACCCAAACAGTATATTAGAAAGCAGTGGCATCACTTTGCTGTTAAATGTCTGTATAGTCAACGCTTTGGTTTTTCCAGTAGTCATATATGCATGTGAGAGTTAGAAGGCTGATTGCCAAAGAAATGATGTTTTCAAACTGTGGTGTTGGAGAAGACTCTTGAGAGTCCCTCAGACAGCAAGGAGATAAAACCAGTCAATCCTAAAGGACACCAACCCTGAATATTCATTTGGAAGAGCTAATACCAAAGCTGAAGCTCCAATACTTTGGTCACCTGATGTGAAGAGCCAACTCATTGGAAAAGATGCTCATGCTGGTAAAGCTTGAAGGCAGGAGGAGAAGGGGACAACAGAGGATGAAATGATTGGATGGCGTCATTCTCAATGGACATGAGTTTGAGCAAGCTCTGGGAGAGAGAGAAGGACATGGAAGCCTGGCGTGCTGCAGTTCATGGGGTCACAAAGAGTCAGACATGACTGAACAACTGAATAATAACAACAAAGCCTGTAAACTTAGTTTCTGGACAAAGGAACTTTTCACAGGAGTATGGCAGCTTGAAACATTCTTTTTTTAAAATATAAAAATTTTTATTAGTGCAAAAGAAAATCAGTTATTAATACAACTTCCATAACAGTCTCAGGCAATTCACATGAAAGGATATAAATAATCAATGGGAAGCATTTCCCAGCTGGCGCAGTGGTCAAGACTCTGTCTGCCAGTGCAGGAGACTCAAGAGACGTGGGTTCAATCCCCAGGTTGGGAAGACCCCCTGAAGGAGGAAATGGCAACCCACTCCAGTATTCTCCCTGGCAAAATCCCATGGACAGAAGAGCCTGTTGAGCTACAGCCTTCAGGGTTGTAAAGGTCTATATGATCCAGCATCCCACATAACAGATTCACATTTTCCATGCTTCATTTTTCTTCACCTGAAATTTGTGAATTGGGCTATTATGAATAGCAATATTTCCAAGTTTGAACTCTATTCATAATAAAGAATTCCAGAAACAGCACAGATAAGGACCTAAATGATGAGACTTTTATGTTTCAAAAGCTTTCAAGAAATTGGTGAAAAGATCAATCTGATTTAATATATTTAAATTAAAGCACAGTTTCAAAGACCTGGCCAAACAACTTCTTTAATCATAAACAAAATATTAGTTCTGGGATAAATTACCCTGTAGAGAGAGGTCAATTCAGTGTATCCAGACATTTTGAAAAGCAAATTCATTGATCAAATTTCTATTGTTATTTTTAGGTTAATTTTTATTTTCCAATGGCAGATATTATCCCTTGATACCAAGCTGAGGAAATTGAATATATCATAATATAGTGTTACATATTAAGAAAAACTAATGGTACTCTAAATATCTCCATAAGATACTATCCCTAAATTATTCCTAGGTAATGACAAGATCAAATTGCCAACATCCGTTGGATCAGGGAAAAAGCAAGAGAATTCCAGTAAAACATCTACTTCTGCTTCATTTACTATGCAAAAGCCTTTGACTGTGTGGATCACAACAAACCATGGAAAATTCTTAAAGAGCAAGGAATACCAGACCACCTTACCTGCCACCTTAAAAACCTGTATACAGGTCAAGAAGCAGCAGTTAGATCCGGATATGAAACAATGTTTACTGGCTCCAAATTGGGAAAGAAGTCTATCAAGGTTGAATATTGTCATCCTGTTTGTTTAACTTATAGTTAAGACTTCCCCGTTAGCTCAGACGGTAAAGTGTCTGCCTACAATGTGGGAGACCCAGGTTTGATCCCTGGGTCAGAAAGATCCTCTGAAGAAGGAAATGGCAACCCACTCCAGTGTTCTTGCCTGGAAAATCCCATGGATGGAGGAGCCTGGTAGGCTACAGTCCATGGGGTCACAAAGAGTCAGACCTGACTGAGCGACTTCACTTTCACTTTCATTTTCTTTTAACTTATAAGCAGAGTACATACTCTGGGAGGGGAGGAATACATAAATGAATTTTGAAATACTAAATTATTATTCCAATATGTCTTACCATTGAAAATATAGTTTATCTTTTTCTTTGATATCCTTAGTTCCTATCCAGACTCTTCTTGGAAGCTAATCATGATGTCTAATGTTAAATACCTAATTCCTTGAATCTATTTGTCAGAGATCCAACCAGTCCATTCTAAAGGAGATCAGTCCTGAATATCCTGAATATTCATTGGAAGGACTGATGCTGAAGCTGAAACTCCAGTACTTTGGCCACCTGATGCGAAGAGCTGACTCACTGGAAAAGACCCTGATGCTGGGAAAGATTGAGGGCAGGAGGAGAAGGGGACGACAGAGGATGAGATGGTTGGATGGCATCACGGACTCAATGGACATGAGTTTGGGTAAACTCCGGGGGGTTGGTGATGGACAGGGAAGCCTGGCATGCGGTTCATGGGGTCACAAAGAGTCAGATGTGACTGAGCGACTGAGAAATAACAAGTGACTAGATGGTGGGGAGATTTAAAAAATACAATAATAAAATTTTGTGATAGTCACTTTTATAGTGTAAAATTATATAGAGTAGGAAAAGAGCTTTCTTAAGAACAAAAATAATGTTATTTCCCTAAATAAAAAAAAAAACCTATATACTGAACTTGTTCTTACTAATTTTTAAGTTAGATAATTGAGTTTTAAATTGAATAATACATATTATTCATTAAATCATAATGGTAATACCCAGCTTATTTTAGGTCTCAGCTCAAAATTCCAAGTGACCTGCAGGCCAGGTCAATTACCCTTGTGTTTTCTCACCACACTATGTACAGAACAGCAGAAGGGGTGCTCTGCTGTGAGGCTCTGCTGTTATTCAGGAATGGATTCTTGTGTTCTTTCTTTCCACTCTGCTTCCCCAAAGTGCCTTTCCACTGTTGTGTAAGAGCATAGTCTCTCCAATTTAAGTGAGCTTCTGGGTAGGTATAAAGGAGATTGCATCACTAGGTCTCCCCCTTGGACATATTTCCAGAATGTATGCTCTAAAGTATTGGGAGTATATGGTAAAAAGCTAACTCTAGTTCATGCCTTCTATCCATCGTGGAGCAAAATCAGAGACACAAAGAGATTGTGTGAAAATGTAAATTTACCTAAAATGACAGACACATATGAAGAGAACGTCTGCATGGTTTCGTAGGACACAATTTTTCTTCCCTGACAACCAAGTCTATTTTCTAGTGCCGTTTTCACAGTGAAAATTGCATTTACCAAGACATGAACATCTTATATTTGTATCGAATTTCATCTCCAAAATTTGTTTCTATTAATTGCTTAATTGTTCTATCCATTTTCACATTATATTTAAATAAATGAATAACATTTTAAAAAGCCTAGATACTAATTTTATATCTTATGAATATGTAATATTTAGGTATTTTTTTGTTATCATTCTGGTTTCAAACATTGCACACACACATAGATTTTATTAAGCTCTTTTAATTTTATTGCATTTACACTGTTATGATTCTGCTGTATAGCAAAGTTATATAAATATGTATATCCACTCTTTTTTAGATTGTTTTCCCATGCAGGTCCTAACAGAGTACTAAGTACAGTTCACTCTGCTATACAGTAGGTCCTTATTAGTTAGCTATTTTATATGTAGTGGTGTGTAGATGTCAATTCCTGTCTCCCAGTTTATGCCTCACGCCCTTTCCTCCCTGATAACCATAAGCTGTTTTCTGTATCTATGACTCTATTTCTGTTTCGTAAATAAGTTCAATCTGTATCATTCTTCAAGAGTCCACATATAAGTGATATCATTTGATATTTGTCTTTGTCTGACTTACCTTTCTCATTACAATTATCTCTACGCCCACCCACTGAGTTCTATTTTTTGAAAATGTTTTTCTAATGTATTTTTACTGTTTCTAGGACTGCTTGTAACAGCAGGTGCAATTCTGTGAACAGGTTACTTGTAGATATATCTTGGCATCATTTGTTCAACTTCACTCATATGTCTTTTGATTTCCTTAATAAAACAATATTTCCCAAAGTCATTTATGTGATAGAAAATTGTGCCACATGCTATGTATATACTTATAAACAATACAATACTGGTTTGTACCATCACAGAATTGGTTTCTAATTCTTAAAAAGGCATTGAATAAATAATTACACACAAAAAGTTTGGTATTATGATGGTAAAAACTATACAGTGTCATCAGAAACACAGTTATGACTAACTGTGTTAGTTATGACTAACCTAGTCAAAACATATGAGGTTTCCAGCTGAGACCTAAAATACAGTAGAATGTGACCATTATGATTTAACAGATGCTGTTTATTTTGTTCACTTAACACCCTATATACTACACTCCTGTCATATAGTATGTGTGTGCTCACTCACCTCACTCATGTCCAGCTCTTTGCAACTCCATGGCCTGTATCCCACCAGGCTCCTCTGTCCATGGACTGTCTGTGCAAGAATACTGGAGGGGGTTGTCATGCCTTCTTCCAGGAGATCTTCCCAAACCAGGGATCAAACCCATGTCTCCTGCATCTCCTGCATTGCAGGCAGATTCGTTACCGCTGAGCCACTGGGGAAGCCCTGTCATTAGTAGGAAGTAAAAAAAACTTACAATATAAATGATGCATGAATGACAAAGCTTGGCAGACAAAGAAGTTTAGCTGCTTTTGGTGCAAGGTTATAGAGAGCACAGAAATATGAAGGACTGACGCGCAAGAGAATGTAGAGGGAAAAGTTTCACCATTAGTAGGTGAAGATGATGACCAGAAAGAATCCCAAGGGTTTGTAATGCACTTAGATCATGTTGAAATGATCTAAACAAATAATTACACCATCAAACTGCATTTCAGAAAAATCACTCTGGTTCCTCAGTGGATAGCTTGGATGGGCCAAATCTGGTAGAAGAGATGTAAAACACTATAAAGGTCACCTAGCTGAGTTCAAATGGTACTTCATACTGATAAGAAAGGAGGGTATTTTTTTTTTTTTGGAAATATGGTATATTCATGAACTAGTTATATTGGAGACATGATAGTTATTGACTAGATAGATAGTTACTGATTAGAGGTGATAAATGTGGGAGATGGTGGCATTAAGAACAATTCATAGGTGCTTAGAGAACTATGATAAAAGTGGTGGTTTAGGGAGAAATAGGCTTACACGTGAAGAATCTGAGATGCCTGTGTGATATCCATTTCTAGGTGACAAATAGAAATAACGGAGGTATCAGATACTAAGAGGGTATCAGTTTCTTTCTCCTTAAAATGGTAACATACGCCTCCAAGATGTAAAGGGTAGAATTTATCTAGGGATTTGTAGAAGAATTGCTTTAGTTGAGAAGTCATTTTTGAGTATTTTGCTCTCTAAGAGGCTGGGGAATTTAGGTGTTAGCACAATACTGCTTGAAGAGTTGGATCATGGAGTCTACATTACAGAGCCATGGAAGTGAAGGCAGGAGAAAGTGGAGACATGAAGTGCATGTCCTCTTGTGTCAAAAATAGCATATAGGAGTATTTGGACCAATGATTTGAAGAAAGCATTGCTGTTATTCTAGGTTGGTGTGTGAGTTTTTGGTTCACGTTTGTTTTAATGAGAATTAGTGTATGATCCTGTGTAAGTACCTATAGAGAACTATACTGTACACGTAGCTTAATTTCTTGGAAGAAACCACGGTGCAGAGTAAGCCTCTGCTTATCTGCTCAGTCGTGTCCAGCTTTTTGCGACCCATTGGACTGTGGCCTGCCGGGCTCCTCTGTCCATGGGATTTTTCAGGTACAATACAGGAATGGGCTGCAATTTCCTTCCCCAGCAGATCTTCCCAACCCAGGGATGGAACCCGTGTCTCCTGCATTGCAAGCAGATCCTTTTCCTGCTGAGCCTTCAGGGGAAGCCCCAAAGTAAGCCTTGCTTATCTTTATTTTCTAACCAGCAAAGTTGAGACACAAATTCATCAACATATTGAGCTAACACTGTTCAAAAATTAAGGTATTTGAGAAATGACAGATATCCAGCATCTCTCCTTGAACTCATTTGATATTTAGGCCAGCCAGTTTGAGAGCAACTATCTCTATTTTCTCTTAAATCTGGGGCTTAAAAAAAAAAGTTGTAGGGCTTTCTTGATTTAATCAACCATATAGACTTATTTTTATTTAGACAATAAAATAATTTCAGTGTATTATCTGTTCAAAAAAATATACTGGCAAATGTATTTTGTGGTCCACAAGTTTTAGAAGTGTGGTTGATATACAAGGGGACCAAAAATACCTATTTTATGACAAAATTAAGTGGGGGTTATTTTATCCCCTAGCCAATCTTGCTTTTGACAAATAGGTAGGATAGGTTTAAATAGACACCATTTTTATTGCAATCTGTTCACTGTTCTCCAAGAGAAATCCCTTGCTGAGATAAACGATTTCTATCTCCTTTAGAAAGATGGACGTTTTAAGATAAATGTTTACATTCAGACATTTTCAGTGGTTGAATATTGTATAGAAATATACTTAATTTTCCTCAAAATAAACACAAGTTTAGAAATGCAAGTATCTTTTTTGCTAGGTAGATAATTGACTATTTTATTGAGAAATCAATTACTAAGGATTTAGTGACTGTGGGAATGAATATTCTAAGACAAATGAGATATGGAATAAAACCTTCTTAGCACTGTCAAAACAAAATGAATCGTGCAAATGCAGTTAGTTGGGGAAGTAGGGAATGAGTTTCCTGGCAATGTCCATGGGGATCTGAGTTTGCTATGCTAATTGCATCTGTGCTCATTGTATCTGACTTTTTGCCACCTTTTGGACTGTAGCCCACCAAGCTTCTCTGTCCAACGGATTTTTCAGGTATTTCAAGAATATGGGAGTGGGTTGCCATGCCCTCCTCGTGAGGATTTTCCCAGCCCAAGGATCAGACCCTAGTCTCCTTCATCTCCTGCCTTGCAAGTGGGTTCTTCACTGCTGAGTTCACTAGGAAAGACCAATGTGCGCCTTCTAAATTCTATATAGCATAGACCAAAACAAATGAAGTCAGGAAGAGGCCAATACATGATACTTACAGGTAAACTCAGTCAAAAAGCAATCTATTTTATTCTATTCTGAAACATATATGTGCAAGTATACAGAGACATGTTCGCCTGTCCTCAAAACACTTCTTGTCCTAGCCATAAAAGAATGTTGAGTCAGTAGTCCAAGCATTGACTTTACCCTATTATGTCCAAGAAAAAATTGTCTTCGAGCTTTAGATCACCCTGATGCATGACTTAACAGTATCATGTTGATATTTTCTTCTTTTCCTTTTGATTAAAGAGAATCATGACGTCAACATGGTATGACCCAATATGGCAACCCCTAACGCCATCTGACTTCTAAAATTTAAGTTAACTAAAATTAGATACAATTAAAAATGCTTTTCCACAGTCACACTCGCCAAATTTCAAATGCTTAATAGCCACATTGGGCCAGAGGCTATACTATAGAATATTTACATATATCTATAGTATGGAAAAATTATATAACTATGTAACTCTAGCAGTCTTTGAACTGTGCTAACCATCAATGATAGGGCTTAAGTCCCTCTGGGGATGATACAATTTTTTGGCAGAAGTTTCTAACAAGGAGTGAGACCAATAATCCTCACTGACTGATTTCTAAATTTAGAGCTATTTATCTGGTGGGCTACAGTCCAGAGGGTCGCAAAGAGTCAGACGTGACTGAAGAAACTTAGCGCACATGCACATATAACAAAGCAATAAATAATCCAATATATAATTCAGTCTGATTCGACTTATAGGTTAATTTACTAAACTAATTGTAACTAATAGGAATGAAATTTCCCCAAAGTTCAATGATTATAGTAAATTGTATTTTCAAATATAGTATTTCCAAAGGCAAGAATACTCACTATGTCTGCTTTTTCGTAATGTGATCTTTTTTTTTTTTTCCTCTATCAAAGGTGGAAGATACCTTCCCACCTTTTAATTTGGGCTATATAGGTTGATCTGCCTTCTAGATTGGCTCAGGAATGCTCTGGTTTTGGCACCAAAACTGCTGTTTTCCAGGAAACACCTTGGGCCCAGGCAAAGAGAGCTGGTGAGTGACTTAGCCACCCCTGTGATGTTTTGACCAATGGAAAACTAGCAGAAGTCTTTGTAACTTCTGAAGTTGGGCTTTAAGAGACCTGTAACTTCTGCCTTCACTACCTGGAACACTGTTCCTTGGACCTAGCCCCCATGTGTGGGGACACCAAAGAAGCCATTTTAGGAGGCCCACTTGGAAGACAGCAAGGGCCCAGGCCAACAGCCTCTGCTAATCTCCCTTCCAGCAGCGGATGGAGACTGACAGGCGTACAAGTGAGGCCATTTTGGAAATTCCAGCCAACTGTGCCCCGGATGACACCACATTAAGTAAAAAGAGCAGCTTTGTCCACCCACAGAATCATGAGAGATAATTAATGGTGGTTGTTGCTTTAATTATCCAAGTTTCAATAGGGTTTCTTATAAAGCAACAGATAATTGAGAGAATGAGTGACAAAAGGTCAGCAAGTACCCAGAAGTAAATGTCTAAAAATTAATACTGTCTGCGGTAGAAAATGTACTGGACTTGTAAACAGCAAGTCGACTTTAAGCTCCAGATCCTCAGGTCCTAGCTGAGAGATATTTCAGCAAATCACTTACTCTTAACTCCTTATCAATCAATGGGAGATTACAATACCTTACAAATTTGGTAAGGTAATCCATATGATAAAATTTTAAAACACAGAGTAATACATGAATACCTAACAGTGTTATTATGTCAATCATAAATGAACAGATCTATCCTGTTTTAAACTTTAAATATAACAATATGCTTGTTTAGAATATGTGTCTTATTACAGGAGTGGTTTAGATAGAGGTGAGAGTTGCAAATAATAGTTTATTAGTAAAATCTTTTGGCTTCCATCCCAATAGGAAATAAAAGCAACAAATCCTATTATCCTAGCTAAAATACTTTGCACAATATCAAGAAATATTATATCATGTTCACTAAGAACCCATAAAATTATTTTATACCTTATGAGACTCCCCCATATTACATTTTCCTGTGGATCTTTCATTTTACTATTTTTAAGTTTCAATGTTTACTTTGCTCTTTCCATTCAATTTACCTTAATTTTCCTGGTGTTTTTGTTGTTGCTGTTCATTTTCTCTGTAAGGTAGTGTAAAGAGGAAAACTTGGAAAGTAACACATGGCTTCTAGGTCTTTTGACAAGACAAGCAAAAAGTGTTTCCCTTGGCAGAAGGGTCTTGTGGAGAAGGGAATGTTGTGTAGTAAAAGGATTTAATGAGATATGAAATCAGCTGATTTGGGGGGAAAGTTGATTATGAAAATTATTTCTTATTATCTTTGTTAATATGCAGAAATACATGTCATGAAAATTTTAATTAAAAAGGTTAACCTTCCAGGTCTTCCTATAGAAATGATAGTGAAAAACAAATCTCCATAAAAAATCAAAGCCATAATGTTTGTGTATCAGAATACATTTCAGGTCATGGAAAAAATAAGGCTGAGTTTCCATAAGACAAAGATATTTTTTATCTTTTCCATGGCTACTACAATACTGGGGCATTTTTAAACTTGTTATAGAGGATCCATTAAATTTTACCGCTGAAATTGAGGGAGGAAAATTACACACATGGGATCTTTAACAGGTTTTGTATCTAACAGCTTTGACACTATCCCACTGATTTTTGTCCCTGCCTTGATGGGTAGCCTTGAGAAGTGCCTGTTGTCTGGAGTCTAATGTCACAGCAATTAAATTCCCACAGGAAGCAGCAGCTTTAGGAGATGTGATTAGATTGGAGACACTGATGCTTGTTTTGATTTTGAAAATGCATCATCGATCAAGGCTACTGACTTCAGCAACTGCTCCAGCTGAGGGAGGTACGGGCTTAGCTTCTGTCTTTATATTTAACTTCAGGGAAAACGAAGTCTTACCCTGCCTGTCAAGCATTTACTCTGATACGTGGTCAATGCCTTTAGCAGATAATCCCCAAAAATGTCAAATAACCTTTATTTCCCAGAGGTCACGTTGATCTTTTTCTTCTCATTCTGACCTCAGAACAGACCTATTCATTTTACAACTGACATCAGACCAAGAGAAAACAGAGTTAAGTTTTAGCTTTTTTCCAGGCGCTTGTTGAGATGCTTTTATTTGTAGTTATTACTATGCCTGCCACCACCCCTCACCAAAACAGAATGTGCTTCTTCTGTGTGTGCCTGTGTGTTATTCTCAATAGTTCAAGACATGTTGAAGAAATTCTAAGCACTTCATTTAAGTCAACTGATTTTTATGAACAAAGGATAACATCATTGACGTTAAGTAGTCTCCAAATGAGACTAAAAATTCAAATTTTTAGTTAATAGCAAAGATTTTCTCCAGCCACCATTTTGGAACAGATTCCTCTCTCTCATAATTAACAGCCTCCTAAATTCCATAAGATATTCCTCAGTGGCCTTGTGCATCTAAAAACTTAAATGAATTCTATTTATTATATTGAATGTATGGTATTTTTATTCACACAAAATTGCGGCCTAATACAGATGCCTCTGCAAATTAGTTATCACATGTTGCAATTTACTTGACCAGGTGACATTCACAAAGAATATGCATACAGTGTGAATTTTGGAACCAAGCAAATATCTTACCAATTATATAAGTTAAGGTAACTAATCTAGTTAACTAACAAAGCTAGTCTACCCCTCCCCAGTTTTCCCTAAAAGACCCTCAAAATTATTTTTTTACTTTAGCTGCCAAATTATCTTGACATGTATCTCAATACTATTTCAACATTATTTTTTTGTAACAGAAACTCAAAATTAAAAGTTATTTTTTTGTTATTTCCATAACAAAGAAAGTAGTAGTAGCGTTAGTCACTCAGTCACGTCCAACTCTTTGCTAAACCATGGACTATAGCTCGCCAGGCTCCTCTGTCCATGGGAAGCTCCAGGCAAGAATATTGGAGTGGATTGCCATTTCCTTCTCCAGAGGATCTTCTTGACCCAGGGATCGAACCCAGGTCTCCTGCATGCAGGCAGATTCTTTACCATTGAGCTACAGGAACTCAACAAAGAATAGTACAAGCATAGTAAGTATAATAAGCCCCTTCTAAGATATTTATATTGCATTGAAGTATTTAGTCTTCCTTACATGAAAACTACTTTAAAAATAAGGATAGTACAGTGATCAAGCATGTATATTCTTGATCCACACAGATATGGCTTCATTCGTTGGCTCCACCTTCAAGTATTATCATTTTAGGAGATATATGTAATCTTGTTAACTCTCAATTACTTTGACTGCACTTCAGAATTACAATAATACTTAACTCACAGGGTTGCTGGGAGCACATAATTAGATAATGCATGTGAATCACTTTATTGAGCCCAATAGTATGTAACAGGAGGACAGTAAAAATTAGTGACTACTTGGCTGGTTGTTCAAGAGTAATTTATGAGAAATAATACCTATAAGTGTCACTAGAATGTAGCAACTAACCCTTGTTCCCTCACTCATAAATGTTTTCTTAGATGCCTACTATGAGTCAATAGTATGCTGTGTGCTTAGATTACTAAACAAAAGAATTTAGAAGCATGTTAGAAGCATCCCAAGAAGTTGGGATGAGGTAAACAAGAATGATGCATGCACACACACACACTCCCCAATGGAGAGCTTCATTAGGTATTGTGGCAACATCAGGGAAGGCTACACAAAGTGACCTGGGTCCCTAGCCCTTCCTGGAGAGGGTGCGCGCTTGTGTATGGAAGGATGTTCCAGACAGGCTGTTGGCATGATCAAATGCAGAGAGGTGAGAAATGGCACCATGCGGGGGCTGTAACTAAAAGCGTGAGGCAGAGGATGAATCCAAAGGATGAGTGCTGGGGAGACCCCCGAGGGCCAGTCACTGAGGACCTCAGCGTCTGTTTAAGATGCTCTCACGTTGTTTTCTGACTAGTAGGCTACAGTAGGATGCAGTCAAACTTTGCCTTTTAAATAGGTCCTTCTGGCAACAATGGAGAAGGAAATGGCAACCCACTCCAGTGTTCTTGCCTGGAGCATCCCAGGGACGGGGGAGCCTGGTGGGCTGCCATCTATGGGGGCGCACAGAGTGGGACATGACGGAAGCAACTTAGCAGCATCAGCAACAATGGAATGAACGCATTTACAAGGGGTTCTGGGACCATTTAGACCTTCATCTTTGCAGCAGCGGATTTTAGGCCAAGAACCTTAGTCAAATAAAGTTAGACTAGCGTGTCAGGTCTGTCATTTGAAGGGAGTTGGTACAGGTACACCCTTTTCTCATAGCACACTTACCATAACCTCTCCTACCCATCAGGGACTGTTAGCGCTTCACCTCAGACCACCTCCATGATTAACTGGTATCAGTGATGCTGCTGCTGCTGCAAAAGAAAACAGCTTTAAAAAATTTTTTCTTGGACTCTTGGAGTGCATTGATACTGCTGTGTTTAAACCTGAATCCTCTGGGCAAGGAGGACTGCACTGCCCAATCAGGGAGGGTTTCCTCCATGTTCTCCAGTTGCAGACACTGAACCCTTTGCAGCCACAGCTGGTTTCAGGGAGCAGATGTCAAGAGCAAAAGAAGATGAGAAGGTTTCACTTTTGCTGGTTGGTTACAAATCAGATTTAGGAGATAAAAACGAGGTTTATGTAGAAGAGGCAAAAACCAGAGCGAATCAGTGGAATGCTAACTATGTGGAAACATCTGCTAAAATGAGGACTAATATCCACAAGGTATTTTTTGATTTAAGGAGAGAATTTCAAGCCAGAAAGATGGGAGAGATATTTTTTGGGGGGGAGGGGGTGGTGGTGAAATAGTATAATATTTACTGTGCCACTAAGTATATACATTTAGACATTCTTGGCCCGCTGGCCAGGTTTACACGGTTTGCACAACAAAAACAGCCAGCGGGTCACTCTCTGAGGGTCGGAGAAAGGGGTTTGGGGGGGACGTGGCCTCACCCACAGTTCTGCATGGCTTTTGGGTTTCCAGTGTCCAGCGGACCTTGGCCACATTTTTCTCAGCACTTTTGCCCTTCATCTCCTGAGGACGCTCCTCATGCTCCTTTTGGGCCAGCTTGGCGTCTGCTAAAGGCTCTCTATCCCCAGCCCTCCCGCTGGTCATCACCCCAAGGAGTCTGGTTTCTGCTCAATATTCTAGAGAACATTGCTCACAACAGTGTAACACACACACACAAACATAAACAGGCGTTACACTCATAAATAGTGAACATTCCAGCTAGAGGAAAGGGGGCTAAGGATTTTGTGTAACAAGGGGAAAACAAAAGAATTAGGATGAAGTGATTTGATAATGGAAATCATTAACAGTGGGCTGATATAGAAAGTGAGACTCACTCATCAAAAACACATAGAGAAGTCATTTTAGCATGTGGTCAGGAAGCTTTCATGAGTATGATATAAAATTTTGATCAATGCTAAACATTTATTTTTTTTAATCACTCAGTATGCATTAGTTTCCAGTGATGTTTGTGGTATATAGCAATGCAGAGTAGTTTGAATTAAGAGACATAGATTAATGATCTCAGGATGAATGGTCTTAGAATTCTATAAGAACTTTACCTCCTGGTTAATAGAAATGTCAGGACATAAAATGCATATGTAAAATTAAGTATACAGTCCTGTAATAGTGACAAAGTGAATTATGTTATAATCTTGACTATGTTTTCCATTATTAATATTCAGTAATACTACGGGCATCATTTCTGGCAGTGATTTGACTGTACCAAGCTAATTTTTCCAGAGTGTCTTTCATCTGATATACAATACTGAAAAAGGATGAAACATCATGTACACACATACAAACATACATATGAACACATGTTTATATAAACATATATACACAAATACATACATACCAATTACATATATACATGTTCAATATATACACCTTTATATATACTTACATGTGTAAATACACACATATATATATATACTCAAGATATTGGCACTTTTTTTTTCAAATAACAGGTATTTTCAAACATGGATATTCTGTGAACAAAGTTAAAGAAGAAAATTTTACTGGTAGTTTCTAATAGAATGAAGAAAAAACATAAGTGCATTCAAACTACTGGATTATTCCTCATGAAATTGGAATATTGATGTTATTCATATACAGCAATAGATACAGTTGCCACAAGTTTAGGAGATGCATATTAGAAAGCAGCAAAGCATTTATTAATAGGTAAAAGTATTAAGTAGTATGCATCTGCAAACCTAGAATGATTTCATTATGTTGACTAGAAACTTATACAAAAGCAAAGTTAATATTTCTTTCTGGGCATATGGAGACAATTGATTCAAATATGTAATTTGGAATTTCAAAAACATTGGTTGCAGGAGACCCTGCCTCTTATTTTATTGTGCGCTTATTTTGGTATAGTTTTGTTTTTATTGACAATTTAAGGAGATACTAATTTCCAGTTAAATTTAATAATTTTTTAAAAATAAATGTCTTTGTATCCATTAAAGATAAAGGAAGAGAGGAAGAAGGGAAAAAAGAAAAAAGGAAGGGAAGAGAGAGTTAAAAAGGAAAGAGAAATTGAAAGTAAAAGACAAAAAGAAGAGATGGAAAAAATAAAATATGAAAATGACATTTTCCAATAAATAACATTTAATGGCAATGCACATGTTTTCATGTAAGTACTGAGTAAGAGAAAAAATACCGTAAGCATTAGTACAATCTCAAGATTGTCAGGAGAACTGATTAATTTTGCTCTCATTCCCATTTTCTCAACAATCTTTGTCTTCAGAGTGGATAAATGCTGTGTCACTCTGGCTTCGCTTGGCAATCTTAAAATTGTCACAAGAATGGATTGGGTGCCGTTTTCTCTCCTTGTTACAGTCTTTGTCATGAGCTCTCCCAGACCTTTTAATGCTTGATATGCTCTCATTCTCATTACATATTCTCATTCCCATAACAAAGATTATAATGAAAGAAGAAAATGTCATAAAATTAATCCATTCTCATAACAGTCTGTAACGAGTGCAGAAAATTGAGCAAAATTAATCCGTTCTCATAACAATCTGAAGATTGTAATGAGAACAGAAAATGGCATGAAGTTTATCCTTCTTGTGACAATCTTTAAATTATAACAGGGCAGAAATGGGATACAAGATTAACAAGCCCTCGGGACAAAGGCTCTAACTAGAACTGAAAATCATACAAAATTAATTTGTGTGTGCGTGTGTATGTGTGTATATGTGTGTTTGACAAAGGCCTGGAAACCTGATATAATACCTGGTTCCATTGGGATGTCATATTAAAATCAGTAACTATTTTAATGCGCCTTAAAATATTAGAGCCTGACACCTTTGCTAAAATGGTGAATTAAAACAAATATGGATGTTGACTCGTCAAGTAGACCCTTGAGGGCAAAACTTTTGTAGTAAGTAGTATGCTAAAGAAAGTGGAACTTGTTATTGAATTCATGAATAACTCATTTGTTATCCAATAACTAACTTTAAAATATTTTTTAAGTGAATAACGTAGCTTAATAAAGAGGAACAGCTTTGTGACTATGAATCTTAATACATTTGTATATGCAGCTGACCTGTGTATTTGTCTGTGTGCAAACTACAGTTGACCTTATTGTGACTCATTTCTGCTGGCAAACACAAGTGATCTAATATCTAGGTTTTTGGTTTATACTAAATTTTAAAAAAATTTACCTAATGTATGTATAATGTCTTCAATTTAGTCATATAATGAGTTGAATTTATAATTGCCTTTCAAAATGTTTTCTCCTTAAATATTCTCAATTTCTAAAAGGAAACTAAGGTCAGACAATACTTGGAAAGAGCTGTAAATCTATTCAAGCAGAACATGAGCTGCCTTTTATTTGCCTTTATAATTGAAGTATAAACAATATAGTGAATTAATGTGCTAATTATTCTCCCTTATGAGGGCACACATATTTGTGCAAAAAGTGGAATTTTAAAATACTTGCTTAGCACTTGCGATAAAACAGCCATTATAAATGAATTTATGAATATATGCATACTCTATAACAGTTACAAACTTTTTTTCTGTAAGTACAGAGATTATTACAAAGAAGTGATAATTTAAATAGCTTGACAAAAGTCCATAATTTTAAAGATATATAATAGGAATACCCTGATGCCGTGAACGATTGAGGGCAGAAGGAGAAATGCATGACAGGAATGGTTGGATAGCATCACTGACTCAATGGACATGAATTTGAACAAACTCCAGTAAATAGTGAAGGACAGGGAAGCCTGGTATGATACAGTCCTTAGAGTCACAAAGAGTCGGAAACAATTTAGTGACTAAACAACAACAATAATGAATAACAGTAATATTAAATAATTTAAAAGTTTTATTTTTATGAAATGTAAATGAAAAGCCACATTTATATTGTTGTTTTCCCTCTTTAAATCTCATACCTTCAAAAGCGTTTCAGAAAACTGTGAGTATATCAGTGAAATTGTGGTACAAATCTAGCTTGTGCTATTTTCCTGAAACTTTCAAAGAAAATGTCTATTTGAAAAACTTCACTGTTACATATAATTATATCACTAACTGAGAATATATTATTGAACATCAATTATCTTAAACATAAAAGATAGTATTAATATTTCAGTAAGTCAGAGGTATAGTTAGCATGTTTAAAAAATGTATTTTTAGTTGCAGCTATTTTCATATCTAGAGACTAGATTTGAATGATGTATCTTCTACTGTTTCTTTTAACAAGAAAATATAACTATAACTACAATTAAGAGTGATTTTTTTGATAAAAAATATCAGTGGAATCTTGATCAAAATAAGTAAATCTAGAGATGGTCATGGCTCCATATTTTGAGAAACATGCCAGGCCTGGGCTTAAATTGCCACCCATTTTTCTACATCTAGAGGGAAGATAAATATAGTGATTCATAGTACTTGTGAAACCTTCAGAAAGTAAACCTTTGCTTCATGGAAAAATGAGAAATTTGGGAGGTTGCACTTTTCATCATCAACAAAAGCTATTTTTGTAGACCAAAGAAGAAATGAAAAACTTTTCATTTATTTAGCTGTTCCTGGAAAGGTTGTAAAAGGTCCTATATCATGAAAGACGAAAAGGAAGAGCTGTTTTCACAGAAAGCTTTTAAAGAACAAACATCATAAGCACAGATTCATACAGTAGGTGGAATATTGTAGGAAGGTGCAGGGGGCAAAAGCACCAGGATATGTTCCCAGAAAGAGGGGCCTCTTCTCTGTACTTTTTCCATTGTTCCCACC
The DNA here is from genome assembly GCF_023699985.2 of Odocoileus virginianus. Classification (NCBI taxonomy): domain Eukaryota; kingdom Metazoa; phylum Chordata; class Mammalia; order Artiodactyla; family Cervidae; genus Odocoileus; species Odocoileus virginianus. Next base: position 96,858,743 of record NC_069676.1, read on the forward strand.
TTTTATATACTTAGCTATAGGTATGTTCCAATTTAGTGCCTTATTCTGCGTGGAAATACAGTTTTCCAAAAAATATATATATATAAATGAGTGTAAGTTATCTTTAAAGTCAGTCTTACTAAAGTGTACACCCATGGGCAGCTATAAAAAGTATGCTTCTATAATTTCAGTGTGATATGTACTGTTATCAAAATGCGTGCCTTATTCAAAGTAGGCCCCTGACGAATTTTATTGCTAAGGTACTCCAAAGTCGTCTTATCTGATTCTATTGATAGAAGAACTGAATAACTTTACCTGTTATTAGGAAGTAAAAATACCCATTTCTTACATAGGCAGAATGGAATATTTTTATTATATTATAGCATAATTATTGAGTTGCACACGTCAGGAATGGAGGAAAGGTAATATTCAAAGGAAAACTAAAATGGTATTCAGTTAGTGTTCAGGTTTTACTTAAATAAGAGGCAATTGGTCTTGGAATGTAGCTGTGTTGCCTTAGTAAGGATTATCCCTCCAAACTTGTCAATCTTGGAGTATAGCTATGATGTGAGGTAATGATGAGGTCATTAACCAGGTGGTAATGAGAACTTTGCATCCAGTTTCTCAAGGACCTCTTTCTCTTGAATATACTCCAGTTGCTTCTACATTTCCTGTACATACGGAACCACTGATCCATCCCAAGAAGCCTCTGCTCTTGAGTACATGCCTTTACATCATTGCAAATGGAAGGGGTCATTGTCTCCAGATCTAGATAATTTTTGGAAGTCACAGATGTTAACTCTCTACTGCGGAAACTGTGTTCCCTGAGAAACACAGTCTCTGTTCTCTAGTCTAGAACGATGGATAGGTTTGTCCATCTGCATCTTGTTTAACTTTTGGTGGTGATTCCATGTCTGTAATTTTTTGCTTGAATTACACAGATGTTTTTCACAGACCTAGTCTGCTAAGGATAGGGCTCCAAGATGGAAGACTGTTTTACTCATGTTATTTTGTCATTTTTTTATGTTTCCCACACCATTTTGTTATCAAGTTTACTTGACAATGATGGCAGAAGTTTGCATTGAATTCCTGTAGTTTATCCTGTTTTGGCCCCCAAACTTATTTAAAATTTTTTCTGTTTATCAACCACCTTTCTCAGATTATATTTAGGTTTTACACACCTCTAAGGGTTTTCAAACTGGGATATATAGACTTTATTATTTATGTATTAAATCTCTAAACAGAACTGAATGCTGAATATGAATATGAATAAAAGCTCATTGAAAAGATATAATTGTATACTACCTCAAATAAAACTCAGTAATGTTCAGCCAGTAAAATGACCACTGTGCATTTCTTCAGCAATACTAAAGTCATAAAGTAATTCTGCAATGTGTCTTAAGTAGGATAGGTAATTTCCTCAGGATTTCATTGATGATGTGCAGCATTGCATGGTACTTCATTTTAGTAAGAAGGAGACAGGTGACACATTGAGTTCAGCAATGAAAATGGAGAGAAAGTGCTTTGTTTAGACATAGCAGAAAAATACCACTTTATATGTAGGCATTTATTTAGCCTTTATTTCAGATGTTTTAACAATTGTACCCTGTCACTTCTGACAGCTGTTTCTTTGAAGCAAAGCCTGTCTTAAAACTACTCCTGCGTACTAACAGCTCTGACACTTCGTATAATGTCTTATAAGAGATAAGAAAATAAGCGTGAGGACCAAAACTGGACTTAGGGAGGGGAAAGTCTCAGTAGGATGGAGGAGAGTCACACTTTAGAATAAACATCAAGAGGGATCGCTTTTATTTCAGTCTCCAGATGTTTTCAGGTTCTGTAGTAAAGCCAAAGGTGTAACAGAATGCTTCTTTTTTCTTATTCTTTAAGATGTTTATCAGTCCAATTACCTTAAATTACCAAAGTCAATTTATAGTCTACTTTTTCTTGTTAATAGACTATAAATTGATTTTTGCTAACTTAAGGTAATTGGACTGATACCATCTTAAAATATATTTCTATTAATTGTCAATAAAACCTTCCTTTTAGAACTGTGTTGAACATTTATGACAATCTTTTTTTTAGAAATTTGTTTTAAAGTCTATTAACTGACAAATTAATAAAACACTAATAAATACATAACACATAAAAAGGAAATGTATAAACAATAAATGCAATCTGCTCATTTATTTACTTTTAAATATAAATGGCTTTGAGATAATAAAAGGAATTATTTTTTCCATTTAATGATTTCTCTTCAGTCTGTAAGTAATTTTCTCTCTCTTCCAGGAACAGTGGAAGTCCAGTCTATTTTAGGGTTTGCTCCACCAAAGAAACAGAATGAAAGAGAAGAGAAAGCAGTGAGTTAATGCTTAAATCGGTAATAACTCACACCTAGAGAGTGTATTGGAGAAGGAAATGGCAACCCACTCCAGTGTTCTTGCCTGGAGAATCCCAGGGACGGGGGAGCCTGGTGGGCTGGCGTCTACGAGGTCGCACAGAGTTGGACACGACTGAAGCGACTCAGCAGCAGCAGCAGAGAGTGTATATCTATGATCTGTAGTAAGTGGGGAGGTTTAGACATTCCACGTTACACATGAAATAATTAAAATGTTTAGGTGAGCATGAATAACGAAGTGGTAGCTTATGTCTTCTGCCTTTATTCATACAGGTTGTGGCGGGGTTGGGGGGAAAGAGAAGGATGTCAAACCATGACAAATAAGCTGATCTCATTTATTTTTTGCTGCATACCTGAAAGATTTTCAAAGCTGTGTATTTTCAATGTCATCTTTATTATTGTTTCCTTCTAGTTGTTCAGGTCCTCTTCCTCCTAGAATTGTCACTCGATAGCAGAGGAACTCATGCTGGATTACCTCCTCATTTCCATAGAAGTCTTTCTTACCTCACAGCACCCTTACATGAAAGCAAGAAGGAGCGATGAAGACGATATCCAGAATTGGTCAGTGTGTGGAGGCAACATCCCTCTGTGTTGTTTCTGAACATACACAGACATTCTATTGAAACGTTATAAAGTGTGTTTTAATAATATTCATAATATGTAAATGTATTAAAACAATGCTAAAGCACTTTAATATTAATGTATTAAATGTGAAACTGATAATGAATTATGTAAATTATTACATTTAATATTTATGGAAAAGGATTTTGGAGTATGCACTTAAAAATTCACTATTAATTCTTTTTATCTTCTACTTTAATATTCTTCCAGTTTGAAGATTGTTGATTATTTCTAAAGAAAATAGAGCTTCACTAATAATCTAAGGTCTTAATGTTTGAATCAAGTGCTTATGAACTCAGAATCAATGAAAGAATTAGGGAAAATTTTTTATTTGTGATTGCCTAAATTAATCATATGAACTAGTTAATTTATACTTATTATAAGTGAAAAATCATAATGATTAACTGCAAAATACCTCATTTATTATTTTATTCCCTTCAATCAAGAAAATATATCTTTAAAATGGAAATATTATTTTAACTTTTCTTTGTAAAGCCTTCTCTGTTGCTATGGATTCTCCTATTTAACCTTCATGTTGTAGTTTGCATGAACATAGCCCCTTATTAAAACTGAGTTTATTTAAAATTATACAAACAATATATTTAAAATTTTAAACAATTGTACTTTCAGGCTACTCAAGATGGCTGTTCTCTTGCTCTCTGTATATTCCCTGCTTGACCAGTGCCTCAGCTCACTGACCTTCCTATCGATTGCCCCAGACCCACATAGTGATTGTTCATATCAGAGGGGTAGTGATGGCCTTGCCCCTCCTGGTTTCCCTGTAAATGAATGAGCTCACCTGACTTCAATTCCCCTTTAACTGGTAATCTCCCTTTTCCCCAGGAGTATGTTTTTACATATTTTCTATCTGAATTTGTTCTTTAGAAAATTTAGTGTGATTTTTTTGTCTGCATTTGTCTGTGATTTTCTTTGTAGTTATTCAGTTTCATGTTCACGGAACTGCTCGAAACTGTGATTTTACATCCTTCAGCAGATTTAGAAAAAGTTAAATCTTTTCTCCTCAATATTTTAATACTCTCCTTCTTATAACCCAACTATATGTATTTCAAGTATTTTGAGCTGCTTCACCTGTATCTTCTATTCTTCTGTACCCATGTTTTTCTATAAGCTTCAGGTTGGATATTTTCTGTTGACTCTTTGAAATCATGAATCCTCTCTTTGTGGGTTACAGGCTTGTGTTGAACACATACATCAAGTCCTTAACTTAGGTATTGTATGTTGCATTTATAGAATGTAAATTAGATTCTTACTTTTATTGATTATAAATAAATTTTGAAATCATTTATCTTTTCCATCCATTTTCCCCATAGTTTACTGCATTTTATTTTAATGTATTAACCACATTATTTGGAAATATTTGCCTGATACATCCAATATATGTATTATCTCTGGTTCTGTTCACAAATATATTGCCACATCTAAGTTTATCTTCTCGCATAGATTGTGGCCCTAAACTGGTTGCTTCTCATCATCTACTAAGAGTTCCTTTATGAATTTTTTTCATTTTTAAAATAGTGTTGGATATTTTTTTTTTTTTTCTTTTTGGTTGCTTTGTATTGAGGGAATGAGCCTGATAACATCTTCTAGATCATGACCTTAACTTTAAGTTGTGTTAGTGAAAGGATTTTCTTCTTTAATCAAGTAGAAAAGGCAGAATTATCCTTTTTACTCAGGATCAAAATCACAATCGAACATGGAAAGTTCCTTTCTGTTTCTTAGAGGTATCTGTTGATTCAGCTGCTTCATTCCCTGTCAAGCAGCAGTAGGTTCAGTTTTTCCTCGCATCGACTAAGACACTGTCCTAACAGTTTAAGCGTTAATTCTCTCATAGGAGTGGGCAGAGGCTCTGCCCAGTGTTTTTCACTGGCTGTATACCTGCGCCTTCTCTTCTGAGCAAAATGCTTCCGATAAACGCGGGTCAGCCTCCAATGACCCGTCATAATCCCTTCTCCACAGTGCATTACAACAACCCACTTCTTCACTGATTTGTTGTTTTAGGTGGCCTTCCTGGTTTAGCTTTATGTAATTATGACCCAAACATTCAGTAATTATGAATAGAACAACAGTGGATTTTAGAATAGATGATAGGATAAAGTCAAACATTCTGTTCAGCTCTCATATTTTACAGTATTGTTAACACAGTAGGTTACCAAAACACAGGAATCAACATTAGACAAGATTTGCATCAGTTCTCATGTACGAAGATCCTATTTTACATTACCTTGTTCATCTAACAAGAAGATGTGTTTGCTGTTATTTATACACATTTAATTGTTATACAAAATAACTGAGTGTCTACTGTGAAAGTTCTGTGGCATGAAATCTCTGAGTCTTATGAACCTATAGATGGAGCCTTCAGAATCTCTGAGAAGCATACATGCCATGGGAATTGGCATTTGAAAACTAAATATTTAATAGAAAGTATGCCAATAACAGATCAAATAAACATAAACATTCTATTCCAGTTCACAATTTTAGTTCTCCATGAAATAATTTTTTAAACTTATGTTTAAGATAGTAAGTCAACACTGCAGCTGTTGCTTTTAGACATGGATGGATTGACTTCTGGCTCATTCAGGGATTGGTAATTATATAATATGGTTTTAAAAGCAACCTTAATTTCTCTTTTCTATCCTGAACTATGGGGACATTATTTAACAAGATTTTACATTTGAATTCCAAGAGGAAAATATACCTAACATAATAATACTTATTCTAGAATTATGTATTTTGCAAAAAAAGAAGTAATTGTAAATATTACAAAGAAAAATTACCATATCATGCCTAGTCCTCAAAGTCCCCCTGCAAGAAATATTTGTATTATTTTAAGCATTTTTTCAGTTTCTGGAAATAATACAAAGTCTAGTTAAGAATTGCTAAAATACTGTAGTGTAGATGTCTTACCTCATTTTATAAATTTTGGTAGCTAATTAAAGTCCCTGAGTGCTTCTTTATGAACAGAATACTAATTAGAAATATATGATAGATTTTAAAGAGTAGAACTCCAAGTCAGGTAAACTTATCTTTTTGGGGCTGACCAAACAAAGACAGCTATTATTTCCATCTTCATATGGAACTTAATATTTACAAGTAAAATATAATACCTAATTTCCCTTATGTGCAAACACTTTCAATATTACTGACATCCCTAAGTGCGTCATGCTGCTCAAAAACTGTTGCTCTTGGTTTGTTTTTCTGTAATACATACGTTCTTAAACATGAATATATATGAGTGACATAGGGTTTTTGTTCAAAAGTGTGTCCCTTGTCTTCAATCTCAGAGATTCCAAATATAAGTCCAGAGTGGGACTCAGGAGCGTGCATTATAATGATGGAAATCTGATCCAAGTGGTCCAAGGATAACATTTGATAAATATGACTGTAAGCACTTTAGTAAGTACTTTGTGACACTGTGGTTGTTCTTTAATAATTGTGAGACTCAATTTTTCATATTTGAATTTATAGAATAATTGTAATTGATCTATCACATTTTTTAGGTAGACTTTTATTTTTTATTTGTATTTTTTAGGTAGACTTTCAGATATAAGGTAATGATAGTAATATTATCTTACTTTTATATTTAACATCAATTAGAAATCATGGTACAAGGATGGAAATACTGATAAACTTACTTGTATATAATATTTTGTATACTTTTGATGTTTTATGAAGTTTGTATTAGTTGTTGCACACACAAGCACACTCACAAACCAAAACCAAACTGAGAAAGGAAACACTGCACACATGAGAATACTGAGGTTAAGAAAGAATAAGTGAGTTAAATTGAGAGTACAGAGGGACTGGGGTCCATTGATTCTGGGTTCAGTGCCCTCCTGAGTACAGTGCAATGCATCCCTATCATGAGAGCTGATAACGGCTAAATTGCTACAGAAAGTTGACTCACCCACTCAGCTTAGTGCTAACTGTGAAACAGGCAATATGCCAGATACAACAGCTAATGAAGCAAACACAATATCTTTCCCTCAAGAAGCTTACATTCTACAGTGGAGAGAAAAGAATGGACAGAAGGAGTGAGCCACAGGTAAGTTGGTGAGTCCACGAGTTAGAAATATGCCTAGCATACATTAGAAGAATCAAGGAAGTCAATATGATTGTAAATAGGAGAAAGGAGGAGAAGAGGAGGAGATAAGATCAAAAATGTTAGATAGCTTAAGAGGGGAGGAGCGGGTGAGATGTAGGGAAAGAGTAACATGGAAACTTACATTACCATATGTAAAATAGACAGCCAACAGGAATTTGCTTTCTGGCTCAGGAAACTGGAACAAGGGCTCTGTATCAGCCTAGAGGGGTGGGGTGGGGAGGGAGGTACAAAAAGGAGGGGATATATGTATACCTATGGCTGATTCATGTTGAGGTTTGACAGAAAACAGCAAAATTCTATAAAGCAATTATCCTTCAATAAAAAATAAATTAATTAAAAAAAAAGCTTTGTGGATCAACAGTGCGACTTTGGCTTTTAACATGAATGAGATAGAAAGTCATTAAAGTTTTCTGATCAAAGGAGTACTGTGATCCAACTTACGTTTTACCAGGCTAATTACAGTGTTTTGTTTTGTTATTTTGAGATTGGGCTTCCCTGATAGTTCAGTTGGTAAAGAGTTTGCCCGCAATACAGGAGACCTTGGTTTGATTCCTGGGTTGGGAAGATCCCCTGGAGAAGGAAAAGGCTACCTACTCCAATATGCTGGCCTGGAAAATTCCATGGACTTTATAGTTCATAGAGTCACAATGAGTCAGACATGACTGAGCGACTTTCATATCACTTCACTTTTTGAGGTTAGTATAGGCAGAATAAAATAGAAAGCTATTGAAACAAGAGATGTAAGTGACATAAGCTAGCTTGTTACTTGTGGAGGTAGCAAGAAGTTATCAGATCCACTAATATGGAGGTAGAAAAATAATTTTTGCCAACAGATTGGATATTGGGCTTGAGAAAAGGAAGTCAAGAAGACTTCAATGTTTTTCTCCTGTGTATCTAGAATGATGGACTGTCAGGAATATAAGGACAACCAGGCCACAATGTCTTTTTGAAGGAAGATTATGAGTTCAGTTTGCACATTTTAATTTTGAGATGCTTAGCAGACATTCAATTCTATATCCTAATTAGGGCAATGGGTTCAAGGAGACAATTAGGGGAATGATTCAGATTGAAATATTGAATCTGGAAGTCCTCAGCATATACTCAATGTAATGGCATTCATGAAACTAGATAAGGCCACCAGTGGAGTAGACACTTAATGCAGAGAGCCCAGGGCAGAAGCTGAGTAGAACCTTAGAAGAATCTAAAAGGTAGACGGATGAGCATATAGGGATATAGAAGTAAACCAGGTAAGTGCTTTTATCCTGGATAGCAAGTGATGAAAATGCTTTGAGGGCAAGAACATGATCAACTCTGTCAAATGCTTCTTATCAATCTACCGGTTGATTACCAATGTGAAAGTACCCAGTGATCTTTGTAAGAACAGTTTTCACAGTGTAAATAAGATATGGTATAAAAAGTCTGATCAAAGTCAGTTCAAGAAAGAATGAGAGAGAATTTTAGACAGCAGATTTAATAAATTCACAAAAATAACTTAGCTCTAAAGGGAAGGAAAAAAAAAGTGAATTAAGAGAAAAATAGCGTTCAGAAATTTTTTTTTTTTTTTTTTAAGATTGAAGGAATGGAACTGTGGTTGTATTCTGGCAAAAAATAAACAACAGAGAAAAAAGTCTGATAATAAAGAGGAGAGTACTTCTCTCCTGGTCCAGTGGTTAAGAACTCACCTGCCAGTGGAAGGGACATGGGTTTGATCACTGGTCCGGGAAGATTCCACATGCCGTTGGGACAAGTAAGCCTGGGTGCTGCAACTAGTGAAGCCTGAGTACTCTAGAGCCCATGATCTGAAACAAGAGAAACCGCCACAATGAGAAACCCACACACCACATCTAGAGGGTAGCCCCACTCGCTGCAACTAGGGAAAGCCTGTGCCCAGCAGTGAAGACCAAGCACAGCCAAAAAGAAAAAAGAAAAAAAGCATATAGAGGAGAGAACTGCTAGATTATTTTCCTGAGAAGGATGGGAGCTAGTGCCCAGAGGCAGGCAAGGACTTTATAAAAAAGACAAAAAACAGGCAGTTTATTCCTGATAATGGGGCAAGTATAGGGCCTTAGTAGATGCAAGTGTTACTGGCCCTCCAGAGTCTGTCCCCAGGTAAGGTCCTTCTGCTGGTGTCCTCAGAGGCAACAGAAACAAAGGAAACCTTTGTTGTTTGCTGAAAGGGCAGAGAGGGGAGCTCAGGCTCTAGGCTGCGGTCCCCAAACTCGTGGATTGAATGCCTGATCTGAGGTGGGGCTCAGGTAATAATAACAGAGCTAACGTGCACGGTAAATGCAATGCATGTGAATCAGCCTGAAACCACTCCGCACTCCCGTGTCCTTGGAAAATCTGTCTTCCTCAGAACTGGGCCCTGGTGCTAAAACGTGAGGGACCAGTGCTCTAGAGCGCATGCGCCCCGCAGCGGGGCCGCTTTACAGAGCGCAGTTTCCGGCCTGAGGAAGGGGCGGAGTTCTCGGCGCAGCGGCAGCCCGCTCCCCTCTCGCGAGACCGAAGCGCCAGGGGCGGCATCTCTGCAACGGCCGCGCCCTGCTGAGCGGAGGCCTGGGCGTAGCCGTTTCACGCCAGGAACTCAGGTGTGAAGCCCCGTCGTGAGGCTCTGCACGTGGCATCCTATGAGCAAGCAAAGCTAGAACCAGGAAAAGGAAAAGGAAAAAAAAAAGTTAGACTTTATTTTATGACCCAGATTCTACTTGTATTTCCTGAGACTTGTTGATGAGCTTTGCAGGTGACACAAATAAGGTATGGAAGCCATTCTGTTCTGGAAGCTGGCGGGGATTTCTCTCTTGTTTCCTCAGTGATTTATGCAGCCAGGCATTGAAGTGACTGGGAGGATGAGGGAAGAGGTGTTGGAGATTTGAACTGAGGAGAAATAAGGAGTGTGGGACTGTGACTGGATTATCAAAACTGTAATGTGATTCCTCTGGATCACTCGGAGCTTTGTTTTGCCTCAGGAATGTAAACTGAAGCGCCAGCAATTTTAGGCTAAGTTGTCACTCACTCACTATCCACACTGGTTCAAATATTAGTTTCACTCTCTAAGTCTTTACTGTGTTTGTATGAGTCTTTATTACGCCTGTGTCAGGTGTTAGTCTCAGATTTGTGGGAGTGCTTCAAACCAGAATCCAGAACGCTTAGGTTTTACTACCTTGCCTTCTGTAATGGTTCAGCGGGTAAAGCATCCACCTGGAATACAGTAGACATGGGTTCAATCCCTGGGTTGGGAAGATCCCCTGGAGGATGGCATGACAACCTCTCCAGTATTCTTGCCTGGAGAATCCCATGGACAGAGGAGCCTGACAGCCCAGTGTGTTACAAAGAGTGGGAAACAGCTGAGCTGCTAAGCGCAAGCCAAGGGCATGAGTGGGTAAGACCTGAGGTTTCATATACCGAATTAGGGGAAGGCTTTCTTGGGTTAGCTCCCCTCTGTGACTGTGTATGTCCTATAGCCCAAGGGCCCCTGTCACCCCTGTGTCCAGGCTAATGAGCTTTCTATCAGTTTCATCTGCCTTACCTTTTTTTTTTTTCTATGATAGTCTGTGACTAGGACTCCCCTCAAGGCAAAGTCATAAGAAGGGAAAAACCAAGATGAAACACAAATCTCTGCTTCACTCCTCCATTTCATTTTTCTGCACAGGTCTTACTTTTAAGAGTGCTTCATTACTAATTTTGGTTTTTGGTTTTGTATTTTATCCACAATTTTATTTTTAATCCACATAAGTTATGAGCTGTAGTGAATTATGGGCAGTATAGCCAAGAATCCAGAATTTCCAGCCTTGTTTTGGTAGAAATAGTATAAAACTTGGTAAAGTCTGTCCTACGTAGTGTTTCATACGTTGTCTATGATGTGAACTGGTTTGAGGGAAAAAAAATGTATACAGCATAAAAGATAGAGCAGAGATACAGAGACGTAGCCAGATAGAATACTCCTTAAATTTCTTATAAACTTTACTTATTAGATACATTCTTTTCTAAGGGACAGTCATATTCTTGCCCTTCAGTTTTATGAAAATTTCTTATATACTTACAAAATATTACCCACTTTTACTTTAATTGTACTCCCAGTGAGCTCTCTTATTTATAACCTGAAGAGAGTTAGAAATGCAGAGATAGGATACGAGACTTTAAAAGGTTTTTATTTTAAATCCCAGGAGGTTTTAAGCCCTCTCCAAAGACAAGAAACTTTGGGATGGATCAAGTACAAATGGAATGCTTGGGGACACATACTTGGGCCATGGCTCTAAGGCATGATGGGAAAAGGAAAGGTGTAGGATCATACACTACCCACTGAACACAAGGTTGACGTTTTTCTGTGCTGTGCATGCTCTTTTTTCCACTAAAATGTCCAGAGAGACTAATCTTTTATGCTGTGTCTCTGGATTTTCTGTTAGATAGGAAACATTGCAGTATTAAGGGCTTCATGAAGGAAGCTTTATGTAACACATGCATATCTAACACATAGTTTTAGTTCACTAAGAGGCATTCAGCTCAAATATTAGTGCCAATTTTCAATTGAAAACGTTTCTGGCCCTGAAAAGTCAGCTTCTCTTGAGTGATGTGATTTTGTCTGCTTATTTCTTTTTTGACATGTAGAGACTTCTCTTTTTCTAGCTGAACTTTCCTTTTCTTTTTTCTAACTTATCCTTGTTTTTTCATGGTAATATATGGAGTGTCAACTTATCAAAATCAGTTGAATTCATATGATATTTTCCTTGACTATTCTATGAAAATTGACGTTTTTGGTTCTAAAATAAACACAATGTGGAGTAAAACCATCTGTGGGACAAACCTCCTGTCTTAAAAAATAAACATTTTTTTTGAGTTGGGGATCTATGGGTTACCCTGGCTTGGCAATCTCAAGCTGGAAATTAGTTCAGGTAGTAATCCATGGGAACTCCTCAGCACAAGTTCTTGAAATTAAATCTAAAATTGTTTTGCTAAGTCCTTATAGTGCTAAAAAAAAAAAAGTGGGTGTTTTTGTATTTATCTTTTTGTCCTTAAAAAAGAAAATGGAATTTAACTGGCTTGATGTCACCTTTGCAAGATAATTCATGTTTTGGTTAAGTTTTGATAATCAATTTTGAACATATCAGAATGGGGGGGGAATGATAATTAAATGAAAACCATTATCTAATATTGATATTATTTAATATTATCTAATATTGACCACATAATGAGCTGGTCTCATTTATTAATCCTGTGACTGCTTTCTGGAATGTGTAGTAGATTGAAGTTCTTCAAATTTTGGAAGTCAGATATCTACATTTCTCTCTCCCTTGACTTACAAGAATGTCAGTGGAAACTATTTGTCAGAAACACCAAGATGCTCGTTCAAGCTTGTGTCTGCTTAGCAAGAAGCCATTACAAGATTTTAGATCACCAAAATGACTGTAAAGAAACTATAAAAATAAATATAAATGATTAGCCTTTAAACAAAAGAGTTCAGCTACTATTGGTGATGCTTGCTAACCACCCCTTGTTAATAGTGAATCTCTCTGTTAGCTGCTCTGAGCAGATTGCATTTTTTGGAGAAAAGATGGATGTTTGTAAAAGTGAAAGATAAAAGTCATATCTATGGAGAAATAAAGCCAAAGGCAGAATAGTGCAGAGGCTTGTAAAGAGCTGAAGTAGGGACAAGACTGTGCTCACTCCAGTGCATTGCAGCCATTCTTATTATTACTGAGCCAAATAATTCTACCTTACATTGGCAGTGCTTTTAATATTTATAAAGTGATTTCACATACAGCAGTTGATTGATATCAGTTGGTGGATGCAACAAGAGGAAGTCTTGCTGTTTCTTTCTGTGATACCACATGGTCTTCAGAATAGAAAAAGATCTGGGAGCTGAATCAGTTCCCTGATTTACAAACTTGTTTTATGTCTCCTGTTAAGGGTGGAACTTGCCCTGGTGTAACCAGCCAGTGATCACAGCAGGGAACAGGTAATAGGGATTCCCCAGTTCAGCAAGAGAAACTGACAGGGAGATGGGGGGATGAAATGCACGGTGAGAGAGGGAATATGAATGAACGAATTTCTTTCTTGGCTGACTTTCTTCTGGAAGATAATGTTTGAAAACAAGAGGAAGAATTTCCATAACTTCTTTCCAACATAGCCTGAGGCCGTATCCAGGTATTCACTGAAGCATTACTTCAGTGAAGAATAACACTGATGTTATTAGTAAGTCCTTGGTGAATGGAAATTATTGTTGGAATACATGGAATTCTTAATAAACATTCTAGGCAGGTGAAGGGTACTTCAAAATCTGTGTCAATTTACCGACACAGAAACTACTTCAGTTCTTCTTTCTGGGAAAACGTCAAGGACCAGAGCTAAACTCTATGTATTTATACAAGTTGATAAGATGATTTATTCAACTATACTAGATGCTGTTCCTGGACTTTTTCCATGTTCAGTTATATCTTAGATAAACACTGTGTGGGACCAAAAAAACCAAAACAACCAAACCCCTCAGCTTTGTTCTCTTGGTTGCCTCGTTTGAGCTGCCTGCCTCCTTTCCACCCCTCTTGCCCTCAGCTCTGGAAGCATTTAGTAGAGGAAATCTTTGGACTCTAAGCTATATCATGCTGTGGCTCCTGCTGAGTTGCTTCAGTCTTGTCCGACTCTGTTATCCCGTGGGTGTAGGCTGCCAGGCTCCTCTGTCCATGGGGTTCTCCAGGCAAGAATACAGGAGTGGGTTGCCATGCCCTCCTCATGGGGAGCTTCACCAACCCAGGGATCGAACCCAGGTCTTCTATATTGCAGGCAGATTCTCTACCACTAAGCTATGGCAGATTCTGTACTATTGAGCTACCAGGGAAGCCCCATCTATATTATGAGGCCTGCGTAAAGATCTATATTCTCTTTGGTTTTGCTTTCAAGTAGGTTCACCTGCATTTCAGTTGTTGGTTTTTTATTAATTTAAAACAGCTGATACTCTTGATACCTTATTATTTCTGCTTTTACTTATTTAAAGCTAGGTATTAGTTGATAAAAATTCAATATGTTTAGATGGCCAGTATACAAAAATACAAGTGTAAATAAGCAGCTTCTTATACTTTTTATACAATTATATTATCAAATAGAAGAATATGAGACACAATGGTTACTTTTTTGGTTTTCAGTTATGTATATCACTGAGAATTTCCCAAAACAAAGCACTTATAAATTTAACTTTCTAAAGACAGCCTTGCATTTCATGGTTTTGATGTACATAATTAAAGAAAAATAATTTCTGGTATCCTGTTCCTAGGATTTTACAATAGAACAATGATATAATGATTTAACTTGTACATGCATCAGTAAAAGTATATATGGTGATAAATATTTAAAGAATTACTAGGTCAAGAGTCAGATGCCTTTGAAATGTAGTTAATTGCCCAGTTACCCTGTCAAGCCAGAGACTTATTCTTTCTCCTAGGGTGTATGCCAATGCTTATTTCTTCATGCCCTTATTGGGCATTATAACTTTTTAGTAGTTGTTAATGTGATAGGGAAAATCTTATTATAACATGTCTCTAATTTGAATCTCATTAATTGTGTTGTGTTTTTTCTTGAATGTATGTTTTGTATAAAATTTCCCATAGCTTTATTCATTTATGTTTTTGGTAGTTGCTCTATTCTTTTATAAATTCACATTTGTTTATATTTTAAATAAGTATCTTTATTAGCTACAAATATTTGATGAAAATATTTTGTATTTTTACTTTAATAGAGCATTTTCACTTTGTAGGGATTTTTGTATCATAAGAATCTCTTTTATTGTTGTCACATGTATCATATTAATCGGATAAATTAAGCAGATGAAACCGTACCCCCTTGCTCCAGCTTCCACTGAGATGTCTGTAATATATCTTATTTTTCAGGGATCCATATAAGATTTTTTTTGAAAACATGTATCTTCATAAACATTAACAAAAAACAGAACTCTGACCCCTCCTATTTAGTTACATCATAACCTGTTACTAAATTTTTTTTCTGTAGTATGACCACAGACTATATTAGTCTCTTATTAATAGAAATGTATGTCATATATCAAACCATATTTCCTGTTTCATGGTCATTATTTCTTGCTCTTACTCTGTTTCTTTCTACTGGGAATGTCTTCCTTCGTCTTATTGTTTTTACACAATCTTATCAGACTCCTTTTTAGAAGGGAATTCAACAAGTATTTCTGTTCTGAGTTGTCTTAGGTTGCTGTTACAGTCTAATTTAGTGGTGTAGAATGAAAAGCTTTGGTGTGTCTTAGCCTTATTACTAAAAGCAGCATGACTTTTCATAAAACCGAGTCATCCTTCTGAGACAGTAGCATTGTTAATTTTCCTTTTTTTTTTTAATCTACAAAACATTATAGAATAGTGCCAGGTTCATGTGAGATGATATAGTTTTAAAATAAATAATGTTTGTAAAAGTACTTTTCTTTTAAAAATTTCAGTCTCATTATTATTCTCACTGGAATTTAAAATTGCATGGGTAAGTGTTCAAATGAATTAAGATTTCTTTTTTGCATAATGAAACTTACATTTCTTTAACAATTGGTTAATTGATTTGAAATTCTGTAAACATATGTTGTTCCAAGTTGTTAGAAAACTTTAATAGGTCTTTCAAGAACAGAATCTTTCTGCCCCCTGAATGTTCCACTCTATTGAGTTATACTCAGAACTAATAAGCTAGTGTACTGAAGTCTGTCAATTAGCTACACAGGTCTAGTAATTATGATCTGAAACTATTTACACACTTTCAGGCTATCTAGACTTTAAACTTAAAATTATGACCACTAAAAAAAATATCCATGATATGTTCAGTTAATGAAATTCTAGCTCATTTCCCTTTTTCTATGAAGGATTTGAATCTAAATTTGTGATAAACATGTACTGAACAAAGAATAGATGTGATTCTGGAAGCTTCACTTTTAGATTCAAAAGTTAACATTCATCTTCTCCCTCATCTGCCAAAATCTCTTCCTAAAGAATCAGAATATACTCCCCATGCAAGAGCAAAATCTTAGAGTCATCTCCATCACCTTTCTCATTCAACCTGTCACCAAATCCATCAGTTCTACTTCCCAAATGAATCTACCTTCCATTTTCTATGTGGTCACTGTCTTATTTGAATTATCATCATGTATTTTAACTAGATAATTATAATGATTTTGTAATTGATGTAACTCCCTCTAACTTTTCTTCTTACCCCTTATTCACAGTGCCACTAAAAATACACATGGAATCACATTGCATTCCTTTGTTATATGCCCACATTTGCTTCTTATTCTCTATGTCCACATAATATCCATATTTCTCTGAATGACTGCACAAAAGGCTGCACAAAATCTTACCACAGCATATTTTTCCAGTTTCAGCCTTACAAACGGCAAATTCTTTTAACAATCAGATTATTTGTTACTTATTGCTTTGGCTGACCCATTTAGTTGGAATTTCCTTTCCCGTCTTCTAACCTGACAAAACCCTTCTCCCATATTACAACTTTCATACTTATGTTGCTTTCTATGTGAGTCTTTTCCTAGTCAACTCTGTGGTTACCATTACTTCCTCCTTTGTGTGTGGATCCCCTGCATATCAACATTATTGGTGTTTCTACATTTGCTTTGCAGTTGCTTAGTATATTTTTACATCAAATTTGGATCTTTCTGAGATCAGACATTATGGGTTTTGCCTTACTGGACCTTTTAGTACTTGGCACATATTTGGCCCTCTGTGAATATTTATTATTGTTTGGAACAAGGAGTAATGAAAAAGAGAACTCAAATGATCTGTGAAGAAAGGGAAGGAGAATGGGCATGTGAAACGGTATCCTTCAAAATGTAGTATATATATGTTTTTAATTCTCCCATAGCACTCTTGCCGTTTTGCAATAAGTCTCATCATTCATGGGTTATTACTGAGGTCCTCACAGAAGAAATAACATTCCACTTCTGGCTGCCCTATGCAGCACTTAGGCATCGTTATTTCTCCATGGGTTTCATGTCCTTTGGGGTTTTTTCACAATCCTTTTTTTCTTCAGTAGTATCTATGATGAGGGACTGATGCCAAGTAATCAACTTTACTTCTTTTGGGAAAAAAAAAAGCACCTCAGTCTGAACTGATGGTTTATTTTATAGACAAAAGCATCCTCCATATTGTCTGCGAAACCCTCAAAACATTTCAGCACAATATAGTAGGGTATGCCAATTGATGAAATGCCAAAGCTCCATAATGGAAAAAGAAGAAAAGGATCAAAATTCTTTTCACCTAAGAAATTGCTATTAGTTCAAGTAGCACTTAACTAGTGAAATGAATATGCCCTGGAGCAGAAATTTCATCTTTGGCAGCTGCAATATCTAAGACCTACCGGCTGTCCTTTTGTTCCTGCTTATTCAGAAAGTCTCATTTTCAAGGGGGGATGATTCAATTTGGATTGAATTCCACTTTTTTTTTTTATTCTAAAATGAGGTATTGGGTGGATCACATCAGGTGTTCTCCCACTTGCAAATCCCTCATTATTTAATGCAATGTAAATTTAGCTTACTCACAGCACCTCTTGTGTTCTGCCACCCAGTTTTAAAGTGCCAGAGTACGTTTCTACATAACAGGACGGAGAGGAAGTGCATGTGGGCACAAGACTGAAGAGGCAGAAGAGACAAGGCTGGCATATGATAATGACCCGCCTAGTTACATTCTCAGGAGCACAGTGTGAAGGCGTTACTGCGCCACTGTAAAGGAAAAAATGACAGATTTTGCTGAGCTGAGGGAGGCATTGCAGCACCTAATATACAACAACTGTGGGAAGGTTTCCGATGACACTGTTGATAAGAGAAAGTTGAGTAAAACATGTACATCTCTGTCTCCTTCCTCTTGAGTGAAGCATAACGAGTTCTGACAGACACACTGTGGTCCCATTTATTGTACACTTAGATTATATGATGCTGGATCAATAACCTCCGCTCAGAGCCTACCACTAAGTAGGGGGAATTCTTTTATTAGCCATCCGGTGAATGGCTTATTTGCAGTGTTGCCTTAGCAAATAAAAATAAGAACACTAAGATAAATTTGAATTTCAGATGAAAAATAATTCAAAGTACAGTATGCCCCATGCAATATACTAAAATACTCATTGCTTATCAGAAATCCTAATTTAACTGAACCCCCAATATTTTACCTAGCAATTTCTTATTAGGATATCAGAAGTCCATTAAACAGGCATAGATTTTCTCCTGATGTTGAGGTATGCCTTAACACAAAATGAGCAACAAATACCAGACACATCAAGCAAAACCCCCCAAACCAGAGGTCTTTAACTAGAAGGAAATATTGTCGGTTATAGCCTTTTGATCTTTTTAATGCCCCATATGTGGATTGGATATGTATATATACCGAGACTTCCAAATAACCCACCTGAGCTTTTGTCTTGAAAAAATCTTTTATGGAAATCAGGAGACATATTCAAAGATGCTTATTGCAACATTGTTTGTGAAGGTTAAAAAAAAAGGGGGAGGAATACCTGATTTTTCCATCAGTAGGAAAATAAATACAAACACACGGTCTATTCTTTGATTTTGAGCACAGGGGAATGTGGTTTATATATGGACTCTGGATGCAGACATCCTGATTTCAAACACCAGGTCTACCATGTATTAATAATGACCTATGTAGTAGTTAGTACATTGTACAAGTTGCTTAACTTCTCTGTGCTCCTTTTAGATTGTCTATAAAATAATAATAATATAAAATATGTATACAATATTTATAATAAAAGGAATTATAACTTAAATATAAAAACAGTTTCTACAATGTAGAGGATTGTACAAAGTCTCTACAATGTAGGATGATACAATGAATTAATACACATGAAATATTTAACACAGTGATTGACACCTAGTTTACTGGGAAACCTGGCTTCCCTGATTTCTCAGCTGATAAAGAGTCTAACTGCAATGTAGGAGACCCCAGTTCAATTCAGGGTCAGGAAGATCCACTGGAGAAGGGATAGACTACCCACTCCAGTATTCTTGAACTTCCCTGGCGGCTCAGTCAGTAAAGAATATGCCTGAATGCAGGAGACGTGGGTTCGACCATTGGGTTGGGAAGATCCTCTGGAGAAGGGAAAGGCTAACCACTCTAGTATTCTGGCCTGGAGAATTCCATGGACTGTATAGTCCATGGGGTTGCAAAGGATGGGACATGACTGAGCAACTTTCACTTTACCAGGAAACCTGGAAAGGTTCAGTTAATACTAGTTTCTATCAAAATGAAATACTATATAATAGCAAAATAAATGAACAGAAAAATAGGGACAATTATTAATAGCATCTATGTGAAACAAAACAGGCAAATCAATGCCATACATTATCTGATGCTTATATGTAGTGAATATGTAAAACTGTATATTGAATGATATCAATATAAAATTATGATGTAGATGTCTCTGAGAAAAGAAAAAGAGTTGTAGGAAATAGAAAGTTATTTTTAAATTTGTAACTTTTATTTAGAAAACATGAGGGAAAAAATCACAAAATGGCAATATTTGGTAATTCTTGATTTATGTGTATTTGTTATTATGTCCCCTGTAGTTTGCTGTGTTTGTTCAGACAAATTCAAAAGTAGATGGTTTATAGAGACAAAGACTTGTAGCCTACAGAAGTTCTTTGGTAAAGTCTTGCTTTTTTATATGATATCTGCTGAATTCATGTGCCAATGTCATATGGATGAACTATATCAAAAGATTTAAAACCTTGACATTTACTGAACATCTAAAATATGCCAGGTACACTTTAAATATGACCATCAAGTAGAGTGGAATTCACTCTTCCGTGATGAGGCTAAAAGAGAGTAAGTTGCTAATTGTCAGGCTAGGAAGTTACAGTGTTGGGAATCAGGTCTGTGTCTGCCTTCTCATTGCACAGTCTCTCAGTCATTACCAACTTTTCTGAGACACCGTAGACCACAGCCCACCAGTCTCCTCTTTGCTCAGGATTTCCCAGGCAGGAGCACTGGAGTGGGTTGCCGTTTCCTTCTCCAGGGGGTCTTCCCCTCCCAGGGACTGACCCTGAGTCTCCTGCACTGGTAGGGGGATTCTTGCCCAGAGACACCCGGGGAAGCCCATGTCTGCCTGACTTCTGACCTAACTCTCTTTTCAGTTCATTTAGTGTAACCCACTTTTACAGATATCTTTTTCCCCAGTTATAATAGGTCGGTGATCTACTTTCAGAAATTTTATTCTCTTATATTTAGAACTTTGTTGAAACTGTACATATTCTGTATGGTAAATTTTTTTCTTCACTTCTATCCAAGGTATTAGCATTTTTTTTTAAATGACCTGTCAGGCAGTAAGGGGTAAGAAACATAATTTGAAAAATACAGGGAGTGGGAAATCCAGCTTAGCCTAGAACTTGGGATCGGGATCTTTCTAGCATATAGTATTTCTGAGGAAATTATCATATGAAGTACTATTTTTAAATAGAAGAAAAGTAAACTTATTTTATAGATATATTTTCACCAAGTGTTGTTAGTTTAGTCTTTAGGGTTTGTTTCTGAAGTACGTGTTTCTGATGTTGCATAACAATGTTCTGGTTAACGAAGACTCTATTAGTTTGTGATATAACCTTTATACGCACTGCATGCATCCATAAAATGCAAAGAATGTGGCTTATTCATGACGACTGGATGAAGAACTTTAAATATATTTTATTTATTTCAGTATATGCAAAGCTTCCATTTTTCATTACATACAAAGCACATAACCATAAAAATTAATGTCAACAAAATAAATTTATCATATTTCATAAAAAATTCTAAATAAATAAAACTCATGTAGACTATGATATGAGATGATAAAAACATGCACCTAAATCTGTAGTATTTAAGATGACAAGAATTACTTATATCATCATTTGAAAATGAAGGTAAAAAAATGACAGAAATGTTCAATCCCTTGGCTAGTTTTGAATGCTGGAGATAAGTGGAAATTTAATAATATAACAAGTAATAGATAATGTTTTCTGACATGCGTTATTTCCAAATGCTTTCCAAAAAGCTTATTAATGGTGAGTTAAACTTTTAGAACAGGAGAAGTTCCAAAAAGAACTGAAAATGCAGTAAATTTTAACATAGCCTAATGTTTTATATTTTTAAAAGAGTCAAATTCTCTCTTCATATAAAATTATTGGAAACATTCTTGAGATATCTCTTCTTCTAAGGAAGAAATGTATGATTAAATATAATTAACAATGGATGAGGGCACAATAACATTGTGTAAAAAGTGAAAGAATGATTATGTTCCCTTTTGTAGAGTTAATTTTTTTTTAAGGTAAAAATTCTATATCATATCAGACACACAGAATATAATAGTTGGAGATCAGAAGAACTCACCTGCCAGTGCAGAAGAGGTAAGGGACATGAGTTCTGTCCCTGGGTGGGGAAGATCCTCTGTCAGAGGGCATGGCAACCCACTCCAGTATTCCTGCCTGGAGAATTCCATGGACAGAAGAACCTTGCAGACTACAGTCCGTGGGGTCACAAAGAGTCTGACATGACTGAAGCTACTTGAAAAAAAGTGAAAGTGAAAGTCGCTCGGTCGTGTCTGACTCTCTGTGACCCCACGGACTATACGGTCCATGGAATTCTCCAGGCCAGAATACTGGAGCAGGTAGCCTTTCCCTTCTCCAAAGGATCTTTCCAACCCAGGGATCGAACCCAGGTCTCCCACATTGCAGGCAGATTCTTCAGCACGCAGGTAAATAAAACCATTCAGTGACAGGTTTTTCTAAGAAAATTATTTAAACTAATATTTAGTTTTTGTGTTATTTTAATTGAAAGAATGGAATTAAATTTCATTTTGATAAATTACCTATATACAATTTGTGTGTACATGTGCTGTGACGCTCAGTCCAGTTTGACTCTTTGCAACCGCATGGACTGTAGACCGCCAGGCTTCTTTATCCATGGGATTCTCCAGGCAAGAATACTGGAGTGGGTTGCCATTCTCTTCTCCAGGGGATCTTCCAGACCCAGGAATTGAACCCAGCTCCTACATTGCAAGCAGATTCTTTACCATCTGAGCCACCAGGGAAGCCTTACTTATATACAAAAACTTATATTGAGCTTGCTTATAAAGCTCAATATCAAAATATTAAATAGAGTGAATAACAAAGATAAAACATGTATATTCTTTGAGTGAAGGAAATTGACATTTATCCATAAATATATTTCATTTCTTCTGTCAAGAAAAAAAATTCTTATAATTAATTTGAAATAGAAGGGCACTCAATGATAACACTTTTCATTTATCTAAGACTATTTATTATATCTTTAAAAGTGAAATTGTGAGTAATTATGCCCCCCCACCAAATGGACATGAAAATAAAGAACACCTGAGTAAGAATTAACTAATTGTTGAACACTATTGTCCCCATTGTTTTAATTTACATTATCTTATGCACTTTTAAATTTTGATTTGAAGTAGAAGTAAAGAAGGAAGAATTACATTTTTCATTGTAGTTTTTATAAACTATTTTAAAATGTCATTGAAATATAATTACTGTTTTATTTTTGTGAGAACTCATTCACCACCATTATTTTTCATATCTTCCTCATCTTTTTCTTTTGTAATGTTTATTATGGTTAAAATATAGTAGAGGTTATTACATATTAGTGGTCTATCTGCCTTCATATCCATAAGTGGCTATATATCTAAGAGAAAATAACAGATCATTGAAATAGATTTTTATTATATGAATAATACATTTAATACTGGGTTACATGTAAAATATCCTTCTCTATTTAAATCAAATATAAAACATCTGAATAATAGTGTCTAAAGAAAATGATCCTTATATTTTAATGACCAATACCAAGTGAAATTGATTTGTAACTCAGAAATATTACATAGCACATATATTTATGCTTTAAATTTATGTTAAAATGACTCAGTTTTTGCAGAAATTTTTTGATATTCTGTTTTATTAGGTTCATTTAGACTACAAATGATGATATAATGTATGAAATTATATCATCATTTGTATTATAAATGAGCCCAAACTATATAAAGTATATATGCAAATTGCATAAAATAAAAAAATTAAAATTTACGAAAAAAATGAAAAACATTAAAGTTAATATAGGGAAACTAAAATAATTACATGATCAAAATTTTTCACACAATTTGGTGATCTTCACAAATTTCTACAGAATCCTAAGTAGTAAAATCTGTAAGGATAGGCATTATCTCTGTCTTCTAATTACTTCTTAAATCACCTTTGTTAAATTTAATGTGAGACTGGACACAGAGTAGACACTCAGTAAATGTTTGTGAATGAATGAAGGAGATATACAAATCAGAAGTCAGCTTTTCTAGTCTTATATATGTTCAAATGCACACACATAAAGTAGTTTTAAGTTTAGAGAGTACTCAGGATAATACTTTTTAACATCTTCATATACTTACTGGCAGCATAGTCTTATACAATTTTGAGCAATTTTAATAATTATCTTTGTGGCAAACTATCTGTTTTAGATGGACTAATTGCCCTGCATATAAATTTCTTGAGCCTACTTAAAAGAAGGATCAATTTTCTAAAACTTATAGATCTATTTTAAATGTGTGAAACTGTGCAATGTACGCCATAATTTGGAGGGTTCTTTCATAGATGTTCTGTGATAAAGCAGTATCATTTAGTGTAGTGAAATTATAGTGTGGGCTAGTAAATAATCTATTTAATTACAATTCTAAGTTAATTTCACTAATGAAATATATCCATACATCATATCCCTGTTCTTAGGCGGTGATTGTCCATTACCATTCTTGCACCAGGTTTGTGAATTATTGAGTTTGCTAATTAAATTTCATATTATGAGGTATAAATTGGTATGTATAGGGAACAGTGCATCTTCTTTTTTTTAGAGATAATTTCTTGATTATTTGTTTAGTGCCTACTTAGCAAATACTCAATACACAAGCATCAAGATTTTGTTTGCTTTCAGAAACAAGCATTCAACACAACCAGAACATAACCTAGAAATGAATTTCCGTCAAAAATCCAATTCATATTGTGACAGAATCCAACTGGCCTCTAATTTACTGTCTGTTGCTTTTAGTGGAATACAAATTTATTACTGAAAGATCAGAGCCCACAGTAACAACAACATTTATTATTGTGATAATAACCCAAAAGTGTGATTTGCAGGGAAAAGTGGCAGGTCAGTGGAAGAAGTTCCTGGATAATGACTCTTCACAGTAGTCAAGAGTATAAATTAGTATCTTTATATTAATTTCAGGAATTCTAAAGGCAGAGCTTTTTAAACATTGACTTTTCTCAATTTGATCTTTTGTGATTCTCTAAAATACATACATCCAGATCACAGATTCAGGGGACTTTTCACTTTATTGTAAAAAAGCCTGCTCAGTATTTTTATTCCTAATATTTTCTCACAAGGGTGTTGGGGAAAACCAGGGAAAAATTAGAAGATACTGATATGTTACAGGTTCTCTGATCAGTAGGCTCCTGTACATAATGGGTGACGCAGCTTCCGTTTTCCTACAGTTATATTTTAGGAGGAGATCCCCCCTTTTAAGCTTGTTTTTGATCTAAGTCCTGATGGATGTACTTCACAAGACATGCAGACAAAAAGTAAATAAATAAGAAACATCGAAATGAAGAAATACCAGTAAATATTGCTGTTTGGTATAAAGATGGTGTTAAGTTTACACCTTTAACCTTTTCCTCAAGGAGAAACGTTTAGAAAGGATCATTTAGTTCAGTTGTGCTGAGGGTGTTTTCTGAGTTAGCCAGATACCTGTAGGGTTTTCAACATCCATTTTATTTCTGTCTTACATCCATTTTATGTTAAATGAACAATATTTTCAACTGCACTAATACATCAAAGTTATTGATTCTTTCAAAATGAATTGCATAAATGTTTCACTTCAAAGCATTTTAATACATACATAATACTTCTCAGTCTCCACTCTATGAATAACTAGTGATCTTTATGCTGCTGCTTGTTCCAATATTGCTTTTACTTGGCAATCAGGTCCAATTCCAGAGAGGGCTACTGTGAGTGTGTAGGGCCCAATCTTTGGCAAGTATACACACAATTAAAGTCAGGGCTACCTCCCTGTCATCTGAAGTACAGAGAGATGCATTAAAACTAACAAAGCGATAAAAGGGACCTGAAATTGAGGCAGTTTAAGAAATGACAGTTTAATGAAAGCAGTGTAAAAATACTATCACTGTGATGGAAAACATCTGTTCTCCACGACTCTTGAGTGATGGAAGTTTGTGAGACTCTTGAGGAATGCGTTGCCAGCCTATGGTTATATCAACAGCAGGTCAGGCATGGCCTGTCTCTTTTAATATCGTAGTTATGACTGTCCAAACATATACCATCCCAGCCAATGCTTTGTCTTCAGCATTGCAATAGGTTGTCTTAAAGCTCCTTTCTTTTCCCAAAAAGCTTGTTGGGCTTTTTCATCGGAGTGTGGAAGTAATACTACTGAACTATAAGGAGAAAGAAGATAATATTTATCACTGAGAGTTGTTTGTAAAGCAAAAAGTGCATAAATATAATTCTAGTTGTTATAATAATCAAAAAGAGATATTTTCAATTTAAGATCTTTGTTTTAAAAATATGGTTGTAGTCAACAGTTCATGATATCTTTTGTTTTTATTCAAGTAGTTTTTGCTCCTCCCACCACCAAATCATTTATTCCAGAGAGCAAAAATATATGACAGCAGGTAAATATTTTTAACAGCAGTGCATTGAAGACTGTCACTGTGTGACAGAGAGTTAAAGTGCTTTTCCAGGGCATTTGAACTACTGTGATAGACTTTCACAAGAGAGGAGAAAAGTTTATTGATATTCCAAATTGATGATATTCAAGCGTGTTAGTCTCCTGCCCCAAATTTGAAAGAAAATAGAACCTAATACTTTCATTTAAAGATCATTGGTTTTTTTTCCCTTATTTCTTATTCATCAAGTAATTTTTGAAATGAAATTTTAGAGGTGAAAAATCCAAAATGTGATATAAATATTTTCTTGGAGATAAAAAAAGGAATAATTTCTCAGCAGCAAAAGTAGTTAAATCAGGTGCTATCCAGACATGCTAACTAATTAGTTATATGTGAGTTTAAAACAAATACAAAAAATTAAGTTGTTTAAGGAGTTCATCTCTGTACTTATTCCACCGATGGAAATGTTTCCTCATCCGCCGCCTAAGGAATTATCAGGTCTGTCATGGCAATTTTAATCATTTATTCAGTCTTGTCTACTACCTATGTAGTATTCCGCTCAATTAAGTCTTCATGAATTGAGGGGTGGGATGGGTGAGGACAGAATTACACACGTAGTTACTGTGTGCAAAATCTGACTTCCTTATTTATGTGTCTCTCAGTACCTTGGTTTTTTTTTTTTTTAGCAGAGCATGAGACGGTGGTTGTTTGGAGATGTTTCAGTATTCTTATGTAGTAAAGATGTTTTCTGTATAGCTTGTATGCTTCTGTGTGTGTGTTCACTCACTCAGTTGTGCCCAACTCTTTGTAACCCCAGGGACTGTAGCCCGGCAGGCTCCTCTGTCCGTGCAATCTTTAAGAATACTGGAGTGGGTTGCCATTTCCTTCTCCAAGGGATCTTCCCAACCCAGGGATCAAAGCAGCATTTCCTGCATTGCACAGCATTTCTTGTGATTCAGGAGAATTCTTTACCCACTGAGCCATTAGTGAAGCCCAGTATGCTTATGATGAGTGGAATAATCCAAATGTGAAGCCAAGTCAGAATTCTTATCAACAGTTTTTAGTTCACGTTTGTAATCCTGCCCAGCCGTATATTTTCCAGAACAAATCAATAGTGAGGAAAAAATTACCCTTCATATTTAGGAAAGAAAATTTCTGTGGAGGGAGAAAACTATATAGTAATTTTTGACAAACACAATTAAGAATAGTTTTTATACAGCACTCTTCCATTTCCAATGATATTTAAGATTTTAAGATACATCAGGGAGAAAAATTTAACTAGGTGTTAAATATCTTTAACCATACCATTTAATATCTGACCTTTAGGTCAGGACAGCTTACAGGATTTGTCAATTCAAGCACAATGGATTTTCTGAAAGCCAAATAGTAATAGAGTATATCTAGTTTATAAATCAGCTGTCAGTTTTACAAAGCAATATTTAAACCTAAATAGTAGTCAATAAAAATCTAAGAATTGGTTGATAAATGATTTTCTGTGGATGCCATATCTGTATGATGATACTAAATATAAAAAATGATAGTTAATATATCCTAAAATCCTATTATCCCATCTCTGCCTCAGTTATATTAACATTTCCATCAGAATTATTCTTACATATTTCATTTCTCTTGCATCTCTAAGTAAAAAAATTTGCTTCTTTCCTCTGCTGGTAAAATGCTGTTCAACAGTCTGTCACTTGACCCTTCTCTTCAGCATTCCTTTTTACATAATTAAGGATTCATAATTTCAAGTTAGCTCAATATATTATTTTTCATTCTAAGAAAACTGTAGTTTAGACTTGTTACTAACATGTTAGCCTTTTCTGTGATAATCTCTCTTTAAATCTTCTTTCGATTAACTCAAAAATAGAGGAGTGTTTTATGCGAATCCCCCATCTTCACACACACACAGGAAGTGTGGGGTAGAGTGTGTAGCTTTACTTCGGGACACCCGGCTTAGAAACCTTCTAAGTGTTGGTGCAGGACCTACTTTTCAGGAGAGTCTCATCTGTTTCAGGTTTTTTATTTTTTTTCCTTGTACCACCTCCCTTTGGGCTTCCCGGGTGATTCAGTGATAAAGAATCCGCCTGCCAATGAAGGAGACACAAGAGCCGTGGATTCCATCCCTGGCTTGGGAAGATCCGCTGGAGGAGGAAATGGCAACCCACTGCAGTGTTCTTGCCTGGGGAGTCCCATGGACAGAGAAGCCTGGTGGGCTGCGGTCCATGGGGTCGCTGAGTCCAGCACTACGGAGTGACTGAGCATACACATCCACTTTATCCCCTTTCGTTATTTGCAGGGTTAGGACAGCCTTAAAGAGGTCAGCATATTCTAAACAACCGCTTATGGCCTTGTGATTTCACCACCATCAAAATAAAAACCTGAAAGACATAGCAGATGGCAGATTTAATTTTTACTGTACCGTTAATACAAGCAATACAAAGTATCAGTATGCAATTCCAGTTTTTCTTTGTAGCCCTAAAAATTTGGTCATTGTGTGAGGCTTTAGCTATATCTCTAGCAAGGTCATAATAATAACCCACTTCTTAAGGTTATTATGGTGTTGACTTTCAGAGTTCTCTCTGAGACTACTAGGTAAGCAATTTTTCATATGCATTATTATGCTTAGTTTCTAGGGACCAGATGCCCTATGGGGTATCCTCTTCTTAATCTAGGGAGATTAAGATAGTGACAATCACTTTACTTGTTGCCCATCTAGAATCCCTTAGACCCATCAATTATTTACAGCAAACAAATGTGCAGAAGACACCCTGTGTGAGATTCTTAAACAGAAGTGCTCATCAACTTGAGTTAGCTTGCAAATGCTCCCTAAAGCTGAGATGGGAGGGCATGTGCAGGGAAGGGAGAGAAGCTTAGGACTCTGGGAGGCAGTAATAGCGGTTGTGAGGACAGTTTAATTTGTTTTAATTAGTTTTTAATACTTTCATGGTAATGTTTAAAAACCCCAGTTTTAAAAATAACCCCTAAGTCGAATTTCACAGCAAATAATCCTACCTCTAACACAACTGGTCGTCCAAAGAAAACTGGGAATGCAAATTAAATTAAACATATGTGCTCTTTCGCTCCATCGTGTCCAACTCTTTGTGACCTTACGGACTGTAGCTTCCAGGCTCCTCTGTCTATGGGATTCTCCAGGCAAGAATACTGGAGTGGGTTGCCATTTCCTACTCCAAAATTAAACATATAGACTAGAATAATTGCCATTGCAGTTGTACTTTAGGGTTAACTAACAGAAATTATTTTTAATGCCTGTCCTTGCTATTGGGGAATAATAACTCTGATTTTAAATTTATAGAACTTTCTCTGTTTCTTTGTATAGATTCTTTTTTAAAAAAATTGTTTTCCTCGGTGTGTATGCCCAGAAGTGGGATTGCTGGGTCATATGGCAGTTCTATTTCCAGCTTTTTAAGAAATCTCCACACTCTTTGCCATAGTGGCTGTACTAATTTGCATTCCCACCAACAGTGTAAGAGGGTTCCCTTTTCTCCACACCCTCTCCAGCATTTATTGCTTGTAGACTTTTGGATAGCAGCCATCCTGACTGGCGTATAATGGTACCTCATTGTGGTTTTGATTTGCATTTCTCTGATAATGAGTGATGTTGAGCATCTTTTCATGTGTTTGTTAGCCATCTGTATGTCTTCCTTGGAGAAATGTCTGTTTAGTTCTTTGGCCCATTTTTTGATTGAAAGATACACGTGCACCCCAATGTTCATCGCAGCACTGTTTATAATAGCCAGGACATGGAAGCAACCTAGATGCCCATCAGCAGACGAATGGATGAGGAAGCTGTGGTACATATACACCATGGAATATTACTCAGCCATGAAAAAGAATTCATTTGAATCAGTTCTAATGAGATGGATGAAACTGGAGCCCATTATACAGAGTGAAGTAAGCCAGAAAGATAAAGACCATTACAGTATACTAACACATATATATGGAATTTAGAAAGATGGTGACGATAACCCTATATGCAAAACAGAAAAAGAGACTCAGATGTATAGAACAGACTTGTGGACTCTGGGATAAGGCGAGGGTGGGATGTTTCAAGAGAACAGCCTTGAAACATGTATATTATCTAGGGTGAAACAGATCACCAGCCCAGGTTGGGTGCATGAGACAAGTGCTCGGGCCTGGTGCACTGGAAAGACCCAGAGGGATCGGGTGGAGAGGGAGGTGGGAGGGGGGACTGGGATGGGGAATACATGTAAATCCATGGCTAATTCATTTCAATGTATGACAAAAACTACTGCAATGATGTAATTAGCCTCCAACTAATAAAAATAAATGGAAAAATAAAATAAAATAAATTGTTATGGTGTATAATTCCTGATGTTGCATTTTCCCTTTCAATAAATTATTTCATGTTTACCTGTCATGAAAAAATAAATATAATCATTACTTTTACCATTATTATCTCCTTTAAACAATAAAGTCAAAATATACCTGGAAATCTTAGTTACCAGAAAGAGATATAGTCAGTTTTTGGAACTAGTCCCACATTTTATGGCAGGAAAATGTTACTCACTACAGACACATTGTATTCCTTAATTTATCTGATTACATCTTCCTGAATAATTAATATCCCACACTATTTTGGGTCTTTAAGTCCCTCTTAATTAATTATACTCTTTATATATAGTTATATATTATTTTTGAAAGTTTTCTTCTGACTTGGAAAATACTATGGTATCTGGCACATAAATGTTCTATGAGCTGTTGGGTTAATCTTCACATCTCTTGGGGCAATAGCTGTTTGTCAAGTTAAAATCACACGCTTTCTTTAACCAATCTAAATCTGTATAAATGTGACTAGCCTTATTCAAAATGTAAATCTCAAGTGCAGTCTAAGCCATGGGATTTATTTGTTGTTTGGTCTACAATGAACAGAGCATCTCACAAAAGCTACATAACATTTAATATTTTCAACCAGGTTATTGATATGGGTCTTATATGTTTTTAAAAAACAGACTTTACTTTGTAAAACTGTTATGTTTCTGAAAACAGTGGTCATGTAAAAGGTGGGATGCACCACTATCAAAATTTGGTTATCTGACTACCTAGTGATTTTATCTAATCATTCATAAACCTATAGTGTTTAATAATATTTAATATCTTTTGTTATTAAATAAAGCCACACTCTGGTAAGCATTCTGACAAAGAAGAAAATATGCTTTCCATTTTAGAGAGTGAGCGTAAGAAAGGTAATTCTAAGATATAACTATATCTCCTTCTTTCTGTTGCTCAGTATCAAAGCATTAGACTAAGATTAGGAGAGTATAGAGTTACCTTTTTTTCAGAATGTGTCTGTGTATAGTCTGAGCACAAATCACCTAGAAAGCTAGTCTTTTGCTGTAGAGAAATGTATTTATTTGTTTCTCTGTCTCTGATAGTATTTCATAAGTGTTAAGTATTAAATTTAAGGGCCCCACCAAAACTTTTTTTCCTTATTTGGCCTGTTTTAATAAATCTCTTTGGGCCTGCTTAATTGAGAGGGAAAGGGAGTAAGCACGAGAATGAGAACTAAAGTGAAAGTCAGAGCGAAAGAGAATAAGAAACTGTGCAGTTCATTTCCATTGAAACTGGGTATCATTAATTTTTTGTGTGTGTAATAGAAGAAAAAATGATTTTGGTGATATAATTGGATATTCTTTCTGGAAATATTTTTATTATGAATAATACAGTTAAAATTATTTGTGGGCAAAAGACCAAAAATAACCAACACAGTATTGGAGTAGAACAAAGTTGAAAGCCTGGTATGATGCAACTTTCAGACTTACTATAAAGCTATAGTAATTAAGACATCATGCCTGTGGTGAAGGAGTGGCAACAAGACCAGTGGAATAGAATAGAGAGCCCACATTTAGACCTATTAAATATAGTCAGCTGGTCTTTGGCAAAGAAGTAAAAGCAATGCAGTGGAGCAAAGATAGTCTCTTCAACAAATGATGCTGGGATAACTGAGTATCCATGTGCAAGGAAAAAAAAAATGAATCTAGACACTGACTGTACATCCTACGCAAAACTTCACTGAAAAGGAATCAGAGATCTAAATGGAAAGCGCAAAAGTATAAAACTCCTACAAGATAACATAAGAGAACACTTAGATGAACTTGAACATGGCGATAGATTTTTAGAAATAATACCATAGGCAGAATCTATGAAAGAAAGAGCTGACAGCTTGAACTTTACTAAAATTTTAAAAACTTCTCTGAAAAAGGGAATGTCATTAAAATGAAATGACAAGCTGCAAACTGTAAAAAATATTTGCAAAACACTTACCCGATAAAGCTCTGTTATCCAAAATACACAGAAAACTCTTAAAGCTCAATAATGTGGAAACAATGTAATTGAAAAATGGGTCAAAGACTATTATAGACTGGAGGGCTTCCCAGGTGGCTCAGTGATAAAGAATCTGCCTGCCAATGCAGGAGCTGCAGGAGGCTTGGGTTCGATCCCTGGGTGGGGAAGATTCCCTGGAGGAAGAAATGGCAACCCACTCTGGTATCCTTGCACAGAGGATGGACAGGAGAGTCTGGTGGGCTACGGTTCATGGGGTCACAAAGAGTTGGACTCAATTTAGCAACTGGTCATGTGCTATAGACTGAAACTGTCCTCTCCAAGATGATATGTTGAAATCCACCCCTCAGTGTGGTGGTATTAGAGGGTGCGGCATTTGGAAGCTGATTAAGCTTTGAGGGTGGAGTCTTTATGAATGGAATTGGTGCCCTTGTCAAGAGTCCCCAGAGAACTTCCTTCCTCTCCCATTCTACCGAGTGAGGAGACAGTAAGAAGCCACCTACCTATGAGCCAGCACATGGGCCCTCATTAGACACTGGGTTGTCCAGAACCTTGTCCTTAGACTTTCCAGTCTCCAGAATTATACACAATACATGCTTGTCATTTACACAACCCAGTCTGTAGTTGGGTTTTTTTCCCCAGTAGCAGCCTGAACAGACTGAGAAATCTTCCCCCCAAAAGATACACAGATGGCAGATGAACATATGCAAAGATGCCTCAAACCATACTCACCAGGGAGATACACATTAACATAGCAGTGAAATGCCACCACACAATGATTAGAATCACCAAGTCTAGAGCCCCGAGAACACCCGAGGCTGATTTTGATGTGAAACCAACAGGAGCTCTCATCCACTGTTACCAGGATGTATCGAAGGGGTATAGCCACTTTGGAAGTTTTGTTGTTTCTTGAAAACCTAAAGGTACTGTTATTATAAAATCCAATAATGTCTCTCCTTTATATTTACCTAAAGTAGTTTAAAACTTATATCCACATAAAAATTGGCATGTGAATGTTTGTAGTAGCTTGATTCATAATTGCCAAATCCTCAGTTCAGTTCAGTCGCTCAGTCGTGTCCAACTCTTTGTGACCCCATGGACTGCAGTACACCAGACTTCCCTGTCCATCACCAACTCCCAGAGCCTACACAAACTCATGTCCATCGCGTTGGTGATGCCATCAACCATCTCATCTGTCGTCCCCTTCTCCTACAAGCCATCAAAATATACTTCAGAATGTGAATAGATTAATTCTGGTACATCCAGATGGTGGAATATTAAATCCAAAAAATTAAGCTGGGAAGCCATGAAAAATCATGGAAGAACCTTAAATATATATTGCTAAGTGAAAGAAACTAATCTCTTGAAAAGACTACATACTGCATGATTCCTAATATATGGCATTCTGGAAAAGGCAAAATTATAGAGACCAAAAAAATAAAAAGAAAGTCAGAGGTTGCTAGAGATTGTATAGGGGCAAAGAAGATGAATAGGCAGAATACAGAGGCAGGATTTTAAAGCTGTGAAAATACTCGTGTGGTGGTGGTTTAGTCGCTCAGTTGGGTCTGACTCTGTGACCCCATGGATTGCAGCCAGCCATGCTCCTCTGTCCATGGGATTCTCCAGGCAAGAATACTGGAGTGGGCTCTCATTTCCTCCTTCAGGGGATCTTCCTGACCCAGGGATCGAACCCACATCTCCTGCATTGCAGGAGGATTCTTTACTGTCTGAACCACCATGGAGGCCCTGGAAATACTCCTACGATATGATAATGGTGGATACATGGCATTATGCATTTGTACAAACTCATGGAATGTACAAAACCAAGAATGAACCATAAGCTATGAGTGATTACCATGTGTCACTGTAGGTTCATCAGTTGTAAGAGATAAACCTTTTGGTGAGGAATGCTGACAGTGGGGGGTGCTATGCATATGTGAGGACAGGGAATATATAGGAAATATCTGTACCTACCTTTCAATTTTGCTTTGAATTTTAAACTCTTAAACTGCCCTAAAAATATGAAGTCTTAATAAAACATTTTTTTAAAGTCATGAAGACCACAATTTAGGATATGCATATATTTTATAAAGCATTTAAAATATTTTCTTCGCTGGTAGATAATATAGATACGTGCTATGATGTGCTTAGTCGCTCAGTCATGTCCAACTCTTTGTGAACCCACAGAACGTAGCCCACCAACCTCCTCTGTCCACGGGGATTCTCCAGGCAAGAATACTAGAGTGGGTTGCCATGCCCTTCTGCAGGGAATCTTCCTGACCCAGGGATCAAATCTGTGTTGCTTGCATCTTTTGCATTGCAGGCAGATTCTTTACCACATAGCCACTAGGGGAGCGCCTAAAAAAGTGTAAATGGCTCCTATTTTGAAGATGAGAAAACTGAGGCACAAAAAGAATGTCACCAAACTAGGACACGGCAAAACTTGGATTTGACCCTAAGAGTTATGAACAGTCCATGCCCTTTACAAGGATGCCACACTGCTGCTCAGTGTCAATATGAGTGTCTCACTTGAGACATGTTTGAAATCATTTCCAAAATCCAACAGATGTTTAGAGTCTCATCATTTTTCTCTTGGGATAAAAGCCACGGGCAGTGTAAAACATCATCTAACACCACTTTTGTATTTTCATCTGTGAATTCACAGATACCTTAGTTCTCTAAGGGAAACATTTTGCAGTCATCTTAGTCTTACAAAGGGGCTTCCCTGCTAGCTCAGTTGGTAAGGAATCTGCCTGCAATGCAGGAGACCCCAGGTTGATTCCTGGGTGGGGAAGATCCACTGGAGAAGGGATAGGCTCCCCACTACAGTGTTCTTGGGTTTCCCTGGTGGCTCAGCGGGTAAAGAAGCCGCCTGCAATGCAGGAGACCTGGCTTCCATCCTTGGGTTGGGAAGATCCCCTGGAGAAGGGAAAGGCTACGCACTCCAGTATTCTGGCCTGGAGAATTCCATGGACTCTATAGTCCATGGGGCTGCAAAGAGTCTGACAGGACTGAGGACTTTCACTTTCACTTAATTTTACAAAAAGGTACTTCTGATCATTATTTGATATTATATGTAAAAAGAGAGTTGTAGTCATTAATTTTTAACTAATTATACTAGAGTAGGATATACTATCGGAGTAGGCAATGGCAACCCACTCCGGTATTCTTGCCTGGAGAATCCCATGAACAGAGGAGCCTGGTGGGCTGCAGTCCATGGGGTCGCAAGAGTCAGACATGACTGAGTGTCTTCACTTTCACTTTTCACTTTCATGCACTGGAGAGGGAAGTGGCAACCCACTCCAGTATTCTTGCCTGGAGAATCCCAGGGACAGAGGAGCCTGGTGGGCTGCTGTCTATGGGGTCACACAGAGTCGGACATGACTGACGTGACTTAGCAGCAGCAGCAGCAGGATATACTATACATTTTCAAGTGAAAGTAATATCAAAATTACCACGATCTTATGATTATAATCCTTGTGAGTCATACTTATTTACATGTAGCATATTAATTATTTTTTGTCTAGTTGCTGTTAAATATTTTTCTACATTTTCCTTTCAAAGTAATTACATAAATGCTTTTCTAAAATGGCCTCAAGCCCATAAATACTATATAATGATATAGGAAAATATATACTATTAATATATACATAAAGTACATATTGTATAAAATTTACATTATACCCATTGAAAATAGATATTATGAATAAACATCCATAGTAAAATAGAAAAATGAAATTTATGAGGTCCAACTTGTCAGTAATTTTTGCCATGGATTGTGTTTTTGGTATTATATCTAAAACTCATCATCAAACCCAAGGTTAGTAAGACTTTTCTCTTGATTTCTTTCAGAAGTTTTGCTTTGCAGTTTATATATAAGTCTATAATCTATTCTAATTTAATTTTTGTGAAAGGTGTAAGATCACTGTGTCCTTTTTACATGTGGAAATTCAATCATTCCTCCACCATTTCTTGTAAAGATTATCATTTCTTCTTTGACAAGAAGAAATTATCATTTCTTATTTGTTGAAAACCTGTTGACTTCATTTGTGTGTATCTTTTTTGGAGCTTTTGATTATGCTCCATTGATTTGTGTGTCTGTTCTTTAGATATTCCACACCATCTTGATTACTGTACCTTAGTTACTCTTGAAATCAGACCAAGAACTCCAAATTATTCTTCTTTTTTAGTGTTGTGTTGGCTATGTAAGCATTTTGCTTTTCTGTACAAGCTTTAGATTTAATTTTTCATAGCTATAAAATAACTTAATGAGACTTTGGAATTACATTGAATCAATAGATCAAGACTTGACATCGTAACAATACTGAGACTTCCAATTCATGAACTGATATCTTGAAGACTATATATTTGTCTTTTATTAAATTTTGACATCAAAATGTGCACATAAGTTATAAAAGTCAACACCTGTTGAAGAACTTTAATTTAAAAATAAACTATTGTTTGTATTTTTTAAGGTAA
Organism: Odocoileus virginianus; assembly: GCF_023699985.2. Taxonomy (NCBI): domain Eukaryota; kingdom Metazoa; phylum Chordata; class Mammalia; order Artiodactyla; family Cervidae; genus Odocoileus; species Odocoileus virginianus. Next base: position 96,895,397 of record NC_069676.1, read on the forward strand.
TAACTGAGTAGCTTAGCAGGTTAAATGTTACCAAAATTTTCCCCTTTTATTAATTTATTGATATTCATTCAATTTTCAAGTTGATTTTTTAGAGCTTTAAGATATTTTTATTCCTGATTCTTGCCTATTACCCAATAAATATTTTAAAGTTAAAATGAAACTTGTTAAAAATAGATTTAGCTAGTTAGTTGTAAGATACTGTGTATCTTGGAATACCTCATTGAAGTGTTCTTCTGGAAAAATGACATGAAAATCAGTCTATTTGAGCCTATGATTATTTTAGCTCACACT